>NC_052329.1:17929510-18259510 GCF_016432855.1 Salvelinus namaycush
AGGGACCTGCTTGCAGTTCCTACCGCTTCCACTGGATGTCAACAGTCTTGAGAAATTGGTTGAGGTTATTCCTTTGTGTAATGGGGACAAAGATTGTACTTTTTGAAGAAATGTCCTCTGGTCTGATGAAACAGAAATAGAACTGTTTGGCCATAATGACCATCGTTATGTTTGGAGTGAAATGGGGAGGCTTGCCAGCCGAAGAACACCATCCCAACCGCGTAGCACGGGGGTGGCAGCATCATGTTGTGGGGGTGCTTTGCTGCAGGAGGGACTGGTGCACTTCACAAATAGATGGCTTCACAAGGAAGAAAAATTGTGGATATATTGAAGCAACATCTCAAAACATCAGTCAGGAAGTTAAAGCTTGGTCGCAAATGGGTCTTCCAAATGGACAATGATTCCAAGCATACTTCCAAAGTTGTGGCAAAATGGCTTAAGAACAACAAAGTCAAGGTATTAGAGTGGCCATCACAAAGCCCTGACCTCAATCCAATAGAAAATGTGTGGGCAGAACTGAAAAAGTGTGTGCGAGCAAGGAGTCCTACAGACCTGACAGGAGGAATGGGCCAAAATTCACCCAACTTATTGTGGGAAGCTCGTGGAAGGCTACCCGAAACGTTTGACCCAAGTTAAACAATTTAAGGCAATGCTACCAAATACTAATTGAGTGCATGTAAACTTCTGACCCACTGGGAATGTGATGAAAGAAATAAAAGCTGAAATAAATCACTCTACTATTTCTGACTTTTCACATTCTTAAAATAAAGTGGCGATCCTAACTGACCTAAGACAGGGTATTTTTACTAGGATAAAATGTCAGGAATTGTGAAACTGAGTTTTAAATGTATTTGGCTAAGGTGTATGTAAACTTCCGACTTCAACTGTATATTCAATCTCATGGTTGTCTTACAGGAGCTGAATGGCCTCTGTGGTGGCCTCTGTTGTGACTGTGAAAACCGAGAAGCGACCAGCTCATGCTGATACTCAGGATGTTGACTCCAACACCAAAAAACCCAGGTATCAAAAACTGATATGAGTAGCCTACATTTAGTACTCAGTTCCTCTTTATATGCCAAGGCATTATCAATATAAGACTGGTCAGGAACTTTTTCTCTTAGTTTCTGTTTCTAAACCCATTCTTTACCTTTTCAGCCTAGGTTTGAGTTAAACAGCAGCCAAGTAAACTTGCCATGATTTGTTTAACCTTCATGTTGTCTAAGGATTTGGGAACCATCAATGGAACCATCACTCAATCTCTGCCTGCCCCAAAGGAAACTGCTGCCCAGCCTGAAGACCAAGCGGGCGCCCGAGCTGGTCCTAGTTATTGGTACAGGGGTGAGTTCAGCTGTGGCCCCTCAGGTCCCCGCGTTGCGCTCCTGGAAGGGTTTGATCCAGGCCTTGTTGGATGCGGCCAACGACTTTGACCTCCTCGAGGAAGAGGAGAGTAGGCGTTTTCAGAAGAGCCTGCAGGAGGACAAGAACCTAGTCCACGTGGCTCATGACCTCATCCAGAAGCTCTCTCCGGTAAGGCTTCCCCGCTCCTGTGCGCACACATACAGCCAGATGTGGACAGCACACTGCCAATACACTGTCTCCAGCTGGTTGAGACACACCAGTGACTTTCATTGTAAACTTTCCTTTATTGGGATTTGTAATCATAGTGGGAATGACAGTGGCAAGGAGTCAGCATAGTTCAATGTTTTTATCTAAATTCTAAAACGTTTGATTCAGGTTTTTCAACCTGTGTTCTGTGTAAAAGGTGATGCCCTAACCTTAAGTACAGCACTGATGAATTACTACAACACGTCATCATTCAATTCCTTGTTTTCAAAGCCACACAAGTTGGCTCAACCAGTTCTGGCACTCAGGTTATTAAGGACTTTTAAGGCCTGTTATTTGATTCGCTAGATGAAGAAATCCCCCCAGTGAATAACCTCCCATTGATTTCTCTCAATAAGTCAACGAATCAGTGGACCGAGATTAAATGACGGAGAAATTCAAGGGGAAACATTTTTGGATTTCCGTACCGGCCCGTATCCCCTTCATACCAGGTCAGCTCAAACCATAACCGGTTGATGAGGCCTTAATACCATCTGCCTTCAGTGTTAGTCATGTCTCATCGCTCCTTTCAAATTGCTTAAACATGCTTTGTTTCAGCAGCCTGCCTGTTGTCACAAAAGGAACCAACTGCCCAGTGTGGGTTTATCCATCGCTTTTATTCCAGGTTCACAATCATGCAGATCAGGTGATTACACAGCCATGGACCCTGTGGCAAATATTTTTCTGTTCTTAGCAGGCGGTGGTGCGCATCTGATCAGAACGGGGCACGCAATTGTAGCGGAACATAAAACAATTGAATAGCGAATTATAGATGTATGGCGCTTGCGATATGAAGTAGCCTGAATCTCAAATTCTTTAGAACCTAGTATTAGAGGTCGACCGATTATGATTTTTCAACGACGATACCGATTATTGGAGGACCAAAAAAAGCCGATACCGATTAATCGGCCGATTTTTATATATTTGTAATAATGACAATTACAACAATACTGAATGAACACTTATTTTAACTTAATATAATACATCAATAAAATCAATTTAGTCTCAAATAAATAATGAAATATGTTCAATTTGGTTTAAATAATGCAAAAACAAAGTGTTGGAGAAGAAAGTAAAAGTGCAATATGTGCCATGTAAAAAAGCTAACGTTTAAGTTCCTTGCTCAGAACATATGAAAGCTGGTGGTTCCTTTTAACATGAGTCTTCAATATTCCCAGGTAAGAAGTTTTAGGTTGTAGTTATTATAGGACTATTTCTCTCTATACTATTTGTATTTCATATACCTTTGACTATTGGATGTTCTAATAGGTACTTTAGTATTGCCAGCCTAATCTCGGGAGTTGATAGGCTTGAAGTTATAAACAGCGCAATGCTTGAAGCACAGCGAAGAGCTGCAGGCAAATGTAGGAAAGTGCTGTTTGAATGAATGCTTACGAGCCTGCTGCTTACCACCGCTCAGTCAGACTGCTCTATCAAATCATAGACTTAATTATAATATAATAACACAGAAATACGAGCCTTAGGTCATTAATATGGTCAAATCCGGAAACGATCATTTCGAGAACAAAACGTTTATTCTTTCAGTGAAATACGGAACCGTTCCGTATTTTATCTAACGGGTGGCATCTCTAAGTCTAAATATTGAAGGTTGTGCAATGTAACAGCAATGTTATGTCATAATTATGTACATTTCTGGAAAATTAATTACGGTCTTTGTTAGGAAGAAATGGTCTTCACACAGTTCGCAACGAGCCAGGCGGCCCAAACTGCTGCATATACCCTGACTCTGCTTGCACAGAACGCAAGAGAAGTGACACAATTTCCCTAGTTAAAAGAAATTCATGTTAGCAGGCAATATTAACTCAATTTGCAGGTTTAGAAATACTTGTGTATTGATTTTAAGAAAGGCATTGATGTTTATGGTTAGTTACACATTGGTGCAATGACAGTGCTTTTTTTGCGAATGCGCTTGTTAAATCACCCGTTTGGCGAAGTAGGCTGTGATTCAATGATAAATTAGCAGGCACCGCGTCGATTGTATGCAACGCAGGACAAGCTAGATAAACTAGTAATATCATTACCCTTGTGTAGTTAACTAGTGATTTATGTTAAGATTGATTGTTTTTTATAAGATAAGTTTAATGCTAGCTAGGACCTTACCTTGGCTCCTTGCTGCACTCGCATAACAGGTAGTCAGCCTGCCACGCAGTCTTCTCGTGGAGTGCAATGTAATCGGCCATAATCGGTGTCCAAAAATGCTGATTACCGATTGTTTTGAAAACTTGAAATAGTCCCTAATTAATCGCCCATTCCGATTAATCGGTCGACCTCTACCTAGTATGCTGAAAGTGTAAAGAGAAAGAAACGCATTGAAAAGAGGACTCATGTAGCTTGAGGACTGTCGTAGAGTGTAGAAGGAGAAATTTGTCATGGCTTCACCTTGTTTAGTCTTTTAGTCACATTGTTGCCCACCATGCACAGACGTCAATTCAACGTCTATTCCATGTTGGATCAACGTAATTTCATTCAACCAGTGTGTGCCCACTGGGTGCTTGTTCACAGAACAGCTGAAGAGAACCTAGGCTTCTGCGAGAAGGGAGTGTCCATCTCAAGAAGGGATCAAATACTGGGTGGGACACAGCAGTTTAACCCAATGGTATTGGTGCTATAACGAGAGCAATCTAAACAATGTAAATAACTGTGGATTAGTGCTGTGTTTTGGCCCGTAATGTCAGTTAATGAGTCTAATCTGAAGGTTAGAATCAGCATGTTTGTGACCTAAATCCTTTCATGCTGTCGTTGAATGACCTAGGCAAAATACTAAGGACAATTATTATAACTTTCCCTGTTTAGGACCAGGTTAGTTGAAAACAACTCAACTTTAGTGTCTCATCCTAGGCTATATCAATCTCAGGATCAGAGCATGGTACTACTTTACCTTATTTAGTCATTATGTAAGTCCTCAAACAAAAGGAGAATGCATTCGGTGCAGAAGTCAACAGCAGGGTGAGTGTGTAGCTAGATGCCTGCTCTTGGTGATAATGACTTCCTTCCTGTGAAAAGGGATCCTGTTAGTTAATTAGCCCACTAGATCTCTAATCTCTGGACAGTCCAGCAGTTGGCCAGGCAGCTCGCTTGTGCTGTGTGCGCTAAGCTCGCTTGTGCTGTGTGCGCTATTCATAGCGGGCCAGCCCTTCTCCTTTGTTTTCCTACAGCCACTGCCAGGTAGAGTGTGCGTTCGGTGTAGCTCTGAGTAATGAGATTTATCCATTACAGACGGCCATAATCGCATGGCTACTCAAACAGCCTGCCCTCTAACTCTCTACTCCATAGCAATTGGACTCACCGTGTACAGCAACTGTTTACATGCCCCTGCTACTGATGGAAAAACATTTTCACCTTTCATTTACATGACTATAACAACCAGTCATAAATGCTTTATTGTACCTTTTAAAAACCTGAAAATGCTTTTCTAAATGGTCTTCCTCCTAGTAGTTAAGTACCAGCGGTATAATCTGTATAATCAATACACACCCACTAACCTCTATTAATTGTGCTCCTGCCATATCATTGCAGAGAACAGGCAATGTGCGGTCCACCTTCTTCAAGGACTGCCTGTACGAGGTGTTTGACGATCTGGAGTGTAAGATGGAGAACGCGGGGAAGCACCTTCTCCGCTCCGTACTGCAGTTGATGGAGAGTGGAGCGCTGGTTCTCACCACCAACTTTGACAACCTGCTGGAGATCTACGCAGCCCACCAGGGATCGAAGCTGGAGTCTCTGGACCTAACCGATGAGAAGAAGGTAAAAACGGATCCTTTTCCTTTTGGAAAGATCGCTATAGTCATGGCCTTGTGTGCTCTTTAGGGACAAATTCTAAATTGTGTGTACATAATTTTCACTGCAATAACACATCATGGATGGATGTCAATTGGGGATTTACCAGAAAATACACTATATGGCTAAAAGTATGCTCGTCGAACATCTCATTCCAAAATCATTGGAGGGGCCCCCCTTTGCTGCTATAACAGCCTCCACTCTTCTGAGAAGGCTTTCCACTAGATGTTGGAACATTGCTGCGGAGACTTGCTTCCATTCAGCCACGAGCATTAGTGAGGGTTGGCCGATTAGGCCTGGCTCGCAGTTGGCGTTCCAATTCATCCCAAAGGTGTTCAATGGGGTTGAGTTCAGGGCTCTGTGCAGGCCAGTCAAGTTCTTCCACACCGACCTCACTTTATGGACAGGGGCATTGTCATGCTGAAACAGGAAAGGGCCTTCCCCAAACTGTTGCCACAAAGTTGGAAGCACAGAATCGTCTAGACTGTCTGATTGCCAGATGGTGAAGCGTGATTCATCCCTCCACTGCTCCAGAGTCCAATGTCGGCTAGCTTTACAACACTCCACCCAATGCTTGCCATTGTGCATGGTGATCTTAGGCTTGTGTGCGGCTGCACGGCCAAGGAAACCCATGTCATGAAGCTCCTGACTAACAGTTATTGTGCTCACATTGCTTCCAGAGGCAGTTTGGAACTCAGTAGTGAATGTTGCAACCGAGGAAAGACGATTTTTACGTGCTTCAGCACTCTGCGGTCCCGTTCTGTGAGCTTGTGTGGCTTACCACTTAGCGGCTGAGCCGTTGTTGCTCCTAGACGTTTCCACTTCACAATAACAACTTACAGTTGACAGGGCAGCTCTAGCATGGCAGAAATTTTAAGAACTGACTTGTTGGAATTGTGGCATCCTATGACAGTGCCACATTGAAATTCACTAAGCTCTTCAGTACGGGCCATTCTACTGCCAATGTTTGTCTATGGAGATTGCATGGCTGTGTGCTCGATTTTATGCACCTGTCAGCAGCGGGTGTGGCTGAAATAGTCAATCCACTAATTTGAAGGGGTGTCCACCTAGTTTTGGTCATGTAGTGTATTATTTATGCAATGCAGGTCTAGGCTCTGTTGCAGAAGCCACACTAGCATACCACTTTGCTATGAAGCAGTTGGGTGTGAACATTTCAATTAAATTGGGATTATCGTTTTGGAAAAAATCCCTAACTGAAAAAAAAATCCCCACAAAATTAAAATCACAGTGGAGTTATCACAAAACTACCACTAACAGGTCCCAATCATCATCATCGGAGAGTGAGACAGGGACATGACAACCGTGAAGTCCTGTATGGCAATACTTAGAGAAGTTAAATGAGAAGGTGGTGAAATGCATAGTTTGTGAGGTGGAATTGAGCTGCAGTACAAGTACAATGCTTAACCATTTGAACCGTTGCTGACAGTAGCGCAGGCCCCCAACAGACATTAGACAGGCTCTTCACACCAAAGAAGTGTGATAAGGGACAGTGAGAAAATTATAGCGCTGATTACAGAAATGATTGCAGTTGATATGCAGCCATTGTCAATGCTAGAGGATGTCTGCTTCAATGCCCTGATGGCATAGCTTCAATGCCCTGATGGCATATCTAGAACCAGACTACAAGATGCCATGTCGAAAAACCGTGACGGCCTGGATGGAGAAATTGTACAATGATTGTTCTGCAAGTACAAAGTATGAGATCTAAGACACCCCATAAGTGGCATTAACAACATTGTTGAACATCTATGAACACGCTGTCATACATCACTGCAATGAGCCATCACATTGATGAGAAGTGGGACATGAAGTCCCATGTGCTGACCACTGAGAACATGGAGGAGAGGCACACAGCAGAGAACCTAAAAACGTCATTAACTACCATTTGTTGCTGAGTGGGTTGGGGACAGCAGTAAGATGAGCGCCGTATGGTAGCCGGAACTGCATTGAACCAGATCTGCGTTGTAATTCACGTCATTTAATGATTTTTATTCAGAATGTTTAAAGGATAAAGACAATTGCAGTTTAAACGTTAAATGTTTTAAAATTGTCATCTATTTAATAAGCAATATATTGGGCATGTATTCTAAGTGGTATGCAAGTGTGGGCATTGGAACATAGGCTTTGGCCCCCTGTGACTTTCAGATGCCATCAGAGGAAGTAGTTGATGAAAGACTGAGGGCATGACAGTTTAACTATACTACTGTCACAGGTTTAGGCTCACAACACAGGGAATGCTCTTGCACATAAAACATTTAAGGCTTATTAAAGGTGAATTCAAGGGAAAACGTTTGATTCAAAGACCAACATATGTCTTCTAATAGTGTTGCCCTTCTAATATGGTGTCCTTAAACCAGAGAAAGTGGTCAATGCATTGACCTGTGAAGGTCTTTTGTCTCTGACAGAAGTAGGATGTAGTTAGTATATGGCAAGGTCAAAGTTTCAAACTTCCAACTGTTGTCAACATTTATGGATTAATCAATATTGGTCTTTGATCAGAAATAGGAACTAACATGACAGAGATTTTTCCTTAAGCAGAACTTATAAACGCTCTTACCTTAGCAGGAACCCAACATGGATTGTTATTTATGTAGACTCGTTGAAAATAATTGAGTCTTCTTAAATGATTCACATGTATTAAGCCTGCGATATTGACCTTCAGGTGTGGTATTTATGCCCGGTCTCCATCAGGACTAATATCCCTGTCTGACATTAGCGGTGTCACTCCCTACCCAGTGAGAACAGGATTTGGTGTGACGGACTGTGAAATGTTTGTGTCCGTACAGGTCCTGGAGTGGGCTCAGGGGAAGAGAAGTTTGAGTGTTTTGCACATTCACGGCGTTTACACGAATCCCAGCGGTATTGTACTGCACCCTGCTGGCTACCAGAATGTACTGAGGAACACGGAGGTCATGGTGAGTGAGACAGGCAGCCTTTCTAAATTATACCCTGTAAATGTTTCAGCGCTTAGCAGTTGCCGTTTTACTTTTTTCAACCAATTTAAGACCCATCGTGTTGTTAAATTGTAGTGAAGTTAATTATGTCAGTGTCATAATGCAAACTGAACTCCTTTGGTTTGACAGAGGGAGATCCAGAAACTGTATGAGACCAAGTCGTTTGTGTTCCTGGGCTGCGGGCGCACGGTGGACGACACCACCTTCCAGGCTCTGTTCCTGGAGGCGGTCAAACACAAGTCGGACCTGGAGCACTTCATGCTGGTGCGGCGTGAGGACGTGGGAGAGTTCAAGAAGCTGCGGGACAACATGCTAGACAAGGGCATCAAGGTCATCTCTTACGGCAATGAATATTCCGACCTGCCTGAGTACTTTGAACGGCTGGCCAACGAGATCTGCAACCGCGACGCTGTCACTAACGGCTGGGGTAAAGAAGCCAGTTTCAGTGAAATTACTCACTCACTGTATATTTAGTAATCATACTGTATCCATTTCCTACAATGGATCACTTACTAGTTGGTGGTATGTTACTGAAGTGTAAATCGTAAAACAATTATCTACTTAGGGCTTGGATCTTATCTTACGGTGATGCTACTGAGGAATTCTATTTTAGTGAGCCGAGTTGCACATTAGCCTGTTTAAACATGAGTAGCTACTTTGTTTATTAATTTGTTGATTTCATTGATTTTCATAGGATCTCCCTCCGAAGAAGAAGAACAGGAAACCCAGAATGGCTTTCATTCACAGAAAAGCCTCCAAGGTTAGGATTGTGTGCTTCTCTTTGTCGGTGCTCGCATGCAAGAGGCATTTCCCAAAATCCACTTTTCATTTCATCCTGTTAGAATATACCTGTTTATAAAGCTTATATCCAGGCTTTTAGAATATACCTGTTTATTAAGCTTATATCCAGGCTTTTAGAATATACCTGTTTATTAAGCTTATATCCAGGCATTTCATAAGTGAAAACCTCCTTGGAATTCATACCCCTTTACACACAACTGGCTTACCTGTAATGCATGGCAGTCTGTGGTAATATACAGCTGTTGGTCCTCATATTTTATTTGTTTTCCCTCTCTTTCTGCCCAGACTATCCTTCTTGACAGGCACAAAACAGACAGGAGTATCAGTCATTTTCATCCACAGTTCCTTCAATCCACTTATACTCAGGTTTCATTAGATCTACTACTCCGCCAGGCAAATATGGGCCAGAAGAGACCCATGTTACTACTCTAGTCACCCGCTTATTGTTTTTATTTTCACCTTTACCGGTTGTCATGACAAAAGGAAAGACCCAGCCAAGGAGCTAACAGGAAAGTAAACTGTTAAAGCAGCTGGCAACCCAATCTAAGTGTTTCCCTACACCCTAACATCTGGAATAGGATGTTGGCAAGGGAAATGGAAGACTGATGGATGTGTGAAGTAGGGATGCCGTAAGGACAGGTCCCTGACCTGGATTCTCGCTCAACATAATTTGGAAATGAATCCTGTCCTGAATGAATGGCTGCAGAGTCCTGAGGACCTTGATATGCTAAAGACTCCCTGAATTTGAAGAGAAGCAGGCGTGGCAAAAATGTAGCACAACATATCCACATCAGAGGAGGCTGGTGGAATGCGCTATAGGAGGATGGCTCATTGTAATGGCTTGAATGGAACTGGGTCAAATGTGGTTTTCATATGTTTGATACCGTTCCATTTATTCCAGACATTAATGAGCTTGTCCTATAGCTCTTCCCATCCTCCCCTGTTTAGGATCAACTATGCGGTCCTCTTATGAAACTGTCAAGTCTCAAAGCATATAGCATCAATAGGTGTTAACTATGTAGTCTCTGAAAATAATGCATGACATGCTAACTTGAAAGCAGCTAGTTCAATCTGTGAAGCAGTTAAGGATGGTAACATGTTGAAAGGTTTTTGAGAATCTTGTCTGTAGGTTCAGCAGAGTGACATCCATTGAGTTAGATGAGGCATCTTTAACAATCACTTGGCCACTCGTGCTGAAAAAAAATAGTATACTGTCCTTTATAAGGCTTTTGGATTTTTAATACTGCATGTTTTGTGAAATCTGTAGGTATTTGTGCTATAAAAAAATAAAACATTTGGTATCATACAGTGCATTCGGAAAGTATTCAGACCCTTGACTCTTTCCACATTTTGTTACAGCCTTATTCTACAATGGATTAAATATTATTTCTACACACAATACCCAATGACAAAGCAAAAACAGGTTGACAATTTTGCAAAAGTACAAATAAACTTACATAGGTATTCAGACCCTTTACTCAGTGCTTTGTTAAAGCACCTTTGGCAGCGATTACAGCCTTGAGTCTTCTTGGGTATGACTCTACAAACTTGGCATATCTGTATTTCGGGAGTGTCTCCCATTCTTCTCTGCAGATCCTCAAGCTCTGTCAGGTTGGATGGGGAGTGTCGCTGCACAGCTATTTTCTGGTCTCCAGAGATGTTTGGGCTGGGCCACTCAGAGACTTGTCCCGAAGGCACTCCAACGTTGTCTTGGTGTCATTGGCCTGTTGGAAGGTGAACCTTCGCCCCAGTCTGAGGTCCTGAGCGCTCTGGGGCATGTTTTCATCAAGGATCTCTCTGTACTCTCCTCTGTTCATCTTTCCCTCTATCCTGACTAGTCTCCCAGTTCCTGCCGCTGACAAACATCCCCACAGCATGATGCTGCCCCCACACTTCACCATAGGGATGGTGCCAGGTTTCCCCCAGACGTGATGCTTGGCATTCAGGCCAAAGAGTTCAATTTTGGTTTCATCAGACCAGAAAATCTTGTTTCTCATGGTCAGAGTCCTTCAGCTGCCTTTTGGCGAACTCGAAGCAGGCGGTCATGTGCCTTTACTGAAGAGTGGTTTCTGTCTGGCAACTACCATAAAGGCCTGATTGGTGGAGTGCTTCTGGAAGGTTCTCCCATCTCCACAGAGGAACTCTGCAGCTCTGTCAGTGACCATTGAGTTCTTGGTCACCTCCCTGACCAAGGCCCTTCTCCCCCGATTGGTCAGTTTGGCTGGGCGGCCTGCTCTAGGAAGAGTCTTGGGTGGTTCCAAACTTCTTCCATTTAAGAATGGAGACTGTTTTCTTGGGGACCTTCAATGCTGCAATCCTGTCTGAGCTCTACAGACAATTCCTTTGACCTCATGGCTTGGTTTTTGCTCTGACATATTGTCAACTAGGACCTTATAGACAGGTGTGTGCCTTTCCAAATCATGTCCCATAAATTGAATTTACCACAGGTGGGCTTCAAGTTGTAGAAACAGCTCAAGGATCAGGATGCATCAATTGTCTCATAGTAAAGGGTATGAATAGTTATTCACACAAGGTCTGTTCATCTTTAAATTAGAACATTTCTAAACCTGTTTTTGGGTGTAGATTGAGGGAATTAAATCAATTTTAGAATAGGGCTGTAGAATAAAATGTGGAAAAGGGGTCTGAATACTTCGCGAATGCACTGTACACCAGTTGCCACCCGACTCTTCCTGTTGCAACACTTTTCCATGTTGCCAAGAGATTACATTTTGCCTTTGTTATCCAGACCACACTATCAGCATTTATGTTCCAAGGTTGGAATTGGAAAACGTATAAACACAAGCTGTAAGTTGCTACAGGTTATTATAGCAGCTTTATTTAGAAATGTTTACATTCTCAAATTGACATCTATATAGCACTACTGCAAATTATAGGGACTGGAAAAATGTAAGACTTTTTTTGACCCTTTGTTATTTTGTTTTAAAAATGACAAAGGGGTAGAAAGCTATTGCTCCAGTTGTCCAGAGACCTTTGACGTCTCTGGACTTTTAACCCCAAATGTAATAACCCATGTCTCTTCACCTCTACCAAATTGAAGGGGCATTGAACTCTCCAATTGCGGGGGCATCGGGGGGGTTATAGTGGTCCATCATGGAGAGCAAGAGAAACAAGATAGTTACTGGATGTAGTGCAGGCTTATTGATGTTTTAAGCAGACTGTCACCCCTGCAGTGGTGATGCTTCAGGGAGACGGGATAGGCACTATGATCACTAAGCTTTACTCAGGGACAGGGTGGCTGCTGAAACGTGTCACCTCCAGCAAGCATTCATACCTGACATTTTCTCATTGAAGTGAAGGGGAAAAAAGACACCAAATGCCAGGAAGTGAATTTGACATCCTCTATTTGATCGGATATAAAGTCAGGAAATGTCTTGTTTTACTTCACCACATAATTTTAAAGCTAAACAAAATTGAGGTACTTTTGAATTTGGACCAACAGTTTACAGAGGATGCAAGAGACCTTAAGCAACATTTAGAAAGCGAGAAATTGCACTAAGTCAACAACCGCCCCGTTCCCAGACGGAGCTGGGAGGAAGCCTGTGAGTTTTGCGTTTGGTGCCATGTGGAGGATCATAGTTAGGATGTGAACTGCAGGACAGGGTTAGCAGGACCGGACATCTCAAAGTGCAGTGTTTGGTTGGCTTTGTCACGATGGTGAACACAGATGCAGGCAGCAGCCACTCAGGCCTTCATAAGGGCGCCCACCACAGCGCGGGCATTGAGGCTCCGCAGGTCATTGTAGGTCTGGCCCGTGCCGACAAACACAATGGGTTGCCCTGTGATGTAGGTCATTGAGATAGCAGCGCCAACCTGAAGGGAGGAGTGACGTCAGCTTTGCAACCACAAACCACGCAGACTTCTGTTCCTACACATTCCGATTAGGACGTCATAAACAGCATTTAAAAGCTTTGACTAACATCAAACAATTGTCTCAAAACTCTGACATTTTGTTAACAGCGACTTCTGTTAACCCATAAGTCTAAGCTGGGCGGGGGGGGGTTGTTTATATGGAATTGTTTTAAGATGGTCAGACCAAGGATGAGTTTGAATTTTAAGACCCCTTGAAGTATAAATATATACAGTACCAGTCAAAAGTTGACTCATTCTAGGGTTTATTTTTACTATTTTCTACATTGTAGAATATTAGTTCAGACAAACTAATAACACATATGGAATCATGTGGTAACCAAGTGTTATTTCAGATTCTTCAAAGTAGCCACGCTTGGCATTCTCTCAACCAGCTTCATAAGGTAGTCACCTGGAATGCATTTCAAGTAACAGGTGTACCTTAAGTTTATTTGTGAAATTTCTTTCCTTAATGTGTTTGAGAATCAATTGTGTTGTGACGTTGTAGGGGTGGTATACAGAAGAGAGCCCTATTTGGTAAAAGACCGAGTCCATATTATGGCAAGAACAGCTCAAATAAGCAAAGAAAAACAGTCCATCATTACTTTAAGACATGAAGGTCTATCCATCTGGAAAATTTCTTCAAGTGCAGTCACAAAAACCATTAAGCGCTATGATGAAACTGGTTCTCATGAGGACCGCCACAGGAAAGGAAGACCCAGAGTTACCTCTGCAGCAGAGGACAAGTTAATTACAGTTAACTGCACTTCAGATTGCAGTCCAAATAAATGCTTCAAAGAGTTCAAGTTACAGACATCAACTGCATGAAGTCAGGTCTTCATGGGAAAATTGCTGTAAAGAAACCACTACTAAAAGGACACCAATAATAAAGAAGAGACTTGCTTGGGCCAAGAAACACGCGCAATGGACATTAGACAGGTGGAAATCTGTCCTTTGATCTGACGAGTCCAAATGTTTGGTTCCAACCTCTATCTTTGTGACGCAGAGTATGTGAATGGATGATCTACACATGTGTGGTTCCCACCGTGAAACATGGAGGTGGTGTGATGGTGGTTTGCTGGTTACACTGTCGGATTTATTTAAAATTCAAGGCGCATGGCTACCACAGCATTCTGCAGCACTCACAGTTACGCCATCCTATCATTTGTTTTTCAACAGGACAATGATCCAAAACACACCTCCAGGCTGGGTAAGGGCTATTTGACTAAGAAGGAGAGTGATGAGGACCTGTCCTCCACAATCACCTGACCTTAACACAATTGGGATGAGTTGGACCACAGAGTAAATGAAAAGCAGCCAACAAGTGCTCAGCATATGTGGGAACTCCTTCAAGACTGTTGGAAAAGCATTCCAGGTGACTACATCATGTAGCTGGTTGTGTGTGGAAAGCGCTCATTAAGCCAAAGGGTGGCTACTTCGAAGAAACTCACAATATATTTTGATTAGTTTAACACTTTTTTGGTTACTACATGATTCCATGTGTTATTTTATAGTGTTGATGTCTTCACTATTATTCTACAATGTAGAAAATAGTAAAAATAAAGAAACCCTTAAATGAGTAGATGTGTCCAAACTTTTGCCTGGTACTGTATATATTAGATTATTTTTGGCCTTACTGCTATTAGCCCATACAAATTGATTAAATAACAGACTCACAACATGGAACAGATAGTCCCAACAAAATAGAAAAATGAAGTTTGTTCTGAAGCGTCTGTCCTATATCTGAGGGATAAGAAAGATCAGGAAACTTTTTATTTTTACATGTATTTAATGGCATACAAACCTTGTCATCAATGGTGTCAAACTTGGTGAGAACGATCCCATCAATGAGACGTGGCTTATCAGACATGGAGTGATCAGCCAGCGCCTGGTTAAATTTCACCTGAAAGTAAAGTATCGCACTCGTTGTGGAGTGCAACAGACAGCTAAGCAAATCAACAAACAGTTACAGTAAGTGGCAGGTAGCCTAGCGGTTAAGCAGAGTGGGTGAGTAACGGAAAGGTCGCTGGTTCGAATCCCCGAGCGACTAGGTGATAAATATGTTGATGTGCCCTTGAGCAAGGGACTTGAACCCTAATTGCTCTTGTAAAGCACTCTGTATAAGAGTGTCTGCCAAATGACTTAAATGTAAAATGTGCCATCTGCACAACAACATTGAAAAATATAATCCAATAGCATAGCCCATTTCAACTTTCTAGGGTTGTAAGTACAGCTAAAGCTCACTTTTTTTATGCCATTTTAATCCTTGGATGGTCCGCCTAAGCGTTTTTTTTCAGATCACCTAAATCCAAAGTGTAAAAAAAGCTTTAGAAGTGAAACGTTCTCCACTCCATGACAGAATATGTAGAATTACAATAAATTAGTTTTAAAACTGAATAAAAAAATTCGCTTCGCTCCAATATTCAACAATTTTAGGAAATTGGCTTAGAAAATCTAAAATGTTTCTACACCACCAAGATGGAGTCCTCTTTTTGAGCCAGAAAAAATCTGAAGATATAACATAATCCAAAATATACTCAAGAGTATCCGAAACGGATGCGAATTTATTTGGCAGTCCGTTTTTTTTTTTTATCTTCTAGGGATCTGAGTGTCAGAGGCTGATTAAACAGTAGGATGTTATATGTTCTAAAAGGACTCTTACTAGCTGGTCCACAGCTTCGTTGCCCACTAGAGCCTCCCCCACAAACAGCACCAGGTCAGGCATGTTGACAGCTATCAGCTTGGCCAGGGCTGTCATCAGTGGGGTGTTGTCCTGCATCCGTCCAGCAGTGTCCACCAGCACCACATCAAAGGCCTGGTTACGGGCTGGACAGAGACGGGGAGACAAAGGAGGATTTCTTCACTTGGTTGAATGGATGTCTGGCATGGTCCGTAAACACAGTTTATATGTGATAAATTAAGAAGCATTCGTGAACCCCTCCTGCATATCACCATACAGTTAATTGAGATCAGACAACAGAGCAATTGCATACTATGGGGCTAAAATGATCTAATATATGAATGGCAAGCTGGGGCATGGTATGGTTACCATAGGCGATAGCCTCCATGGCGATGCCAGCGGCGTCCTTCCCGTAGCCTTTCTCATAAAGCTGCACTACAGGCCGTCCCCCGTCGTCCTGAGGGGGGTGCAGGGAGTTAAGGCGGCGCTGGTGGGTACGCAGCTGCTCCACGGCCCCCGCACGGAATGTGTCACAGGCTGCTATCAGCACGGTGAAACCGTTCTCGATTAGCCAGAAAGAGATCTGCACACAGAGGATGGAGGGTTTCAGCAAATAAAACAATATTTTCCCTGCTGGTTTTTCTGTGGTCTGAATGGGGACTTACTAGGTTATCGGTGGCCTATGTATCTAGGTCATAGTACGGCCACGAAAGTCCCAACCAGGACCTGGTTTGGTTAAATGGATGCAACCCAGGTTTAAAATCCCCAGCAATACCAATATTTTCAATATAATGGATTAACAGGAAGAAAAAAAACATTGACACACTGGTGGATCTAACCTTGGCGAGGTTGGTGGACTTGCCAACCCCGTTGACCCCACAGAAGGTAATGACGAAGGGCCTGCGCTGGCTCTGAGCCTCCAAGACGTCTCTCAGGATGTCCACACGCCGCTTGGGTTGCAGGATCTGTACCAGGGAGTCCTGCAGGGCCCCCTTTACTGTTGATGCCACAGCTAGAGAGAGAGGGGAGGGCTTTATCAGAGCAAGACGTATACTCTGAACTGTTGTGCAGTGTCTTCGCATCTCTTTGGGGGAGAGAAGTCCATCTAGTTCACTTCAATCTCTCCACAGGTAAACTCATTCTAATGTGGACTTATTCTATTCTGACTGGCTGGGTGGAAGACAGTTGTACTCACTGGTGAAGGTACCCATGACTTTGCCCTCCAGTTTCTTGGCTACAGAGTCACAGAGTTGGGAGGCAATTTCAGCTGCTACATTCTTAGCTGCAAAAAAAATTGATGACAGAAGTATTCATTGAATACAAGTCGACTGTGAAGCTTTTCCCTCAGGTGAACTAGGACATGAACAAATCAAGGTTGGCTAGTTATGTACACTCCCTTATGTATTTGGACAGTGAAGATAAAACATTTGTCTCTGTACTCCAGCATTTTGGATTTAAGATTAAATGTTTCATATGAGGCGACAGTACAGAATGTCACCTTTTATTTGAGGGTATTTTCATACATATCTGTTTAAGCATATAGAATTGAAAGCACTTTATGCATCTACTCCCCCATTTGAAGTACATGTGGATGCTACCATGATTACAGATAATCATGAATTAATCATTAATAATGATGAGTGAGAAAGTTAGAGGCACAAAGATCATACCCCCAAGGCATGCGGACCTCTCACCATTACCAATAAGGAGGTAGGGAGGTATGATATATATATATATCCCTCTAACTTTCTCACTCATTATTCACAATTCAGGATTATCCGTAGTCATGGTAGCATCCACATTAATGTATAAGTGTTCAAGAACATTATTATTTTCACCATAAGTGACTCCAAAATGACAATACATTATTTACCATTATTTTCTATTGTCAGCAACATAATCTGTAACACAACAAACTTTAAATGCAGCCAACAAGTTTGTAACTTGATGTCATTGCACGCTAGGAATATGGGACCAATACTAAACTTTTGACTACCCCACAAGTTAATTATTTCAAATACGTACGACACCTTCAAATGGAGGGACTAGATATATAGTGCTTTCATTTCTAAACGTTAAAACATATGTATGAAGATACCCTAAAAATAAAAAAAATGACATTCTGTACGGTCACCTGATATGAAACATTTGATCTGAAATCCAAAATGCTGGAGTATAGAGACAAATGTAAAGTTTTAGCTTCCCTGTCTAAATAAATACATAGGGGAGTGCATGTGTTAAACTGATACTGTAGTGTTGAACAGAGGAGTCCATACCAATGAGGTGGTCTCTCATCTTGTCCAGAACTGGCTCCATGTCCTCCTGGCTCAGACTCTTGGAACCCACCAGGCCCTTGAGCATCCCAAACATCCCCCCAAAAGTACCCTTTTTGGGGCTAAAAAAAATAAAATGGATACTTATGTCAGGTGCAACAGGGCACAACGTCCCATTCAAAGCTTCCATTGCTCAGCCATGCTTCTTATTATCTGACACATGTAATAATCTAAGTGTCTCACATTTGTTTGCTTGTGTCAGCAACTACCACCCTCTCCACCGCATCTTCCTCCTCATCCTCGCTGGACTCGTAATCCACAGCGAGCAGGTCTCCCTTCATCGAGCTCAGCTGCATCCCCTGGACAAGACACGACTTTATTAAGATGTGCAATTCCTATAAACTAAGCACTTCTACACCACATGGGCCTTATTTATTAAGGTACCAACAGAGCATCCCTGAAGGCTATTAGCTCTAGTCTGGTTAAACCAGTGACCACTACACTCACAATTGTTTCACTTTCCAAATAATGTGAGCACAGATATTCACTCTGGTACAACCAGGCAATATTAGCTCTGCTGCGCTCAAACCCAACAGGCACATACCGGGTCAGCTTGAGCATCCAGGACATGGTCCCCAGTAGCATGGGCACCGTTGCCATTGCGCTGGCTGTAGTCCAGTTCCTTGGTGCTGCTGCCACCCAAGGTCCACACCCGCTTCTCTTTCCCCTTGGTTTTCTCCTTCGCAGGTTTGGGGGACTTACTGGAAGGCAAGAAACAATGTGACTTTCAGTACTGAAACAACTGTCAGTAACATTCTGAATTAGAACTTTAACCACATTGTGTTCCATTCCTCCCCCTACTCACCTGGGCTTCTCCGCAGGTGCCCACATGCGCTTGCGTATAAACTCCTCTCTCTTCTTCTGAATGATCTCCTCCTGGGTCAAGCCCTGGTTACCATTCTCCACTGTCTTCTGGGCACTGGCTAGAGCCTTGGCTTGTTCCCCTTTCACAGGCTCAGCAGCAGGAGCTGGGGGGAAGATTTCAGAAACTAACCCCTGCCATACAAAACATTATCAATGTCCCCATGAAATTAAAACAAGAACAAAATGTGGGACTGGTTTCAAACCGAAATTGTGTAAGGAAGAACCATGACAAAGTGCTTGTATTCCAACAAAACCTCCATAATAACCACATCAAACCCTTACCTTCTTTTTTGGCATTCTTATTCTTCTTTCCACCCTGTTCCTTGCCCTTATCCCCTCCCTTCGTCTCGATCATGGACTTCACAGTTTTCTGGGATTTCAGGGAAGCATTGAAGCTCCTCATGGAGGTAGGACCTCGAGCTTTGCTGCTCTCCTCCGCCTCACTAGAGCACAACAGGACAGTAACAGAATCAAAGCACGAAGCATTTGACTTGAAGTATTGTGAAATTATATTTCATACAAGTAGCCTACTGGTCCTTGTAGACCTGTGGGCTGACAATTCAACAGCTGGTTGTGTGAGATTCAGCATAGCAAATTAGTTTGAAAGTATAATATTATCTCTTTATGCACCATTAGTTCAGCTCTGTATGCAGTATCAGCCCTAAGATGTAAAACTGCTTACCAAAGAAGCATTTTGAAGTCATCCTCAAATGCAAAACAGCTGCTCAACAGTGTACGGGCCCCCTTTTGCTCCAGCTCATTCTTATAGCGATCCCTGAAGTGGAGCTGTACGTCATCTATGAACTTGTCAACATACGACAGCGTCAGGATTTTTTGAAAACCCACCTGTACAAAAGAAAAGACAAACATGGTCAGTTGAGTCCATACCACAGACTGCATGAGAAGCTAACACTGCTGTATGCTAGTATGGTCTTTTCCTTCAGGAAATAGAACTACAGTGCATTATAATCACATTTCTATATGAAACTTACCACAAAAACCAGCTCAAACTCATTATCGAGTTTGTACTTAAGACTCAAGGCGTCATGAGTATAGGAATTGTTGCCACTGCGTTCCTGAAACAAACAAAAAAATCTGAGAAGCATTAACATTAGGCTACTCAATACTGTAACACAGATCAGAGGTTTCATCACTGATATGTAAACATTTGTCTTGAACATATGTTCTACACCAAACAAAAATATAAATGCAACATGTAAAGTGTTGGTCCCATGTTTCATGAGCTGAAATAAAAGATCCCAGAAATGTTCCATACGCACAAAAAGCTTATTTCTCTCAAATGTTTGGCACAAATTTGTAAATGCTTGTAAGCATTTCACAGTAAGGTCTACACCGGTTGTATTCGGCGCATGTGACAAATAAAATTTGATATCCTGAGGCCCATTGTTGTGTCATTCATTCGCCACCATCACCTCATCTTTCAGCATGATAACGCACAGTACACAATTCCTGGAAGCTGAAAATGTTCCAGTTCTTCCATGGCCTGCATACTCACCAGACATGTCACCCAATGAGCATGTTTGGGATGCTCTGGATCAACATGTACACAGCGTGTTCCAATTTTCGTCAAAATCCAGCAACTTCACACAGCCATTGAAGATGAGTGGGACAACATTCCACAAGCCACAATCAACAGCCTGATCAACTCTATGTGAAGGAATGTTGCACTGCATGGTGTTCACACCAAATACTGACTAGTTTTCTGATCCAGACCACCCCCCTACCTTTCTAAAAAGTATCTGGTACCAAAAGATGTATTCCCAGTCATGTGAAATCCATAGATTAGGGCCTAATTAATTTATTTCAATTGACGGATTTCGTTATATGAACTGTAATGCAGTAACATCTTTGAAATTGTTGCATGTTGCGTTTATATTTTTTGTTCAGTATAAATATTTGACATCTAACGTTAGCTAGCAACGTGGTAATAGCCTTGCATTTTGGGATAATCCCACTATGCTGTGCTATTGTCATGTGGCTGGCAAAATAATTTGTGTGCGTGTAACCCCCAGTTCCCAAATCCTCCATGTCATGTCTGTATTACGCAACCATATAGCTAGCTCACTCCTAGCATTAGGTAGCTAGCTAACAAGTGCGCTAACTTTAAACATAAATCGTATTTAGTTAAGACAAAGAATAATTTACATGTGTATCTACGAAAGCTACCTAGCTAAATTAGCTAGCCAGTTTGTTGACGAAGTGGAGACGCTCTGGTGCATACTGAAAAACAACCATACATACACACGGCTAGGCGGCACGGAAACATGACAGTTGTCACTTGATTTGAAAGCATTTCTCACCTGAAGGATCACGGAGCGGATCAGCGCGTTGACAGGCCCGGTGAAGGATTCTGTAACACCGGTTCCCTGAAAACACCACAACACTATGCCTCCCTTACTGAAGATGGTGAAGAAATCCAGCATCTTGCCACCATGTACACGAGAGAATATACCAAAGTAAAGAAAACAAACACTAACAAAAACGTGAAATGGAGAACCTTTAAAAAAAAAAAAAACGTAATAAATAAGTGAGCCGACGAATCTTTTAAGTGCCTTCCACCTCGAGAAGGAAATCTAATCCGACATACACTATCTAATGAAAAATGTCCTCCCAAGTCTAGCTACCTCCACTAAAACTGTTTTAGACACATCAGATGCAAGACCAGGAAATAGTCTTCTTCTTCGGGAGTTTAACAGCGGTTGGCATCCAAAATGTGGTAATTACTGCCACAAACTGGACTATAATTGAAATCCATTATACTTTGTGATAAAAAAAAATGTGAAAACGTGAAAAGACAATATTTTATAAAACAAATACACCCTTCCAACTAACCCTACAGTCATTAAAAACCCACTATTCCATTACTTTAACCCTATCTGCTCCTGCACCATGCCAACAACCTGGGAGGATGGGACACCACCACTCAACATACCCTTTTGCGCTTCTGAAGTCAAATCTCTTAATAATAATAATAATATCTTCTTCTTCTTGTTTTATGGCGGACTACAACCCCAAAAGGTGTATTGCCGCCACCAACTGGATGGGATGAACCCCCCAAATAAATAAATACAATTTTAAAATTCCATACGTAATAGTGAAACTAACTTAATCCACCCTAATAAAAATAATACATTGCCAAAACAAACAAAACTCCCCCTTCCTTCTTTCAATTCTCCCATATCTCCCTTCTCAGGCTCAAGGACCTGAGAGGGTGGCACGGCTTGTGCCACTATTCCATGTAACTCCTTTGCTGAGAAATCTTTCAGCCCCAGGAACCGATCCGCCACATCCACTATGATTTCTATCTTCATGGACCTTCTCTCCACCTTGTCAGTGCCATTAATTACCATAGCTATAAAGGCCACAATGTCCACCTTCTTAAGCTTTAAAATGTCAGGATCCTGCTGGTGAAAGGCAACCCCTGCAGCCTGCAGTGTAGGCCTATTCAGCACCATGGACTCTTCTGGTGCACCATTCAAACTCTCAACCCTTTTCACAGCTGCTGCATATGAAAAGCTCTGTACAGCCCTGACTTTGGCCACCTCATTCTCTTTCACCCTTGTGGGGCATTCGAAAGACGTGGTTTCATGGTTCCCACCGCAATCCTATGGGATTTAGGTCAGAGGAAGTTATGTGGAGTAGATTACTTTTGGGCACACAGGTTTGAATGCCACCTTGTTGGATGATAGGGAGACATGAAACAGGTCTGTGTCATGAGTGTTTAGTGGAGTAAATGGTGGAGCATGTGTTGATATTATGTGAACTGTATGACATAGATAGGGAGAGATGTGTGAAAGGGTTAGAGAGGCTGGATGGGGTTGGGGTTTGGGTGGTGTAGTGGGGGGAGGAAAGGGGTAGGAAGTGGTGTCTAAGGCTCTATTTCACTTTCTTAGAGGAACAGGACTAATGAAGAGAATTTAATGTAAAGTAGGTTGGCTGTGACTGACCTCACACTCCAGTACAGTAGGTGGTGGTGTATGCACCCTAAAAGTTGGAATGCTATCCAACCCAGTCCTAAAAAAGAAGAACAATGAAAATCGATGTGGTGGCAGCTGCAGAGAAGTATTTGGGTATACGCATCGGATTCGGTCGAATGAACGATGGCGGAAGCGAATGATGAAGTGTATTCTGAATACAATGGCTGTACAATCAAGGAGAATTGGAGTATCGTCCAAAAGAATGGAAAACGGAGCAAAGTAGTGTACAGCTTTGAAAATGACCCTTTGTGTCTAGTAGGAGTACGGTTTGTTAATGAGGAGCAGCTAAGCAGAGTACCAATCTTGAAGAAACCATTTGATACGTGATAAAATTGCCTCCCTTTACTACTAACATCCCACTCCCTTTACCAAAGATTGAGCGCTTTTACCCCGGATCAAGGATTTGTCTTCCCTGTGGCCCAACGGGACCTGAATATCTACCCCCACTCTCCCCACCACACTCTTAGCAACCACATCGGCCTTCTCATTACCCTCCACACCCACATCAGCGGGAACCCAGCAAAAGCTTACCACCACTCCCATCCTCTCCAATCTAGTTAACAGCACCATCATCTCCACAAACAAGTCTCCCCTATCCGACCTGCCCGTCGTCACACTACTCAACACTGCAGCCGAATCAGAGCAGATCACCACTCTGAGTGGTTTCACCTCCTCCACCCATAATCATGGCCATCAACTAGGCCGCATACACTCACACATAATCAGTTAACCTCTTACATACTCTAACATTGAACTCTGGGATATATACCCCTGTCCCCACCCTACCACTGACTGGATCCTTTGAACCATCTGTATATATCCTTAAAAAACAAATAAAACCGATTACCCTCCCCCCAATCATATCCATATCTATACATTGTTTCGGAAAACAGCCACGGAGGAACGTTCCCCAATGCAATTGGTGTCCCTATCTGTCTCCCCCAGTCCATAAGCCTCTCATCAAACCACATACCTAAATACTTAAACTGAGACACCCTACCTATCTCATGACCGTATACAGCCTAACATCTTTAACCTTCCTCATAGAAAACACCAAAAACAGGACTTGGCCACAGACATCCTAAACCCCCATGTTAGAGACCAATCTTCTGTTGGGGGTTACCCTGGGGGTCGGGTGTGGGGTTACACCAATGCCATGATTACTGTATATATGTGATGACCTTTGTATGCTTGCAATGCGCAATGATGGAAAGGTACTGGGTAAATGGAGATGTACTGCTTTAGTTCTCAGGCTGAGAATTGTCTGCACCTGCTGATAGTCACACAGCCTCAAGGCCGAGATAGTAGAGTGAGAAACCACAGTTTTAGATACTTGGTGGTTTTAGAAACCACCATTTTAGATACTTTGTATCTAATCCAATGCACCAATGTTAAGGTATGATTGACGGTAGGTTGTCCAGACCAACTAGTATAAGGAGCGTTGTCTCCTGTTTCGCCACACAGATCTTTACTATAGACTACTGAGGTATTATGTATGTGAATCTCTGTCTGCAATTGCATTTTATTAAAGAGTTTAAAGAGTTTAAAGAGTTTTATACCAAGGCTCCTATGTCTGTGTCATCTATCTGGAAGACTGCTTGTTAAAGGAAACTTACATCACCCCATGCAAAGGACTACCCAACATTTGGCGAGCTTGCCAGGAGTGAGTGACCGCTGTGTCTGGATGATCTTTGTCCCACTGTTCAGCGCATCAAATTACAAAGCAAGCAGACTCCTGTTAAACCAAAAGTCTGAATTTAGAAAAAGCACTGTGTGGTTGACAACTCATTCCAGTATGTAAGTGGCACCTCACTCATGGGGTTGATAATTAAAGGAACAGTCGATACCTACATTTATGTACAAGCCCATATACAATGTATATGTGATAAATGACACAGAATCTCAGGGGTAATAGTTAGAAATTCCTGAGGGACTAACGGAACCTTGTGTGAGGAACTTGGTTAAAGATTAGGATAAACCAAGTCGGTACTGGGTGACAAGTGATTGAAAGTGTTATATGCGCATGGTGTCCTTACCTGAGGGAAGACACGGGTTTTTAAATAATTGTTATGTATGTTGTTCTTACCTGAGGGAAGACACTGGTTTTATGTATGGTGTTCTTACCTGAGGGAAGACACTGGATTTATGTATGGTGTTCTTACCTGAGGGAAGACACTGGTTTTATGTATGGTGTTCTTACCTGAGGGAAGACACTGGATTTTTGTATGGTGTTCTTACCTGAGGGAAGACACTGGATTTATGTATGGTGTTCTTACCTGAGGGAAGACACTGGATTTATGTATGGTGTTCTTACCTGAGGGAAAACACTGGATTTATGTATGGTGTTCTTACCTGAGGGAAAACACTGGATTTATGTATGGTGTTCTTACCTGAGGGAAGGCATTGGTTTTGTTTGGATATATGTATAATTGTTGGGATTATAGATTTAGTGTGGACAATTGTTGTATGAGTTGAGTGCATTCGATAACAGTGAATGGATTTATGCTAGTCAATTTCAATAATTGCTATGTACTGAAATAAATCTAGACTGGTATAGACAACAAGTCTTTAAGACTAGTACAAGAAGGGATACATTTGCGAATTGCGTATTGGAAAAGACATGTTGTGAGTTTACTCTTCCATTACATCCATGAGAGGAGACAGGGAGACCCCCGTACTGAAGTTAAAATACAATTGAAACTAATTGTGGTTATTTACCACACATATGTGGAACCATTTACAGTAGCGTGGTTAGTGATTGAACGTAGTGAAACTAAAGAAGAAGAGGGGTGAGAGAAAATAGAACTGCGTTGAGTATATCATCCTATGTTAGGTTCTACTAACTGTATACGGGCATAGAACTGGGTTTTTCAACATACCTGATTAAAACAAAATCACTGGGCACCATGACAGATTCAACCAAAGGCAGTGCAGAGACAGTGGGTCCCACACCAATGAAACATTAACTCAGCAAAATAAGAAACGTCCCTTTTTCAGGATCCTGTCTTCAAAGATAATTCTAAATATCCAAATAACTTCACAGATCTTCATTGTAAAGGGTTTAACACTCTTTCCCATGCTTGTTCAATGAACCATAAACAATTAATGAACATGCACCTGTGGAACGGTTGTTAAGACACTAACAGCTTACAGATGGTAGGCAATTAAGGTCACAGTTATGACAACTTAGGACACAAAAGAGGCATTTCTACTGACTCTTAAAAACACCAAAAGAAAGACGCCCAGGGTATCTGCTCATCTGCATGAACGTGCCTTAGGCATGCTGCAAGAAGGCATGAGGACTGCAGATGTGGCCAGGGCAATAAATTGCAATGTCCGTACTGTGAGACGCCTAAGACAGTGCTACAGGGAGACAGGATGGACAGCTGATCGTTCTCGCAGTGGCAGACCACGTGTAATAACACCTGCACAGGATCGGTACATTCGAACATCACACCTGCGGGACAGGTACAGGATGGTAACAACAACTGTCCAGACTGCTCAGTGCTCAGACTGTCCGCAATAGGCTGAGAGAGGCTGGACTGAGGGCTTGTAGGCCTGTTATAAGGCAGGTCCTCACCAGAAATCACCGGCAATAACGTTGCCTATGGGCACAAACCCACCGTCGCTGGACCAGACAGGACTGGCAAAAAGTGCTCTTCACTGACGAGTCGGGGTTTTGTCTCACCAGGGGTGATGGTCGGATTCGCACTTATCGTCGAAGGAATGAGCATTACACCGAGGCCTGTACTCTGGAACGGGATTGATTTGGGGGTGGAGGGTCCGTCATGGTCTGGGGCGGAGTGTCACAGCATCCTCAGACTGAGTTTGTCATTGCAGGCAATCTCAACGCTGTGCGTTACAGGGAAGACATCCTCCTCCCTCATGTGGTACTCTTCCTGCAGGCTCATCCTGACATGACCCTCCAGCATGACAATGCCACCAGCCATACTGCTCGTTATGTGAGTGATTTCCTGCATGACAGGAATGTCAGTGTTCTGCCATGGCAAGTGAAGAGCCCGGATCTCAATCCCATTGAGCATGTCTGGGACCTGTTGGATTGGAGGGTGAGGGCTAGGGCCATTCCCCCCAGAAATGTCCGGGAACTTGCAGGTGCCTTGTTGGAATAGTGGGGTAACATCTCACAGCAAAAACGGGCAAATCTGGTGCAGTCCATGAAGAGGAGATGCACTTCAGTACTTAATGCAGCTGGTGGCCACACAAGATATTGACCTTTACTTTTGATTTTGACCCCCCCTTTGTTCCCCACATTATTTCATTATTCCGTTTCTGTTAGTCACGTGTCTGTGGAACATGTTCAGTTTATGTCTCAGTTGTTGAATATTGTTATGTTCATACAAATATTTTCACATGTTTTAAGTTTGATGAAAATAAACGCAGTTGACAGTGAGAGGATGTTTCTTTTTTTGCTGAGTTTATTAGTCCTAAACAATATTTACAGGACAAATATCCCTACTTGAAAACCGACCTGGACTGGATGTTTTGTAAATGGAATAAGTGGACAAAAAATTAAGAAAGGTACAGATATCCAGTCACAGGAACATTTGATAAGACTAAGTGTAATCTGATAAGTGACATAGTCAAGGGAAGGCAAGCCAGTAAGAAGAAGAGTAATAAGAAGGTTACCATACTGTCAGGCACTGGGACAAATTCGGACTGAAGGACAGATGTTTTATGTTCAAAGTCAGTTGAAACAGTTGAAGAGTAAATGGGTGGCAGAGGGAAGGGACAAGGGAAAAAGAGAGACCCAGGATGTGGGCCCCTTCACCCTACAGCTTCCCCACCTTATGAAGATAAAGAAGGAGGTGTGGAAGTGAGAGAAGGTTTATACCCTTTAATAGCTACTGGTACAAAGGTAATTATTAAGGGGGAACTAATGAAAGAAGATGAAGAAGGAGAAGAGGGTGAGAGTCTACAAACGGGAAAAAAAACAATAGAACGAGATGGAGAAAAAGTTTCAGTAATTGGCCAATTGCGGAAATTGTGTCCCCCGGGTCCTTGTCAACCCCACTAGGAAACCCAGCCAAAGACAAAGACAGGAAGATTCCGCATATGGCCAGCAGTTCATATAAGGGCAGTAGTGGACCCTGGGATCCGGAAAAGGACTGGGAAACAGGCAGTAAGAAAAAGATCTCATACAAACCCATGAGAACTACCAGATATATGATGGAAGAACAACGTTTGGAACGAGTAAAAGAATACTGTTTTCGAAGAACAATGGAAAGACTTAAGGCGTAAAGTTCGGGAACACCGAAAATAACTGAGGGAACTACCCATGGACAGTTCACTGATGTAATGATCCGTTGTGGGTTAATGGCTCAACTCGCTGAGCTGGAGTTAAGCCAGTGCAGACAACACCTATGGGACTGCTTGAGAGATATGTTCCCTACCATGCGAGACATGAGTAGACTATCTGACTATAAATTTGGACCCGACTCAGATTTCGGAGATTGGATAGATAACCTGAAACAGAAATGGCTTGAGGAATTGGGAGAGCGCCATGACCATTCTGAAGCCACCAAGAACATATTTTATGACAGAGCCTGCCACAACCTCCCAGAAAAAGTACAGATGCAACTGAGGGATGTCGTGGGCTGGGATAGAAAGGCGGGTGGGGAACACGAGGATTATATGAGACACCACTGCCAAAACTGGCTTCATGATCAACACGCAGAGAAATCAAGAAAACAGGGGCTTGATGGTGCAGTAAAAAAGGTCCAATTGGCTCAATTGGAGAAGGGTAATAAAGGAGGTGAGCCTGACATGGTGATGATGAACACTCCTGCTCCTACAGCGCCCCCAAGTGGACCTGCGCCGCAACCACAGCCCATAGTGCCTTTTGTACAATTTCCCCCACAGAGCTATGGGAACCCACAACCATGGGGCCCACCATCTCCCAGAATGCCACCTATGCAATGCTAGGGGTGTGGACAATTTGGACACATGAGGAACCAATGTCCACATGATCCTCAATATCAAGGATGGGCTACAACACCTGGAGTGAACCGAAGAGGGAGAGGAAATTTCAGAGGAGGAAACAGAGGAGGATACCAACAACAAGGTGGATATCAGCAACAACCCCAAACCAATGGAGGACCTCCCCAGCAGGCACAAAGTGGTTACCAGCCTGGACCTGGCCACCAAGGAGGACGCGGAGGAAATCAACCACAGAGAGGGGGAAGAGGAGGTGTCTGGCCACAAGGAAGTCAGAACACCAACAGTTCCTATTTCCCGTACGATCAGCAATGAATAGGCCCAGACCCTTTCCTCCAGTGTCCCCAGTGCATATTCGAAGATGGAAAATAGGACCCAATAATCAAACTTAGGGTACATGGAAGAACTATCCCATTCTTAATTGACACTGGAGCCCAATGTTCTTGCTTAGGTGCACCAGCCTGACCTCTCTGACACTGCTCTGACTGATGCTGACTTGGAGCTTTCGTTGATGGTTCTGCATATACAGATCAAACTACAGGGAAGAAACATGCAGGGTTTTGTAGTGTGACAATTGATAGAACCACTCACATACAACAACCATTACCAGATACTTTCTCAGCTCAACAGGCTGAACCTTTGACGCTAACCACTGCCTGTAAAATGGGAGAAGGGAAAAGGGTTACAATTTTCTCTGATTCTGCTTATGGAATAGGGGTTTGTCTCTCCTGGTGTGGTGTCTGGGGGATTAGGGGTTTTCACAGTGATTTTGGAAGTCCTATTCGTAATAGATCTATGATTTTAGATATCTTGGAGGCTACAAAGAATAACAAAGAATATCTAGTTAACAGAAGAAAAGAAAGACAAAATAAGGACAGAAGAAAAAGGACATCAAAGTGAAACAGTCCTCTAAAGACACAAGAGACAATAGTACAAGAAACAACGCTTCTATTGCGTTTATATTCTATTTCTATAGCTTCTTCAAGGTTTCCAAGATGGCGTAGCAGTCAGACGCCCTTTGTCCTCGTCTTGTCCCGTGTATATATGTTTTGTATCTTTTTGTCTTTTTCTTCGCATATCTTTTTCTATATTTTTTCTAAAAACTCAACTTCAAAACACTCTCCTGCAACCCGCCTCACCAAATGTGGTGCGGATCTGTTTTTTTTTTTTTAAGTATTTTTCACCTCGTATCCGAAATCCACAACAGAAGCTAACCAGAAGTTAGCCAGCTCTCTAGCTAACGTTAGTATTCAGCTAACCACGGCTAGCGGTCATCAGCTATCCTTTAGCTCGGAAAGCTATCGCCAGTTTTGTACAACGGGATTCAGACCAGAGCATACCGGACCTATTTTCTCTCCATATCCCCGGATTTCTACCGCAAGCTCTGGACATTTACACCTGGATCTTGCAGCTAACTAGCTGCTATCCGAGTGACTATTGGCTAACGTCGATTCCGGAGGAAACACCAATTATCCCGGAGCTAGCCAGCAGAAGAGTTCCATCAGCCACTCCTGGGCTACAATCACCTATCCGGACCCGTTTTACTGCCGATGCGGAGCCCCACCGGGCCTTCACGACTGGAATACCGACGGACGTTATCTGCCCGAGGGAGTTATTCAACTGGCCCCTCCATCGCGACGTAACCTGAACGCCCATATGCTTACTGCAGCCCGCTAATCGTTAGCTGTCTTGAGCATATCGGCTGCTATCTGAACAGGTCTATCGAACAATCTTCTTGGGCCACTATAACTATAACTATTTTGACAACTGGATTGGTCCCCTCTACCACACGTAACCCACTAATCTACCGATGGAAACGCACGGGGTGGCTAAAAACAGACCTCTATCTTCTGCTAGCTTGCTACTCATGGCTCGGCTAGCTGTCTGAATCGCCGTGACCCCAACCAACCTCACTACTCACTGGCCCCTTATGATCACTCGGCTAAGCATGCCTCTCCTTAATGTCAATATGCCTTGTCCATTGCTGTTCTGGTTAGTGTTTATTAGCTTATTTCACTGTAGAGCCTCTAGCCCTGCTCATTATACCTTATCCAACCCTTCAGTTCCACCACCCACACATGCGATGACATCACCTGGTTTCAATTATGTTTCTAGAGACAATATCTCTTTCATCATCACTCAATGCCTAGGTTTACCTCCACTGTATTCACATCCTACCATACCTTTGTCTGTACACTATACCTTGAATCTATTTTATCGCCCCCAGAAACCTGCTCCTTTTACTCTCTGTTCCGGACGTCCTAGACGTCCAATTCTCATGGCTTTTAGTCGTACCCTTATCCTACTCCTCCTCTGTTCCTCTGGCGATGTAGAGGTGAATCCAGGCCCTGCGGTGCCTAGCTCTACTCCTATTCCCCAGGCGCTCTCTTTTGGTGACTTCTGTAACTGTAAAAGCCTTGGTTTCATGCATGTTAACATTAGAAGCCTCCTCCCTAAGTTTGTTTTATTCACTGCTTTAGCACACTCTGCCAACCTGGATGTCTTAGCCGTGTCTGAATCCTGGCTTAGGAAGACCACCAATAACTCTGAAATCTCCATCCCTAACTACAACATTTTCAGACAAGATAGAATGGCCAAAGGGGGCGGTGTTGCAATCTACTGCAGAGATAGCCTGCAGAGTTCTGTCCTATCCAGGTCTGTACCCAAACAATTTGAACTTCTACTTTTAAAAATCCACCTCTCTTAAAACAAGTCTCTCACCGTTGCCGCCTGCTATAGACCACCCTCTGCCCCCAGCTGTGCTCTAGATACCATATGTGAACTGATTGCCCCCCATCTATCTTCAGAGCTCGTGCTGCTAGGTGACCTAAACTGTGACATGCTTAACACCCTGGCCATCCTACAATCTAAGCTTGATGCCCTCAATCTCACACAAATTATCAATGAACCTACCAGGTACAACCCCAAAGCCGTAAACACGGGCAACCTCATAGATATCATCCTAACCAACTTGCCCTCTAAATACACCTCTGCTGTTTTCAACCAAGATCTCAGCGATCACTGCCTCATTGCCTGCATCCGTAATGGGTCAGCGGTCAAACGACCTCCACTCATCACTATCAAACTCTCCCTGAAACACTTCCGTGAGCAGGCCTTTCTAATCGACCTGGCCCGGGTATCCTGGAAGGATATCGACCTCATCCCGTCAGTAGAGGATGCCTGGTGTTTAAAAAAAAGCCTTCCTCACCATCTTAAATAAGCATGCCCCATTCAAGAAGTTTAGAACCAGGAACATATATAGCCCTTGGTTCTCTCCAGACCTGACTGCCCTTAACCAACACAAAAACATCCTGTGGCGTTCTGCATTAGCATCGAACAGCCCCCGTGAAATGCAACTTTTTAGGGAAGTTGGAAACCAAAATACACAGGCAGTTAGAAAAGCCACGGCTAGCTTTTTCAAGCAGAAATTTGCTTCCTGCAACACAAACTCAAAAAAGTTCTGGGACATTGTAAAGTCCATGGAGAATAAGAGCACCTCCTCCCAGCTGCCCACTGCACTGAGGATAGGAAACTCTGTCACCACCGATAAATCCACTATAATTGAGAATTTCAATAAGCATTTTTCTACGGCTGGCCATGCTTACCACCTGGCCACCCCTACCCCGGTCAACAGCTCTGCACCCCCCACAGCAACTCGCCCAAGCCTTCCCCATTTCTCCTTCTCCCAAATCCAGTCAGCTGATGTTCTGAAAGAGCTGCAAAATCTGGACCCCACAAATCAGCCGGGCTAGACAATCTGGACCCTTTCTTTCTAAAATTATCTGCCGAAATTGTTGCAACCCCTATTACTAGCCTGTTCAACTTCTCTTTCGTGTCGTCTGAGATTCCCAAAGATTGGAAAGCAGCTGCAGTCATCCCCCTCTTCAAAGGGGGGGACACTCTTGATCCAAACTGCTACAGACCTATATCTATCCTACCCTGCCTTTCTAAGGTCTTCGAAAGCCAAGTTAACAAACAGATCACCGACCATTTCGAATCCCACCGTACCTTCTCCGCTATGCAATCTGGTTTCAGAGCTGGTCATGGGTGCACCTCAGCCACGCTCAAGGTTCTAAACGATATCTTACTTAACCGCCATCGAAAAGAAACAATACTGTGCAGCCGTATTCATTGACCTGGCCAAGGCTTTCGACTCTGTCAATCATCACATCCTCATCGGCAGACTCAACAGCCTTGGTTTCTCAAATGATTGCCTCGCCTGGTTCACCAACTACTTCTCCGACAGAGTTCAGTGTGTCAAATCTGAGGGCCTGTTGTCCGGGCCTCTGGCAGTCTCTGGCGGTGCCACAGGGTTAAATTTTTGGGCCGACTCTCTTCTCTGTATATACTGTATCAATGATGTCGCTCTTGCTGCTGGTGAGTCTCTGATACAACTCTACGCAGACGACACCATTCTGTATACTTCTGGCCCTTCTTTGGACACTGTGTTAAAAACCCTCCAGACGAGCTTCAATGCCATACAACTCTCCTTCCGTGGCCTCCAACTGCTCTTAAATACAAGTAAAACTAAATGCATGCTCTTCAACCGATCGCTGCCTGCACCTGCCCGCCCGTCCAGCATCACTACTCTGGACGGTTCTGACTTGGAATATGTGGACAACTACAAATACCTAGGTGTCTGGTTAGACTGTAAACTCTCCTTCCAGACTTACCTTAAACATCTCCAATCCAAAGTTAAATCTAGAATTGGCTTCCTATTTCGCAACAAAGCACCGTTCACTCATGCTGCCAAACATACCCTCGTAAAACTGACCATCTTACCGATCCTCGACTTTGGGGATGTCATTTACAAAATAGCCTGCAACACCCTACTCAAATCAAATCAAATCAAATTGTATTTGTCACATACACATGGTTAGCAGATGTTAATGCGAGTGTAGCGAAATGCTTGTGCTTCTAGTTCTGACAATGCATTAATAACCAACGAGTAATCTAACCTAACAATTCCACAACTACTACCTTATACACACAAGTGTAAAGGGATAAAGAATATGTACATAAAGATATATGAATGAGTGATGGTACAGAACGGCATAGGCAAGATGCAGTAGATGGTATAGAGTACAGTATATACATATGAGATGAGTAATGTAGGGTATATAAACATAAAGTGGCTTAGTTTAAAGTGGCTAGTGATACATGTATTACATAAAGATGACAAGATGCAGTAGATGATATAGAGTACAGTATATACATATACATATGAGATGAGTAATGTAGGGTATGTAAACATTATATTAAGTGGCATTGTTTAAAGTGGCTAGTGATACATTTTTACATACATTTCCATCAATTCCCATTATTAAAGTGGCTGGAGTTGAGTCAGTATGTTGGCAGCAGTCACTAAATGTTAGTGGTGGCTGTTTAACAGTCTCATGGCCTTGAGATAGAAGCTGTTTTTCAGTCTCTCGGTCGCTGCTTTGATGCACCTGTACTGACCTCGCCTTCTGGATGATAGTGGGGTGAACAGGCAGTGGCTCGGGTGGTTGTTGTCCTTGATGATCTTTATGGCCTTCCTGTGACATCGGGTAGTGTAGGTGTCCTGGAGGGCAGGTAGTTTGCCCCCGCTGATGCGTTGTGCAGACCTCACTACCCCCTGGAGAGCCTTACGGTTGTGGGCGGAGCAGTTGCCGTACCAGGCGGTGATACAGCCCGACAGGATGCTCTCGATTGTGCATCTGTAGAAGTTTGTGAGTGCTTTTGGTGACAAGCCGAATTTCTTCAGCCTCCTGAGGTTGAAGAGGCGCTGCTGCGGCTTCTTCACAACGCTGTCTGTGTGGATGGACCAATTCAGTTTGTCCGTGATGTGTACGCCAAGGAACTTAAAACGTACTACCCTCTCCACTACTGTCCCGTCGATGTGGATAAGGGGGTGCTCCCTCTGCTGTTTCCTGAAGTCCACAATCATCTCCTTTGTTTTGTTGACGTTGAGTGTGAGGTTATTTTCCTGACACCACACTCCGAGGGCCCTCACCTCCTCCCTGTAGGCCGTCTCGTCGTTGTTGGTAATCAAGCCTACCACTGTAGTGTCATCCGCAAACTTGATGATTGAGTTGGAGGCGTGCATGGCCACGCAGTCGTGGGTGAACAGGGAGTACAGGAGAGGGCTCAGAACCGACCCTTGTGGGGCCCCAGTGTTCAGTGGGGTGGAGAACCGACCCTTGTGGGGCCCCAGTGATCAGTGGGGTGGAGATGTTGTTACCTACCCTCACCACCTGGGGGGCGGCCCGTCAGGAAGTCCAGTACCCAGTTGCACAGGGCGGGGTCGAGACCCAGGGTCTCGAGCTTGATGACGAGTTTGGAGGGTACTATGGTGTTAAATGCTGAGCTGTAGTCGATGAACAGCATTCTCACATAGGTATTCCTCTTGTCCAGATGGGTTAGGGCAGTGTGCAGTGTGGTTGCGATTGCGTCATCTGTGGACCTATTGGGTCGGTAAGCAAATTGGAGTGGGTCTAGGGTGTCAGGCAGGGTGGAGGTGATATGGTCCTTGACTAGTCTCTCAAAGCACTTCATGATTGCCTTGCAATCAACAAATTGGATGCACTCTATCACAGTGCCATCCGTTTTGTCACCAAAGCCCCATATACTACCCACAACTGCAACCTGTACGCTCTCGTTGGCTGGCCCTCGCTTCATACTCGTCGCCAAACCCACTGGCTCCAGGTCATCTACAAGACCCTGCTAGGTAAAGTCCCGCCTTATCTCTGCTCGCTGGTCACCATAGCTGCACCCACCCGTAGCACGCGTTCTAGCAGGTATATCTCACTTGTCATCCCCAAAGCCAATTCCTCCTTTGGCCGCCTCTCCTTCCAGTTCTCTGCTGCCAATGACTGGAACGAACTACAAAAATCTCTGAAACTGGAAATACTTATTTCCCTCACTAGCTTTAAGCACCAGCTGTCAGAGCAGCTCACAGATCACTGCACCTGTACATAGCCCATCTATAAATAGCCCAAACAACTACCGCTTCCCCTACTGTATTTATTTATTTATTTAGCTCCTTTGCACCTCAGTATTTCTACTTTGCACACTCATCTACTGTCAAATCTACCATTCCAGTATTTTAATTGCTATATTGTATTTACTTCGCCACCATGGCCTATTTATTGCCTTTACCTCCCTTATCTCACCTCATTTGCTCACATTGTATATAGACTTATTTTTCTACTGTATTATTGACTGATGTTTGTTTTACTCCATGTGTAACTCTGTGTTGTTATATGTGTCGAACTGCTTTGCTTTATTTTGGCCAGGTCGCAGTTGTAAATGAGAACTTGTTCTCAACTTGCCTACCTGGTTAAATAAAGGTTAAATAAAAAAATAACAAATGATGCTGCCCTCTGCTTTGGATATTGTGAAGGTTGCTGCTCACACTGGGGGGAAATATTTTGTGAGTATGGGTAACACCATGGCAAATGAGGCTGCTAAATTGGCTGCCTCAAACTGTCACAGCCACTCCATGTTCTTCTCTGCTACTGTTGGGAAAGACACTGATGATTTGGCATCTAAACAGGCTTTGGATGTTGGTTCTCATTTGGTATGGCAACAGCGGGGTTGTAAACTTGACACAGTTTCTCAAATTTGGAGACGGACTCTGTCTGGCAGACCGTGTCTGCCAACTTGTCTTATCGCCTCTGTTTGCCAGGTGGCCCATGGTATGGCCCATTTGTCAAGGGGGGATATGATAGAGGCAATTTCTTTGGATTGGTTTTGTCCAAATTTGACTCAGCATGTGAAACAGTTTATGTTTCGATGTGCTACGTGCATGCAATTTAACATTGCCAAAGGGACACCTCTGAAACCAGGTCATTTCTCTACGCCAAGAGGACCATTTGTCCCTCTTGCCATGGATTTTATAGATCTTGCAGAAAGAAAAGAAAGGAAAAGGTACTGTTTAGTCCTTATTGACAGGTTCACCAGGTGGGTGGAGGCATTTCCCACCACACACTGTGATGCTAAGACAGTAGCAAAGCTACTAGTGAGGGAGATAATAGCTACATTTGGTGTTCCTGAGGTTTTATCTGCAGACAATGGTACCCACTTCACTGGTGATGTAGTGAAGCAGGTAGCCATAATGATGGGAGTGAACCAGAAGTTTGTGTCCATCTACCACCTATGGGGTTACCGAGAGAGCTAACTAATCCATTAAACAAGGGTTAGCTAAGGCATGTCACTCCACCAAGAAATCTTGGGTGGATTGTTTACCACTGGTGTTAATGAAAATGTACAGGTGTGTTAATAAAGGCCTGGGGTGTACACCACATTAAATGTTGACAGGAAGACCCATGAATGTTCCCACACACAGACCCATGACTGATAGACACATAGACCTCACTCTAGCTGAAGTAGAACACTTGGAGAACATGAAAGAGCTAACTACTATTGTCAGATCTCTCCACTTTCACACTATGAAAGCTCAGGAGGAGGTATCAGGTGAAGACCCCGATTACCTGCCTGTTGAGGTTGGAGACTGGGTCAAAATCAGGGTCCACAAGAGAAAATGGAACCAGCCAAGATGGATGGGGCCATTCAAGGTAACCATGGCAACACCAACAGCGGTCAGAGTTTTGGAAAGGTCCGGCTGGCACCACCTGTCCCACTGCTAGAAGGTGTTCAGCCCACAGGAGATGATGGAGCCAGACACAGCCTGAAACAAGAGGCAGAAGCAGGTGTGAGTCAAGATCAAAGACTTGAAAAAGATGAAGGGCAAGACCAAAGCCCTGAAGAACCAACTGTTTTACATGATCAGTAAGGTTATGTTGTAAATAAACAAACCATTAGGGGTATATAAGAGAGAGAAGACGACAGCATGTGGTCGTTGGTGGTTGACTGTGTTGGCTCTATCCACACTACTTGTTTGTGTGGGTGAAGCCGGCCCTGTCAACACGTGGGTAAAGTTTGTTTGAGACTTAGGTAGAAAAGTGTCCCCAAACGGGACTGCGGTGTTAATTTGTCTAAACCCAAATCCATGAGAGAGTTGTTTGGTTCAATGAGTAGACGAATGGCAGAGACAGATCAGGCCTGTGGAATGTTGTATTTTATGAGGAGGGCAAAAGACAAGCAGAGCCAGAGTAATTGTACCCTAGGACTCTTTTATGGACATGAGCTAATTGATCAGGGTAATAAGAACGTATAGAAAGGGACTGTGGGATACAAGATCTGGGGAGGGTGTTTGATAAATGGGAATCCAGAAGCTGTGGATAAAATAGGGACTGTAATTTGTGGGTTTTTGCCACGGCATAATCCCCGGGATGATGATAATTGGAAGATAGTTAGGAAAAGTATTGTGTACTCACCCAATGATGTATGGTTGGAGTGAAAACCTGGGGACCACTGTGGCTGAAACAATTTTAGAGAATCTGAAGGAAGAACGTGTTCCGCCATTATGTATCTGTAACAATGGCTCTTTGGCTGTGGGTGTAACAGTGCACTGTAGATCTTATGCAGGCTACCTCCCTGAAGAAGAAGAGCGCAGGCTAAATTGTAGTACACCCTATGGGTGGCATTTTGTGGATATTTAATTACTACAGTGACCTATCTTGCTCTAAATGATGGTATGGGATCACCCTGGGGGTTTATGTGGATTTGCGGCGGTAGAGGTTATCTGGTAATTCCAAATAACTGGCGCGGGTGTTGTTTCCTCAGTGAAACTATCTTACCAATGCTCTCAGTCCCCGCCTAGGCTATACTAACTAACCGTTCTACTGATCCCATTTCCACACATATGAAAAGGTCGATTCCAATTAACAATGAGGCGTATGACCATGTCCTTAAACTAGCTGAGATATTCGGTATCTCCATTATTCCTAGCATTGGTGTATCCATTTTAGGTAAATGGATTAATAATTTGACTTACTCGCTACAAGCTCATATTAATTTGACCTACAAGGGTTTTAGCCAGCTCTCCCTGGATGTCCAGAATCTAAAGGCAGTTACTGCTAGGCACAGTTTGGCTTTGGATTACCTGCTGGCAGCACAGGGAGGCGAGAGTAAGGCCCTGGGACTGGACCTCGATGATGAATGCGTAATGTTACTTCCTGACTCCTCCGATAACATGACCAAAATCCTGCTTGATATGTCTAAGCTCTCTAATACTCTCAGCCCTGGTGACGATGATGTTCTGATCAGGATTGGTAAATGGTTCACTGGTAAATTTGGAAATGTTATGGGACAGATTTTAATGGGTATCTTAACATTTGTAGTTCCTTTGTTGACAGGCTTTTGCTGTGTTTTGATTTTTTGTTGTCTTGGTAAATGGGCAGTGAAGAAGACCATGCCTGGTTGAATGGTATTGGCTTTACCTGCCTCCTATGATGAGTACTATGATGCCACTGGTGTTGACCCCAACGATGACCCTCTTGCTTGCCCAACTGACACAGAGGATGATTTCTATACTACCTATATGTGAATGTTTAAAAGTTCTAGATGTCTAACGTCGATTTCTGTACATGGTTATACGAGACTAGGTAGTCTCAAGGGGGGAAATGTTGGGGGTTACCCTGGAGGTCGTGTGTGGGGCTACACCAATGCCATGATTACTGTATATATGTGATGACCTTTATGCTTGCAATGCGCAATGATGGAAAAGTACTGGGTAAATGGAGATGTACTGCTTTAGTTCTCAGGCTGAGAATTGTCTGCACCTGCTGATAGTCACACAGCCTCAAGGCCGAGATAGTAGAGTGAGAAACCACAGTTTTAGATACTTGGTGGTTTTAGAAACCACCATTTTAGATACTTTGTATCTAATCCAATGCACCAATGTTAAGGTATGATTGACGGTAGGTTGTCCACACCCACTAGCATAAGGAGCGTTGTCTCCTGTTTCGCCACACAGATCTTTACTATAGACTACTGAGGTATTCTGTATGTGAATCTCTGTCTGCAATTGCATTTTATTACTAAAGAGTTTTATACCAAGGTTCCTGTGTCTGTGTCATCTATCTGGAAGACTGATTGTCAAAGGAAACTTACATCACACCATGCAAAGGACTACCCAACACTTCCACAGCTTCTTGCATCTTCCTCATCACATATTTCACATTCCCACCTCTGTTCCATAGAGCCACATCATCAGCATACAAAAACATTGATTTTCTGTGATTGCCACAAAGTCATAAACCCCGCCTATTTCTAAAATGTATCTTCTTAAAGGGCAACTTTACCACTTTTCAACCTCATTTTCATTATCTCTTGGACAATAACAGTGTCAAAATAATTTGAAAATGGCACATTTCTATGTTTTGTTGAAAAAATATAAAGTTAAAAAGTTCTACCCGATGACATCATCTAAAGTTAAAACATTTTTTTAAATTGTTATTTTCAAACACTATTAGTTTTGTGATGACATGGAGAGCAAGAAAATACATTCCCCCTGGCCAAAAAAAAACCCCACCTGGGAGTGGGGTGTTTCGCTTCCTCTTCCATCTGTAAATGAGCTATGTATAATGGAAAACACAAATCTTGTTGCAGATCAGATGGTTCTCTGGTACTAGAATTACTGCTATGGGATCAACTGACATACAATACTGACATGTAGGCCTATCCCTAGCCAAAGAAAGCTCATCCTCTCCCCTTTTCTTTGCTCCAATTGGACAAGGTGCTAAATCCATCTTTCTGATGAGAAGTGTCTGTCATTTATTAAAGGCTTAGGCCATTTTAGAGTTATTTACCAATCACACATGGAAACGTACATTGTTGTTTTGTAATTTTCTCACTTTTCAAAAGTAGGTTGTGTCATATTATGTACTTACTGGTGTGTCAATCTCCTTGAAAGACTGACATTTGGTTGAAAGACAGATGTTCTTAACCACTAAAAGGACACACACTACCTACACACTGTGACTACGAAACACTTCTGCAGATGATATAGGTTTTTGTCTGTATTCATACTTCCTTCAAATAACATAATAGGCTACTATCAATATGGCTTGTGTTGTTAAAATTGAGAAATAAATACAGTAGCCTACATGCATGACAGACCATTAAACAGCTATACATCACACGTAGTGCCACAGCTTGTCTGTGAAAGTTGTGGCTAAAAGGGTTACTGCATGACTTCCTTCCTGTTGCGTACATAGTTCCCTAAAATATTTGATTAGCTACTGAATGATTTGATTCTAACCCAGACAAGAATAATGAATCTGCAGTTCCAGGACTAAGGATGGACGACCAAGTAGCCTACGTTAGAAAACATGCTACAGTTGGATTATTTTTAGTCTGTGGAGGTATAGGCTAGACCTCTCCTGCCCTGCACTATGGACAAAAAAACGGATCTACATTGCAATTTAATGAGAGACATTGTGCCTTGCGGGAATCAAGACATTTAGACAAACAGTGAGCTGCAGCTGCTACAGATTCAGCTTCCTCTTTTTCTGCTGGGAGTATCAGGGAAACCTTTGGTGTGTTATATGACATTTTTTTGTAGTTACTGTATTTCACTTTTCTTTTTTACTTCAATAATGACAATTCATGTTTTATGTGATCAACTCTGTTAAGTGCTTAGTGTGTATACAGAGCAGCACATCTATTAAAAGAAAGAAAGAAATCAAATGTGAAGGATATTACAGTACAGTTTTTCTTATTGGAGGTACCACATTGCAATAGTCTGGAGAATGATGTCAAGAGCATGTACGGTAAGTTGAAATACATTTTTCCTAAACCACATGTACTGTTTGTAGATGAACAACTTAACAAAAAGAACATCTATTTACGAATTGGATATAAACTTGTCTGTTTTGATAAACAGTTATGATGTGAAAGAACCAGTGGTGGAAAAAGTACCCAATTGTCAAACTTAATAGAAAATGGTTCAGGTAAAAGTGAAAGTGACCCAGTAAAATACTATTTGAGTAAAAGTCTAAAAGTATTTGGTTGGAAATATACTTAAATATAAAAAGTAAATGTAATTGCTAAAATTACTTAAGTAGCAAAAGTAAAAGTATAAATCACTTTAAATTTCTTATATCAAGCAAACCAGATGGCACCATTTTCTTGTTATTGTTTAATTTACGGATAGCCAGGGCACACTCAGACATAATTTATAAACGAAGCATGTGTGTTAATGCATTGGCCAGATCAGAGGAAGTAGGGATGATCAGGGATGTTCTCTTGATAACTGCGTGAATTGGACCATTTTTCTGTCCTACTAAGCATTCAAAATGTAACAAGCACTTTTGGCTGTCAGGTAAAATGTATGGAGTAAAAATGACATTATTTTCTTTAGGAATGTAGTGAAGTAAAAGTAAAATATAAAATAGAAATAGTTAAGTAGAATACAAATACCCAAAATAACTACTTATGTAGTACTTTAAAGTATTTTTACTTATGTACTTTGCACCACTGGAAAGAACCCATGTTAAATTCTCTTGTTTCAGGTTGGTTCCGTCGACTCTTAGTGAAAAAAGAGTCTCCACAGAGCAGCTCCTCTCCACATGTACTGGTCAGGACCCCATCCCCTTCTCTCGATGGTGCCTCATCATTGGTTCTCACCTCCACTCCTAACCCACCAGCACCGTTTCTGAGCTCCATGATTCGTTGGAGCCAGACCTACGACTTGTGTGTGTGCCATAGCCCTGTGGACATCGAAGAAGCCATCCGTCTGGCCACTTACCTGGAGAAACCAGCATATGGCCTGCGCTGTTTCCTGCGGCAACGTGACGCCAACGTGGGGGGTGCCATCTCCACCGAGCTATGCCAGGCTGTGCAGAGCAGCCATTGCTGGGCCCTTCTGATCACCCCCAACTTCCTGCTGGATGACTGGTGCCAGTACATGATGCACCAGGCGCTGTCTGAGGGGCCCATGTCCAACCGGATCATTCCCCTGGTCCTCAACCTGTCTTATTCTCAGTACCCAAAGGAGCTACGCTTTTACTACTACAAAGACCTGAGCAAGAACCCAGAGCGAGGCTACACACAGGTGTACAAGACAGTGCTGAAGTGTGAGTAGTAAAAGTCTGGTACAATTCTTCAGCTATTATGAGGCTGTGTGGTTGTTGACAAAGAGTAATCTGTCAACAACAACTAGAGACACGTTCAAATCTATGGCTGAATAACCTCTTTGTGCTTTCCTTTGTAGACTTGGAGGACATGGATGAAAAAGATGCTGCTAAAGTTGATTGCAACATGCACAGTACTAGCAATAGATTGGAAGGGGCATCCTGTTTTCCAAGGACAAAACTGTCATCAAACTATCAGAATTCTGAGCCTCTGCTTTCACTTCAGGAGATTGAGAGGACAGAGGCTGCAGATTCATAGGACTATTGTAAATCACACACTGGAGGCTGCTGAGGTGAGAACAGCTCATAATAATGGATGGAACGGAGCAAATGTAATGGCATCAAGCCCCTGGAAACCATGTGGTTGATGTATTTGATACCATTCATTACCACGAGCTCGTTCTCCCCAATTAAGGTACCACCAACCTCCTGTGAAATCACACGATAGCTAGAATAAAGAAGGGGCTGACTGACTTAGGGAAATCCCCTTACAAAAACAACCAACTGGGCACACACTGGTTGAATCAACGCTGTTTACACATATTTCAATCAAATCAAATAAAATAATGTTGAACCAACGTATAATAGACGTTGAATTGAGGTCTTTGACCAGTGGGACTGCAATGGTTGACTGATCTGACATGACCACAATTAACTTATTTTTTGTATCGAGTTTCTTATCACAAATGTAAATATTAATACATCTAATCCATTTTGTTGTGTGCACACTTGCGATCTTAATGTACACTGATTCACACATGGTGCTCAAAAGCCAGAGTTATGTGCAATAGAAACCTACTTGGACTGGGTTTTCAGTGGAATAATATGTAATCCAACATGGGAGTGTGATGCAAGATAGTAGAACAGAATATCCCTTTGGTACAAATGATGTTGCTCTGATATGTCATAACCAATGATGTGTATTAACCCTGGATGACTAACAGGGGGCACTGTATTAAAGCCACCGGGCAACCATATTGGCACTTCTCCTCAAGCGTAAAAATATTTTGGAAGCTGTAAGAAATGTATTTATTAACGTCTACATTCGTTTTTTTACATGATTATTCTATTACAGACACCTTAATGCATACTTTAAAAATGCATTATGTGAGCTAAACATAAAAAATTTAAATTAAAAACTATATACAAACATTTTCCTTCAAGTATTTTTTCGAGAGTACTAATGTTACTGTCCCCACTACTTTATTTAACTGGGGAGATCAAGCTGATCCTAAATGTTATAAGCCTATTTCTATTTTGCCCTGTTTATCAAAAGTGTTGGAAAAACTTGTCAACAATCAACTGACTGGCTTTCTTGATGTCTATAGTATTCTCTCTGGTATGCAATCTGGTTTCCGCTCAGGTTATGAATGTGTCACTGCAACCTTAAAGGTCCTGTCACCACTGTCACCATTGCCAGGCAATGTCACCATTGCCCTTGATTCTAAGGAATGTTGTGCTGCTATTTTTATTGACTTGGCCAAAGCTTTTGATACAGTGGACCATTCCATTCTTGTGGGCTGGCTAAGGAGTATTGGTCTCTCTGAGGGGTCTTTGGTCTGGTTTGCTAACTACCTCTCTCAAAGAGTGCAGTGTATAAAGTCAGAACATCTGCTGTCTCAGTCACTGCCTGTCAGCAAGAGAGTACCCCAAGGCTCGATCCTAGGCCCCACTCTCTTCTCAAATTACATCAACAACATAGCTCAGGCAGTAGGAAGCTCTCTCATCCATTTATATGCAAATGATACAGTCTTATACTCAGCTGGCCCCTCCCTGGATTTTGTGATAAACGCTCTACAACAAAGCTTTCTTAGTGTAAAAACAAGCTTTCTCTGCCCTTAACCTTATTCTGAACACCTCCAAAACAAAGGTCATTTGGTTTGGTAAAAAGAATGCCCCTCTCCCCACAGGTGTGATTACTACCTCTGAGGGTTTAGAGCTTGAGGTAGTCACTTAATACAAGTACTTGGGAGTATGGCTAGACAGTACACTGTCCTTCTCTCAGCAAATATCAAAGCTGCAGGCTAAAGTTAAATCTAGACGTGGTTTTCTCCATCGTACATTGCTCCTCTTTCACCCCAGCTGCCAAACTAACCCTGATTCGGATAACCATCCTACCCATGCTAGATTACAGTAATTTATAGATCGGCTGGTAAGGGTGGTCTCGAGTGGCTAGATATCCTTTACCATTCGGCCATCAGATTTGCCAGCAATGCTCTTTATAGGACACATCACTGCACTCTATACTCCTCTGTAAAGTGGTCATCTCTGTACACCTGTCGCAAGACCCACTGATTGATGCTTATTTATAAAACCCTCTTAGGCCTCACTCCCCCATATCTGAGATATCTACTGCAGCCCTCATCCTACACATACAACACCCGTTCTGCCAGTCACATTCTGTTAAAGGTCCCCAAAGCACACACATCCCTGGGTCGCTCGTCTTTTCAGTTCGCTGCAGCTAGCGACTTGAACGAGCTGCAACAAACACTCAAACTGGACCGTTTTATCTCAATCTTTTCATTCAAAGACTCAATCATGGACACTCTTACTGGCAGTTGTGGCTGCTTTGCGTGATGTATTGTTGTCTCTACCTTCTTGCCCTTTGTGCTGTTGTCTGTGCCCAATAATGTTTGTACCATGTTCTGTGCTGCTACTATGTTGTGCTGCTGTCATGCTGTGTTGCTACCCTGCTGTGTTGTCATATTTTGTTGCCTTTCTATGTTGTTGTCTTAGGTCTCTCTTTATCTAGTGTTGTGGCATCTCTCGTCATGATTTGTGTTTTGTCCTATATTTCTTTTAAGAGTTGTTTTTTTGCCTCCGTCCCTGCAGGAGGCATTTTACCTTTTGGTTGGCCGTCATTGTAAATAAGAATTTGGTCTTAACTGACTTGCCTAGTTAAATAAAGGTTCAATAAAATACATTTTAAAAATCAACAAAATACTTAAAATACAATTTTGTCAAATACATAACATTTAGTTGAAATACTGTAGAATTCCATTCATTCCTATGGAGGACTGTTCCTACCAAGGAGTGCCAATATGGCCAACCGGTGGCTTCAAAGCCTCTCAATGGCCAATGCATAGCAAATAGCAATCCAGGGTTTATATAAGTCATTGGTCATAACAAGGATGAATAATCAGCTTTCCTACCTTAAAGGGGAAGATCACCCATTTTTACATGTGGCCTTATCTTCACTCTTTCTGTGCTTCTGTTGATCGCCCAAACTGTTTTTTATATATTTAGTTTTGTTAGAGAGAAAATTGGAAATCACATTTTGCTCTCATCACTCGCTAAAGACTACAATGCATTATGAAATTGTGTAGAAAGAAGCATGTTATGAAACGCTTTAAATCAGAATCTTATTCTGGATAATGTCTCTGCACTCAATTTGAGAGAAAAATGTCCACTGTCCCATAAATCCATATTTGCATAATTTTGTTGTTGTAAATAGCATCATTCAAACATGGATTTATTGAACAGTGGGGGAAAAAAACATAAACAGTGTAGAGACATCCAGAATGAGATTGAGTTGGTTTGGAGTGTTTTTGAGCATTTTATAACATACTTTAGACACGTTTTCATAATGCATTGTAGTCAATGTGACAACCAATTTTCTCTCTAACAAAACATATTAAAAAAAATATTTGGAGGGGGATCAACTACAAGCACAGAAAGAGTAAAAATAATGCCACATGTTAAAATGTGTGAACTTCCCCTTTAAGGTAGGAAAGCTGATGATTCATCCTTGTTATGATGAATTACCTATAAATGCTGGATTGCTGATGGTATCCATTGGCCATTGAGAGCGTTTGAAGCCACCGGTCAGCCATATTGCCGTTTAATGCCAACCTGAAATGGAAAGGAAAGAAAAAGGCTTGTTGTTAGTATCTACCACTAGATGACATATGTCTGTCACATTTTATCACTGGAGAATGGTATTTTTTCCAAAAAATAATCAGCAGATTGAAATGTCACAATACTAACCACACCTCACATCAGCACAGACACTGCACATAACATGAAGCATCATCCTTGATCAATTTGTATTGCAGCCTTACATATTCATCTCTATTTGCAAGTACCATCAACATTTTCCTTGGCCAGAGACATTTTTTGTCAGGCTTTTTGTTGGCTTCCCTGCAGTGTTGTAATTCGGGTTCTGAGACAGATGATTTTTGACATTAAGTGACTTTAGCTAAGCTTATATTGGAGTTGGACATTGCAATTTACCTTTGATCAGGCTTTTAGGTAGGATGATGAAATGGCTTTGGCAAGGGCAGGGTCCTGGTAATAACCACACTGACAAACAGGACAGTTTTTCTTTTTTCAAATTAAGTTATTAATGCTTAGTAATCTTATTGAATTAGCCAGATTATATAATATTTTTATAATATCAATTATCTATTTTATTGCTTCCATTGCACCTGTGATACTGTATGTGTGAAAGGCAGGGCTTTTTTCTAACAAATCTGTTAATAATTAATTTTGTTAAATCAATAATCAAGGTGGACATTGATACCAAGTTATACAAATACTTTTCCCCTCCAAAATCTATTTTAATGATGTGATCTCTGCTACGGATTAAAGCAGATTAAAAGGCATTTGAAATTAAGCTCTCTGTAAAAGGCCCTCCACAAAGGTCCCTTTTGTGTTTTTTTGGGGCCAAGCCAACTTTGGCACAAATGAAAACCAGGATTAATCTTTGAAAGGCACAGATACTCTAAGAAGGTTGTGTTGCCTCATAACATTTCCAGAATAAAGCATCGTTCCCTCTATGACAATGCCAATGAGATATGAAAATACACCTTCTACAGAGGCCACCATTTCCCTACTAACTTAGGCTTTTCTCTCTATGATAAGTTCTAAGTACATGCTAGGGAAATGTGCAATAGCAATACCTTTGTAAACCACAGTGAGGGAAAACGTGACACCCTTAAGTTGGTAAAGTTTCACACAGTAGATATGACCTAATTACTATTACCTTAGTCAGGAATGCTTATTGTGTCACGTTCTGACCTTAGTTCCTTTTTTCCCATGTCTTTATTTTAGTTTGGTCAGGGCGTGAGTTGGGGTGGGCATTCTATGTTGTTTTTCTATGTTTTGTTCTGTATTTATATTTCTATGTGTTTGGCCTAGTATGGTTCTCAATCAGAGGCAGGTGTCAGTCGTTGTCTCTGATTGGGAGCCATAATTAGGTAGCCTGTTTTCTATTCTGTTTTGTGGGTGATTGTTTCCTGTTTCCTGTTTCCTGTGTTAGTGTTTGCACCATACGGTACTGTTTCGGTTTTCATTTATTCTCTTGTATTCTCTTATTTTGTATTATTTCTCGATTATATTATGGATACGTACCACGCTGCATTTTGGTCCTCCTCTCCTTCCACCAACGAAAGCCGTTAAATATTGGCTCTAGTAAGAAAGTTTGTTTGATTTGAAATGGAAAATAATACTCGAAGATGCAATACAATGAGATTAGATTTGGATGGTTTGGGATATGTGTTTCTTCCTGGAGAGGTGTTTGGTTTGTTTTAGGGTGCAGCAGTAAAAACCTGATCTGTAGTGGAGCAGGTCGAGAGCTTCAAGTTCCTTGGTGTCCACATCACCAACAAACTAGCATGTTCCAAGCACACCAAGACAGTCGTGAAGAATGCCTGACAATGCCTATTCCCCCTCAGGAGACTGAAAAGATTTGGCATGGGATCCTCAGATCCTCAAAGTTCTACAGCTGCACTATCGAGAGTATCCTGACTGGTTGCATCACCGCCTGGTATGGCAACTGCTCCGTATCTGACCGCAAGGCGCAACAGAGGGTAGTGTGTACAGCCCAGTACATCATTGGGGCCAAGCTTCCTGCCAGCCAGGACCTCTATACCAGGCGGTGTCAGAGGAAGACCCTAAAAATTGTCAGACTCAAGCAACCCTAGCCATAGACTATTCTCTCTGCTACCGCACGGCAAGCGGTACTGGAGCGCCAAGTCTAGGTCGAAAAGGCTCCTTAACAGCTTCTACACCCAAGCCATAATACTGCTGAACAGTTAATGAAATGGCTACACGGACTATTTCATTTAACCCCCCTTTTTACGCTGCTACTACTCGCTGTTTATTATCTATGCATAGTCAGTTTATCCCTACGTAGATGTACATGTTACCTCAATTACCTCAACTAACCTTTATCCTCGCACAGTGACTCGTTACCGGTAACCCCTGTATATAGCCTTGTTATTGTTATTTTATTGTGTTTTTAAATTTTATTACTTTAGTATATTTAGTAAACATTTTATTTTTCTTAAAACTGCATTGTTGGTTAAGGGCGTGTAAGGATGCATTTCACAGTAAGGTCTACACCTGGTGTATTTGGCGCATATGATGTCACGCTTCTTCTACAATTGAACCCAGAAGCAGACTAGGACAAGGAGAGTAAGACGAAGGTGAGTATTTATTTACAAGTTTAAGTGTAGAGATAGAAAGATCCAGGTAGCGGAGCGGGCAGCGGAGTTGAGTTGATGGGATTGAATTGGCAGATCCAAGGGAGTAACAGAAGCCACCGACGACCAGGTAGGGATGGAATGAGTGTTCCGGGGAAATGACTGTAGACAGAGAACAGAGGTAAGTTCAAGGCAAGCAAGACGTACAAAACAACAAAACAAACTCTATCAAAATGGAGGCTGATACGCTGGCACGACATACTGTTCATGGCTAACGATCCGGCAGTGAATGGATGTCAGGTCAGCGCTTATGAAGTGGAGGGGTGATGATCAGGACCAGGTGTGCAGATAGCTGATGGGATACAGGTGCGGGTACTCAGAGATCTTCCAACTAGCTACGTCGCCCGGCAACCAGACAGGGTGCGTTCCAGGACACCGGAAAAAACACTCCAGGACAGAACACAGGCAAAAACAGACTCAGGAAGCGGGATTCGTGACAGTACCCCCCCTCCGACGAACGCCACCGGGCGTACTACCCGGAGCGCCAGGGTGGAGGCGGTAGAAGTCACGAAGCAGGTCAGCATCAACGATCTGACGCCGAGGAATCCAACTCCTCTCCTCAGGACCATATCCTTCCCAATCCACGAGATACTGGAATCCTTGACCCCGCCGTCTGGAGTCCATGATGCGGCGCACCGTGTAGGCAGGACCACCTCCGATCATCCGAGGAGGAGGACGAGGAGGAGGACGAGGAGAAGGACAAGGAGAAGGAGGCAACCCCGTGACCAATTCCAGAGCCAGATGCGACCAAGGTCGCCGGGGAATAGGTAGGGGGTGAAGAAGTCCAGAGCTGGGCCGATTGGTACTCTTATTCTGCGCACAAACAGGACAAGCGGCAACAAACCTCCGGGTATCTTTTCCCATGGCAGGCCACCAAAATCGTCTGCGCAGTAGCGCCATAGTCCGAGCAACGCCAGGGTGACAAGCTATCTTGCTGGCGTGGAACCACTGAAGGACAGCAGGACGGACCGACTCAGGCACGAACAACCGACCAGGTGGACCGTTACCGGGGCCGGGCTGCGTCCGAAGGGCCGCCATCACATCCTCCTCAATCCTCCATGTAACGGCTCCCACGACAAAGTTCTGGGGAAGAATCGTCTCAGTCTTGACCCCACTCTCCTCCGTCTTGGAGAACATCTGGGACAAGGCGTCCGCCTTGCCGTTCTTCGACCCAGGTCGGTGGGGAGGAAGTGAGAGCCTTCTGCTTACTGAACACTTCACCCAAATCGTGATAGGTTTCTGGAACCAGGGACAAATCAGGGGGAGCAGACTCACTGACCTGACTGAGAACAGCATGAGAACAGGCAGTCCTAAGGCAGTTAGCATGACACTCAATGCTCCAACTAGTTACCTTACCCGTCACCCAATCAAACGAGGGATTGTGTTCTCTCAGCCAGGGGTAACCAAGAACCAGAGGAACATGGGGCGAAGGCAAAATGAAAAAAGAAATAACCTCTGAATGATTCCCCGACAACAACATCTTAACCGGTTCAGTCCTCGTAGTGATCCGTGCCAAACTACTGCCGTTCAGAGTGGTTGCTTCAATGGCTTCCGGTAATTGTTCCTTGGAAAGCCCCAGCTGTTCCACCAAGTCGGCATCAATAAAGCTGCCATCGGCACCTGAATCGATAAAAGCGTTCATCGCTAAACTCTGATTCTTATTCATGAGGGTCGCAGGAAAACGGGGTCTGACAGGGTTCTTGGAAGGTTGAAACTGGCTCGCTAAAAGTCCTCCCACACTTAGCGAGCCGGGCAGTTTAACGGACGCTGAGGACAAGCGGAGATGTAATGTCCCGAGCTACCACAGTAGAGGCAGCTGTTGGTCTCACGTCTACGTTGGCGCTCATCCTTAGTTAACCGGTACCGCCCCACTTGCATGGGTTCAGGATCTGGCGGCAAGACACCTCCACTAATCCCGTGTGGAGAATAATGATCCACACGTTCCGGTCCACCTCCTGACCCGAATGGTAACCGAGTAGCTGATTGATTGGACGGACCCCACTGCTTCTCCCTCCTTCTCTCTCGGACTCTATTATCCACCCGAATAGATAATTTGACCAAACTGTCCAGGTCACTAGGCTCTGGATAGGAGATCAGCTCCTCCTTGAGTTGCTCCGACAACCCCTGGTAAAAAGCCGCTTGTAGTGACTCCTCATTCCACCCACTCTCCACAGCCAATGTCCGGAACTCAATCACAAAGTCTGCCACGCGACGAGCTCCTTGGCGAAGAGAGAACAAACACTTATCTGCGTCCTTACCTCGGACTGGATGGTCAAAAAGCTTTCTCATCTCTGCCGTGAACTCCTGGTATGACGCCATGCAGGTGTCCTGTTGTTCCCAAACAGCTGAAGCCCATTCCAGAGCTCTACCACGCAGCAGTTCAATAACAAAAGCTATCCTAGCCTTATCTGTGGCGTAAGAGTAGGGCTGCAGATCAAAAACTAAACCACACTGCATAAGAAATGAACGGCATCCTCCCAAATCCCCTTCGTATTTATCAGGCGTCGGAACATTGGGCTCACGGAAGGAAACAGCTCCAGGAGCGGCAGGTGAGAGGGGTGAAGCAGGTGGTGGATGATCCGCCGGCAAACTGAGCCGAGCCTGGATACTCGTCAGACTAGCAGAGAAGTTCTGAACCGAAAACGCTAACTCCTGTAGCGCCGTACTGTGTTGTCCCAATATCTTCTCCTGATTGGAAATGGCATGGCAAACGGAGTCCAGGTCCGCTGGGTTCATGTTTGGCCGGATCGTTCTGTCACGCTTCTTCTACAATTGAACCCAGAAGCAGACTAGGACAAGGAGAGTAAGACGAAGGTGAGTATTTATTTACAAGTTTAAGTGTAGAGATAGAAAGATCCAGGTAGCGGAGCGGGCAGCGGAGTTGAGTTGAGGGGATTGAATTGGCAGATCCAAGGGAGTAACAGAAGCCACCGACGACCAGGTAGGGATGGAATGAGTGTTCCGGGGAAATGACTGTAGACAGAGAGAACAGAGGTAAGTTCAAGGCAAGCAAGACGTACAAAACAACAAAACAAACTCTATCAAAATGGAGGCTGATACGCTGGCACGACATACTGTTCATGGCTAACGATCCGGCAGTGAATGGATGTCAGGTCAGCGCTTATGAAGTGGAGGGGTGATGATCAGGACCAGGTGTGCAGATAGCTGATGGGATACAGGTGCGGGTACTCAGAGATCTTCCAACTAGCTACGTCGCCCGGCAACCAGACAGGGTGTGTTCCAGGACACCGGAAAAAAACACTCCAGGACAGAACACAGGCAAAAACAGACTCAGGAAGCGGGATTCGTGACATGTGATTTGATTTTGATTTGAGAAGAGTCGGACATGAAAAAAAGCAGGAAAACCCCTCAAATAAGAGACAAGCTGTGTGTGAGCATCTTGAAGCCTGCCACATGAACCAAGCAGAGAGACTACAGCAGCTAGGGCCAGATGATGGCTAGCTGTTTTGTTTGGGACCACTAACAGCATGGAAAAACACTCAGAGCTGTGGTTTAGATGGTGATCATACGGGGTGGAGGGGCAACCTGTACTTTTTTAATTGCAGTGACTGGGCTGGATTCAGGCTCTCTCCCTCTACACAGCCAAAGCAAACAATTGACCTCTAATGGATGAGACTTTAGTTGTGTAGGTGACGGATGAGTGAATGGATCAAGTACTTTCTGATACTTTGAAACCTGGGGCGTGGGGCTTTATGTATCAAGTGTCTCAGACAAACTCAAATCAAATTTTATTAGTCACATTCGCCGAATACCACAGGTGTACGTAGACCTTACAGTGAAATGCTTACTTACGAGCCCCTAACCAACAATGCAGTTTAAAAAAAATACGGATAAGAATAAGAGATAAAAGTAACAAGTAATTAAAGAGCAGCAGTAAAATAACAATAGCAAGACTATATACAGGGGGGTACCGATACAGAGTCAATGTGCATGGGCACCGCTTAGTTGAGGTAGTATGTACATGTAGGTAGAGATATTAAAGTGACTATGCATAGGAGACAACAGAGAGTAGCAGTGGTGTAAAGAGTGGGGTAGGGGGGGCAAATGCAAATAGTCTGGGTAGCCATTTGACTAGATGTTCAGGAGTCTTATGGCTTCTTGGACCTAGACTTGGCGCTCCGGTACCGCTTGCCGTGCAGTAGCAGAGAGAACAGTCTGTGACTAGGGTGGCTGGAGTCTTTGACAATTTTTAGGGCCTTCCTCTGACACCGTCTGGTATAGAGGTACTGGATGGCAGGAAGCTTGGCCACAGTGATGTACTGGGCCGTTCGCACTATCCTCTATAGTGCCTTGCGGTCGGAGGCTGAACAGTTGCCATACCAGGCAGTGATGCAACCAGTCAGGATGCTCTCGATGGTGCAGCTGTAGAACCTTGTGAGGATCTGAGGACCCATGCCAAATCTTAGTGCTGTATTGATGCTTTGCCTGTTTGATGGTTCATCGGAGGGCATAGTGGGATTTCTTATAAGCTTCCGGGTTAGAGTCCCGCTCCTTGAAAGCGGAAGCTCTAGCCTTTAGCTCAGGGCGGACGCTGCCTATAATCCATGGCTTCTGGTTGGGGTATGTACGGTCACTGTGGGGACAACGTCATTCATGCACTTATTGATGAAGCCAATGACTGATGTGGTGTACTCCTTAATGCCATCTGAGGAATCACGGAACATATTCCAGTCTGTGCTAGCAAAACAGTCCTGTAGCTTAGGAATGCTGATCTAGGATCAGGTCTCCCCTGTCCATTCAATCTTGTACATTGTGGTCTAAAAGACTAAACTGATCCTAAATCAGCGCTCCTACTCGGAGACACTTTATACATACAGCCCCAGGAATCTGGTCTGTCCAAGTAAAGAACTGTTTACAATGACGTTCTACCCATTTCAAGGGATGATTCACAGCCAAGCACCTAAAGACGCACACAGATGAGACTGCAAGATGTAGATTTCTGGCACTTCAAATGTGATGTGAAAACTGAAATGGAAAACGGACTTCTCCCACGCAGTTACAACCAAGCAGAGACGGGCGGTTCTCCTGTCTGTTTTTTACAGGGCTTTGACACTGCCCTTGGTCAAAGAATAAGCAAACATTTGCTCTCCATTTGGTTATTGGCTTTCAAAGTTTGTAGTCTAATGTCAGGAATTAGAAGTTCAAAGTCCAGTAAATTTAGGACAGGGGTGGATCCATTTTGTTACATTAGACATCTACAGTATCATAAAATTACAACTTGATACAATACAAGAAGGTAATGATAAATTTATTCTGAAGTTGAGGAACATTTACATATGAAAGAGATATTCCTCTTGAGTATCTCTTTTCCCCTTACAAATAAAAATCCTGTGTGCACACAGCAGGTAATAATACCAACCTGACCTAGCGCTGAAATATTCTCACTTCACTCAAATATGTTGGCATATTGTTCAAGAGCTAAACCTGCTCATGGGTCTCATCCACAAATGAGAGAGTACTGGGTATTTCTTCCCTTTGGGAAGCAGCCTACTCACTCAGGCTCAAGGACAAAAGCTGCCCACTAGTTATATCAGACAAAACAAATCCAATACTGTCAAATGTGGGCGTTGCCATTTTCTCATCACACTAAAATATATATTTTTTGTTGAATAAATATAAAGAAATAGGCTATTATAAAATATGATGACTTGAGAATGTGTGAAACTGTTTGTAGTTCACAGAAAAAAAGCACATTTAATTGTACTTACTTCAGAACTTCTTTAAATACAGACAGCATTCTATCAATAAATTGATGAAACTTTTTCTGTAAGTCAATGGCTCAAGAACTGCATGCGCTGCGCATGTGCCAAAAAGAAACATTTTGAAAAAGGGTAGGCGTTGTACTGACTTCATTCCAATGGACCGTTCACTCTGCCTGCGGAGTTAGCAGCCCGTTAGATTATTGCCAACAAATTATGAATTTGATATGAAAAAGTTTTTGCTTCTTAAATGTGGTATGTGTCCATGTTTTCAAGTCGTGTAGCCCTAATCATTGAAACGGATACCACGGCGCCTCCCACTTGGCGCATAAAAACGCCTATTTCTTGCATCTCAGAGATAGTAACGTTAAACTCTAACGTTCTCTTATATGCCTATGCTATTCTGCTTGTGCTTCGGATTGCCACATTTGTTAACTACATTTCTGGTAAGTGAATTCCCATTTGCTTTTTCAAGTTTTTCTTCTATCAACCACAGCTGTCAAATATTGTGATTTAGCTGGCTCATTTTAATAATTCAGGAAATAGTGGCTGCATGCCCTGCAATCGCATAGAGGCAACTAAAACCTATTTAAATTATAATTTAAAAGTTCTTAAATCAAAATGCTCAATGTATACTTTTCTGAACTTACTTTGACATCCGTTTGCGAATCGATCTGTTTAGCATAGGATTAATACTTTGTAGCTAATAACCAATTTGTCCATTTTATGCTGTTGCTTGGTTGCCAAGTTACAGCACATCAATTGAGACAGAAACAGGGCACACTCAACTTGGTCGTTTTTATGAATGATTAACAAAGTCGTATTTTGTTGGAAATACTTAACAAATGTAAAGTGAAAAACAAGTGCAACATGGCAGTTTGATGGCTTCACAATTGTTTTAGGAAAGTTTGCAAAATGTTTGGAAGTTGTAACATTATGAGTCAGGGATGGTGGAAGATGTTATCCTTTCATTTTCACTTCTCTATAGTCTCCCTAAGCAGTCTGTTAACAGAATCACGAGAACGTCTATTCTGAGTTTGATTCCTCACATGCTGCCTGTCTGTCAGCAGGGACATGTTGTGAGTTGCCCCCTGCTGAAATGAAATCTGGCCCATGAAATGGAGTGCAATGAGGTTGGCCTTGGCAGTTATGACTGTACGCAAACTGTCATGCATGTTGAGCAACATGCAATGTCCATTGTGTTATATTCAGCTAAATCATTGTTTTGTCTGTGAAAGATAACAAACTGGTGAAGCTCCACACAACAGTGAAAATGTAAAACTGTTAAGCTATATTTTTTTCTGACTTTAATTGTAAGAGTGCTGACAGTCTTGTTTTCTATTAATGACTTTAGTGTCCTCAGCATTCTTGGATTAGGCCAAAGCATGATAAAAAAAACACTGATAAATGTATATGCCTATAGTCTTATACAGCAACACACAGTGCATGTTCAGTTTCTTGTAGGTCAGCCCACTAGTGGGTCCTAGTATCGAAAGGTATGACTGGTTATAAAAAGAGTAGCGTAGTTAGTGCATAATGAGATTACCAATGTTAACTTCAATAGATTCAATCCTCTGACCAGTACACCATGGCTGCGTTTACACGGCCTAACTCAATTGGTTGCATTGGCGAGTTTACTCATAAACTAATCAAAAACAGGGGCGTAGGCCTGGGTGGCCCAATCAGGTTAAGCAACAATGTTTTTTTATGCTCTTTACTTGTCAGTGTTCTAAACAGGACATCATTTATATTTTTACCTAAACAAGCGAAGACATATCAGAGAATTCATAGCAAGCAGTGCACTAGGTTAGTCAGATTTGATTAAACATAACAGAACAGATTAACTGGAATGACATTCATTCTCATGGGATGGGTTTCAAAAATAGTTAAATGAAAGTCACACTCCCAATTAGCCAAGAATATGACTGCATGCAACTGATCCATGCCCAGTATATTCACAATACAACTCATTTGGTGTAGGATGGCTATTATCAAATAACATAATACAATACAAGTAGCCATGCCAATTGTCTCAATAGACTGGCAATCACAAGGGGTTCTTGTTTCATAATAGGCATAGGTCAATCTCCTTATCTAGATTAGGTTTCCTCATTCTACAGCCATTATTATAAAATATCCACGTTTTGAGCTATGTATAGCTATGCATAACATTGCTCTGTTTAATTCAATTTGAGGCTTGGTTCAAATTGGTTAACTCATATGGTTTGTCATAACATCGGTGCATCATGTTTGTGCAGATTTGCTTTACTTTCAAAACAGGCCTAATTATACTTTAAAGATAGCGTTGTTGAAAATTTCAAGAGGGTTGGTGCAGCAGTTTGAAGGTTTGTTATAACGTTCTAATAACACAGAAAAAGTAGGCTAAGCACTGTACTGTTCAACACCAGTGTCAGACCAGACTGATACTTAGCCTAGAGATGCAGGTTTGTTCTGTCCTAGGGCTAGGTGGTATACCGTATTTTACTATATACCGGTATTGATGCATGGACCGGTTTGGGTTTTTACTTTACCTTCTATAACGGTATTTGAATGTTTGGTTTGTGAAATGTGATATGCCATGTGTGTAACGTCCCTTTTTTTTATAGTTTACTCCGCTACTTGAATCATCCCTCTCCGCTCTGTCTCTATGCCGCTTTCCACATAGACCTAGTCCCATCCCGTCACTCAAGGTGCGCATTTGTTGTTGCTTGACCATGATACACTTTCGTTCAGTCTGCATGTTAATGCAGCACATACAACGATGTTGTTTCCAATTAGATCTTAATATGAATCCACAGGTGTTCTATAATTACAATATTAGTTTGTGTTTCTTACATCTGCAAACAGCTAGTTTGTATTTTCTTAGCAAGTTAAGCTAAATCGTGTTAGCCACTAATGCTAATCGCTAGTTGGCTGGCTAGCTAAATCAACATGTTTGTGCAACAGTATCTTCTAAATCAAAGAGGAATAGGCGAAGCATGAATATGTTGACTAGAGGTCGACCGATTAATCGGAATGGCCGATTAATTAGGGACGATTTCAAGTTTTCATAACAATCGGAAATCGGTCATTTTGGATGCCGATTTCTTAAATTTATTATTATTTTATATATATTTTTTTTTTACACCTTTATTTAACTAGGCAAGTCAGTTAAGAACACATTCTTATTTTCAATGACGGCCTAGAAATGGTGGGTTAACTGCCTTGTTCAGGGGCAGAACGACAGAATTTTACCTTGTCAGCTCAGGGATTCAATATTGCAACCTTACGGTTAACTAGTCCAACGCTCTAACCACCTGCCTCACGAGGAGCCCGCCTGTTACGCGAATGCAGTAAGAAGCCAAGGTAAGTTGCTAGCTAACATTAAACTTATCTAATAAAAAACAATCAATCAATCATAATCACTAGTTATAACTACACATGTTTGAAGATATTACTAGTTTATCTAGCGTGTCCTGCGTTGCATATAATCGATGCAGTGCGCATTTGCAAAAAAGGACTGTCGTTGCTCCAACGTGTACCTAACCATAAATATCAATGCCTTTCTTAAAATCAATACACAGAAGTATATATTTTTAAACCTGCATATTTAGCTAAAATGAAATCCAGCTTAGCAGGCAATATTAACCAGGGGAAATTGTGTCACTTCTCTTGCGTTCATTGCACGCAGAGTCAGGGTATATGTAACAGTTTTGGCCTCCTGGCTCGTTGCAAACTAATTTGCCAGAATTTTACGTAATTATGACATAACATTGAAGGTTGTGCAATGTGTCACGTTCCTGACCTTATTTTCCTTTGTTTAGCTTTGTTTAGTTGGTCAGGACGTGAGCTGGGTGGGCAGTCTATGTTATTTGTTTCTATGTTTAGGTTCATTGTTATTTAGCCTTATATGGTTCTCAATCAGGGGCAGGTGTTTGACGTTTCCTCTGATTGAGAACCATATTAAGGTAGGCTGTTCACACCGTTTGTTTGTGGGTGATTGTCTTCCGTGTCAGTGTTTGTACCACACGGGACTGTTTCGTTTGTTTAGTCTGTACCTGTTCGTGCGTTCTTCGTTATATGTAAGTTCACATGTTCAGGTCTGTTGACGTTGTTTTGTATAGTTTGTCAGTGTTCTTCATTTCGTCTTCTTTAAAATAAATCAAACATGTATTCTCCACAAGCTGCGTTTTGGTCCGATCCATGCTCCTCAGACGAGGAGGAGAACGAACGCTACACAATGTAACAGGAATATTTAGATTTATGGATGGCACCCGTTCGATAAAATACAGAACAGTTCCGTATTTCACTGAAAGAATAAATGTTTTGTTTTCGAGATGATAGTTTCCGGATTCGACCATATTAATGACCTAAGGCTCGTATTTCAGTGTGTTATTATGTTATAATTAAGTCTATGATTTGATAGAGCAGTCTGACTGAGCGATGGTGGGCACCAGCAGGCTCGTAAGCATTCATTCAAACAGTACTTTTGTGTGTTTTGCCAGCAGCTCTGCTGTTTATGAATTCAAGCCTATCAACTCCCGAGATTAGGCTGGTGTAACCGATGTGAAATGGCTAGCTAGTTAGCGGGGTGCGCGTGTAACGGATGTGAAATGGCTAGCCAGTTAGCGGGTACGCGCTACTAGCGTTTCAATCAGTTACGTCACTTGCTCTGAAACCTAGAAGTAGTGTTGCCCCTTGCTCTGCAAGGGCCGCGGCTTTTGTGGAGCGATGGGTAACGATGCTTCGTGGGTGTCAGTTGTTGATGTGTGCAGAGGGTCCCTGGTTCGCGCCCGTGTCGGGGCGAGGGGACGGTCTAAAGTTATACTGTTACACGCACTAATAGCGTTTCAAACGTCACTCGCTCTGAGACTTGGAGTAGTTGTTTCCCTTGCTCTGCATGGGTAACGCTGCTTCGAGGGTGGCTGTTGTCGATGTGTTCCTGGTTCGAGCCCAGGTAGCAGCGAGGAGAGGGATGGAAGCTATACTGTTACACTGGCAATACTAAAGTGCCTATAAGAACATCCAATAGTCAAAGGTATATGAAATACAAATCGTATAGAGAGAAATAGTCCTATAATTCCTATAACAACTACAACCTAAAACATCTTACCTGGGAATATTGAAGTCTCATGTTAAAAGGAACCACCAGCTTTCATATGTTCTCATGTTCTGAGCAAGGAACTTAAACGTTAGCTTTCTTACATGGCACATATTGCACTTTTACTTTCTTCTCCAACACTTTGTTTTTGCATTATTTAAACCAAATTGAACATGTTTCATTATTTATTTGAGGCTAAATTGATTTTTATGAATGTATTATAATAAAATAAGTGTTAATTCAGTATTGTTGTAGTTGTCATTATTACAAATAAATAAAATAAAAACGGCTTTTTTGGTCCTCCAATAATCGGTATCGGCGTTGAAAAATCATAATCGGTCGACCTCTAATGTTGACTATATGAATAAAGATTTAATGTAGCCAAAGATTATAGGGTCCCCTAGGAAACACTGAACATCACTTTGGTTCCTACCCTGTCACAATAACTCGTCCATGGTATAAAACAGTTGTGAAAGACCCATTGAAATAATTTAGAATGTGTTGCCACCCTAGGGTCACGCGCTACTCATAAAGCAAATTTAGAACGTAATCAAAAACATAAAATACCGTAAAAAAATGTATGATATTTTAGCTCTATCGCCCAGCCCTACTCTGTACAGTAGGCTACATGGGTTTGTCTTTCAAATTTTTTTTTTTTATGTGATGCTAAGTTTGCACAGTGACAAAATGCCACACCACAGAGCCCAGGGAACTGGAGAGAAAATATGCTACCCTGCTGAAACTTTATATTTTCGGTCAGGCTAACAGATGACTCCCTAACTCAAGAACATGATGGCATCACTCTCCAAGCGTCCTCCATTATGTTAGGCCTAATGTAAAGGGAAAGGCTGTTAATGGTGTTGTTGCCTGACCTCATTCTTTACTTTTCTCTGAGGCCCTGAGCACTAATTCCTTGGCTATATTTTTGGAAGCCATCATCCGACGGGGAATGGGTAGCGAGTGACATAATCTAGGATGACCAGAATGTATTGGTGACCTCTAGCGGATTTGGTAGTGGGCCCACTATATCCATCGCTATCCTCTCAAATGGCATTTTGATTATGGGGAGTGGCACTAACGGGCTAACAGCTGGTCGGGGAGCTGTTAACTGGCACTCTCCACATTGTATAGCCACCTCAGCCTGAATTCCTGGCCAGTAAAACCTCCTCACAATCCGGTCTTGTGTTTTATCGATACCAAGGTGTCCCCCCCCAGAATATGCCCATGAGCTAGATCCAGTAATGTTCTCCGGTACCGGATGGGGACCAACAACTTTTCCACCACGTCAACCCCTATTTTTGTTACCCTGTACACCAAACCCTTTTTCATGATAAAGTGGGGGAAGCTCTTAGGACAATGTACCCCCATAAATGATAGGCAATCTACCACCTGCACATCTGCTCTGGCTTGCTGCAGGGTTGGATCCTGGGTCTGGGCTGTCCTGAAATTAGTCAGGGACCCTGCCAGGTCTGTTGGTTCTAGATAGTCACCCTCTGGATTCCGATCGATCCAGGCCCCACTAGTACCGGGCTGCTTGTTATTGACTGGGTCTGCCCCTTCTTCCTCATCCTCCCCGACTAGCACCTGTGAGGTTGGCCCCTGGAAGTCCTTCTCTTTTCTTGGCTTTGGTTGAGGGCTACTTCCTGCTTGGTAAGGGGTGTTGGCTTCTCAAATATGCCGTTCTTCTGGCCTAACCTCGCAAAGTTAGGAAAGTATCTACCCGGTATTACATCATACGGCATCTTCGGGACCACGCCAACCTCATAATCCAGCAGCCATCCTCAGTTTTGCAGGTTTTCCTACTTACAAAGCACGTAGAGTTCTGTAATTCTTATCATAGGTACACTTCAACTGTGAGAGACGGAATCTAAAACAAAAATCCAGAAAATCACATTGTATGATTATTAATTAATTAGCATTTTATTGCATGACATAAGTATTTGCTACATCAGAAAAGCAGAACAAAATATTTGGTACAGAAACCTTTGTTTGCAATTACAGAGATCATACGTTTCCTGTAGTTCTTGACCAGGTTTGCACACACTGCAGCAGGGATTTTGGCTCACTCCTCCATACAGACCTTCTCCAGATCCTTCAGGTTTCGGGGCTGTCGCTGGGCAATACGGACTTTCAGCTCCCTCTAAAGATTTTCTATTGGGTTCAGGTCTGGAGACTGGCTAGGCCCCTCCAAGACCTTGAGATGCTTCTTACGGAGCCACTCCTTAGTTGCCCTGGCTGTGTGTTTCGGGTCGTTGTCATGCTGGAAGACCCAGCCATGACCCATCTTCAATGCTCTTACTGAGGGAAGGAGGTTGTTGGCCAAAATCTCACGATACATGGCCCCATGTAGTTCTTTGAGACTGTGGTCCCAGCTCTCTTCAGGTCATTGACCAGGTCCTGTCGTGTAGTTCTGGGCTGATCCCTCACCTTCCTCATGATCAGTGATGCCCCACGAGGTGAGATCTTGCATGGAGCCCCAGACCGAGGGTGATTGACCGTCATCTTGAACTTCTTCCATTTTCTAATAATTGCGCCAACAGTTGTTGCCTTCTCACCAAGCTGCTTGCCTATTGTCCTGTAGCCCATCCCAGCCTTGTGCAGGTCTACAATTTTATCCCTGATGTCCTTACACAGCTCTCTGGTCTTGGCCATTGTGGAGAGGTTGGAGTCTGTTTGAGTGTGTGGACAGGTGTCTTTTATACAGGTAACGAGTTCAAACAGGTGCAGTTAATACAGATAATGAGTGGAGAACAGGAGGGCTTCTTAAAGAAAAACTAACAGGTCTGTGAGAGCCGGAATTCTTACTGGTTGGTAGGTGATCAAATATTTATGTCATGCAATAAAATGCAAATTGAATTACTTAAAAAGCATACAATGTGATTTTCTGGATTTTTGTTAGATTCCGTCTCTCACAGTTGAAGTGTACCTATGATAAAAATTACAGACCTCTACATGCTTTGTAAGTAGGAAAACCTGCAAAATCGGCAGTGTATCAAATACTTGTTCTCCCCACTGTGTGTGTATATGTATATATATATATATATATATATATATATACACATACACACTGCTCAAAAAAATAAAGGGAACACTTAAACAACACAATGTAACTCCAAGTCAATCACACTTCTGTGAAATCAAACTGTCCACTTAGGAAGCAACACTGATTGACAATAAATTGCACATGCTGTTGTGCAAATGGAATAGACAAAAGGTGGAAATTATAGGCAATTAGCAAGACACCCCCAATAAAGGAGTGATTCTGCAGGTGGTGACCACAGACCACTTCTCAGTTCCTATGCTTCCTGGCTGATGTTTTGGTCACTTTTGAATGCTGGCGGTGCTCTCACTCTAGTGGTAGCATGAGACGGAGTCTACAACCCACACAAGTGGCTCAGGTAGTGCAGCTCATCCAGGATGGCACATCAATGCGAGCTGTGGCAAGAAGGTTTGCTGTGTCTGTCAGCGTAGTGTCCAGAGCATGGAGGCGCTACCAGGAGACAGGCCAGTACATCAGGAGACGTGGAGGAGGCCGTAGGAGGGCAACAACCCAGCAGCAGGACCGCTACCTCCGCCTTTGTGCAAGGAGTAGCACTGCCAGAGCCCTGCAAAATGACCTCCAGCAGGCCACAAATGTGCATGGGTCTGCTCAAACGGTCAGAAACAGACTCCATGAGGGTGGTATGAGGGCCCGACGTCCACAGGTGGGGGTTGTGCTTACAGCCCAACACCATGCAGGACGTTTGGCATTTGCCAGAGAACACCAATATTGGCAAATTCGCCACTAGCGCCCTGTGCTCTTCACAGATGAAAGCAGGTTCACACTGAGCACATGAGCACATGTGACAGACGTGACAGAGTCTGGAGACGCCGTGGAGAATGTTCTGCTGCCTGCAACATCCTCTAGCATGACCGGTTTGGCGGTAGGTCAGTCATGGTGTGGGGTGGCATTTCTTTGTGGGGCCGCACAGCCCTCCATGTGCTCGCCAGAGGTAGCCTGACTGCCATTAGGTACCGAGATGAGATCCTGAGAGCCCTTGTGAGACCATATGCTGACACATGCACATTTGTGGCCTGCTAGAGGTCATTTTGCAGGGCTCTGGCAGTGCTACTCCTTGCACAAAGGCGGAGGTAGCGGTCCTGCTGCTGGGTTGTTGCCCTCCTACGGCCTCCTCCACGTCTCCTGATGTACTGGCCTGTCTCCTGGTAGCGCCTCCATGCTCTGGACACTACGCTGACAGACACAGCAAACCTTCTTGCCACAGCTCGCATTGATGTGCCATCCTGGATGAGCTGCACTACCTGAGCCACTTGTGTGGGTTGTAGACTCCGTCTCATGCTACCACTAGAGTGAAATAACCGCCAGCATTCCAAAGTGACCAAAACATCAGCCAGGAAGCATAGGAACTGAGAAGTGGTCTGTGATCACCACCTGCAGAATCACTCCTTTATTGGGGGTGTCTTGCTAATTGCCTATAATTTCCACCTTTTGTCTATTCCATTTGCACAACAGCATGTGCAATTTATTGTCAATCAGTGTTGCTTCCTAAGTGGACAGTTTGATTTCACAGAAGTGTGATTGACTTGGAGTTACATTGTGTTGTTTAAGTGTTCCCTTTATTTTTTTGAGCAGTGTATATTAATCCATTTTAGAATAAGGCTTTAACAATGTGGGAAAAGTGAAGGGGTCTGAATTCTTTCGAAGACTCTACACACTCCTACTCACATACAATCATCATATATGCTGCTGCTACTCTATCAAATATCCTGATGCCTATTGATCCAGTATCCCTGCACATTGTAAATATGGTACTGGAGATGATCCTGCATATAGTATGCTTACTTTATTGTGTTCTTATTTTTATATCTTGTGTGTTTTTAGTTCAAACTTTAATTAAAAAAATGTTGTACTACGTTGTTTTTGATTACTGCATTGTAAGAGCTGGCAAGAAAGGCATTTCACTGTACTTGTGCATGTCATTGAAACTTTATTTATAATAAGCAGATTTATTATGGTTCTCAAAATGTAGCAGTTATTTTGCCCACAAAATACATTTTTGTCATTTAAAGACTGACTCTCAATTACAATAATATTTGCCTTTCATTTCACATTGCATGACTCCAGGTAGCCTAGTGGTTAGAGTGTTTGGACATTAAAACTGAAAGGTTGCTGGAAGGAATCCCGAGCTGACATGGTAAAAATCTGTCATTCTGCCCCTGAGCAAGGCAGTTAACCCACTGTTCCTCGGGCGCCGATGACGTGGATGTTGATTATGGCAGCCCCCACACCTCTCTGATTCAGAGGTGTTGGGTTAAATGCAGAAGATATGTTCAGTTGTACAACTAACTAGGTATCCCCCTTTCCCTTATTGACATCTTTAGCACTGCTGTGTTTGAGTGCGTCTCAGCCTGGCCAAACAGTTTAGCTCCCGTCCACTGGTAGAGCACTTAAAGTAAAGTCGTAAATAAAATCAGCGGTAGCTGTGTGGTACTTCAGACAGTCCCGGATTGGAACCCATCCACGTATGCTAATGGGCCTAAAGACTTGGGCCTCTGTCAGCCCCACTATATCCGACCCAGCACTTGACCCTCTCTTTGAGCCCACATGTCACACAGACATTGATTGTACTGTCTCTGAGGACCTGTGCCTCCTGCTCAGAGCAGGCATGTGGAGCTGGTTAGAGCTCCCTCAATGAAGTCCTCACACACTGCGTCATGGAAAAGAGCACTGGGGGTGCATGGAGGCAATAGTTGTCAGGTAGTAGTTGGCACTGTTGGTTAGGCCTATACAAAGCGTGTCTTTTTCATTGATTACTCTAGTACTCAATTATGATATCGTCATTGTCGCTCATTTTGTTATGTAATTGTATAAATTGGTGGAATTAGCCACACCAGACTATTCAAAGCCTTTTCAAAATTTCCCCACCAATCATATGCTTACTTCATGCTTAACATTTAGCAGGCTACCCTGCTAATAAATGTGATGTATCCTAAGGTAAAATAGTGGGAAACTTGGAAAACATTGGTCAAATATAGCCTGTTTGCCTTTCTGTTCAGCTATTACATTTAGAGGTCGACCGATTACAATTTTTCAACGCCGATACCGATTATTGGAGGACCAAAAAAGGCCGATACCGATTAATCGTTTTTTATTTTTTTTAAATACATTTAAAATATTTATTTATTTGTAATAATGACAATTACAACAATACTGAATGAACACTTATTTTAACTTAATATAATACATCATAAAAATCAATTTAGCCTCAAAACAATTATGAAACATGTTCAATTTGGTTTAAATAATGCAAAAACAAAGTGTTGGAGAAGAAAGTAAAAGTGCAATATGTGCCATGTAAAAAAGCTAACGTTTTAGTTCCTTGCTTAGAACATGAGAACATATGAAAGCTGGTGGTTCCTTTTAACATGAGACTTCAATATTCCAAGGTAAGAGGTTTTAGGTTGTAGTTAATATAGTATTTATAGGACTATTTCTCTCTCTACCATTTGTATTCCATATACCTTTGAGTTTTGGATGTTCTTATAGGCACTTTAGTATTGCCAGTGTAACAGTATAGCTTCCGTCCCTCTCTTCGCTCCTACCTGAGCTCGAACCAGGAACACATCGACAACAGTCACCCTCGAAGCAGCGTTACCCATGCAGAGCAAGGGGAACAACTACTCCAAGTCTCAGAGCGAGTGATGTTTGAAACGCTATTAGAGCGCACACCGCTAACTAGCTAGCCATTTCACATCGGTTACACCAGCCTAATCTTGGGAGTTGATAGGCTTGAAGTCATAAACAGCGCAATGCTTGAAGCACAGTGAAGAGCTGCTGGCAAAACGCACGAAAGTGCTGTTTGAATGAACGCTTACGAGCCTGCTGCTGCCTACCATCGCTCAATCAGACTGCTATATCAAATCATAGACTTAATTATAACATAATAACACACAGAAATACGAGCCTTTGGTCATTAATATGGTCGAATACAGAAACTATCATTTCGAAAACAAAACGTTTATTATTATCGCATATACCCTGACTGCGTGCAATGAACGCAAAGGAAGTGACAGAATTTCACCTGGTTAATATTGCCTGCTAACCCGGATTTCTTTTAGCTAAATATGCAGGTTTAAAAATATATACTTCTGTGTATTTATTTTAAGAAAGGCATTGATATTTATGGTTAGGTACACGTTGAAGTAACTACAGTCCTTTTTCCGCAAATGCGCACCGCGTCAATTATATGCAACGCAGGACACGCTAGATAAACTTGTAATATCATCAACCATGTGTAGTTAACTAGTGATGATGATTGATTGATTGTTTTTTATAAGATAAGTTTAATGCTAGCTAGCAACTTACCTTGGCTTCTTACTGCATTCGCGTAACAGGCAGGCTCCTCGTGGAGTGCAATGAGAGGCAGGTGATTAGTTCTTAACTGACTTGCCTAGTTAAATAAAGGTGTAAAAAAAAAAAGAAAAAAAAGGCCAAATCGGTGTCCAAAAATACCGATTTCCGATTGTTATGAAAACTTGAAATCGTCCCTAGTTAATCGGTCGACCTCCACTCCTTGTAGGCCTACTCTGTGTCATTTGCTAAAGACACAAGGTGTAGCATGTTACAGAGACTGGTACCCAGACTAGGTCAATTAGGCTATATCTTCATAACTTCCTGTTGGTTGCCTATTAATGATTTGTGAGTCAGAATCCTGTTTTAGAAATACCAATGAAAGATAGTAGGCTGAACGATGCCATCACAGCATGCTGCACTTAAAGTTGAGGAATGATCATGTTCTTGTTCTGGAGATAAAGCAAGCATCATTCTCAAGTATCCTTTCTTACTGGTTTCCACCAGTCATGCACTCGGTTTGACAGTTTCTAATGCTGGTTGCCTTCATTGTATCAGCCACTATTGAGGATATTCTCTTCTTATAGTCATACATTTTATCACATCAGTTAGCACTTGATATCGTTCTCCATTTGTCTTATTTATTATTTATCTCCTTTTGTGTTACAGGGAGGAACCCAGAGTCTCAACACATCCACCCTTTTAAAGGACATGGAGAAAGGCAAAGGTATGGGATTTAGGCTATCGACAGGGCTTTGGTTGCTTATAGGACTGTTTTTATATATTACACTTTTATCCCAAGACACTTAGTCATGCATGCATACATTTTACGTATGGGTGGTCCCAGGAATCGAACTCACTACCCTGGCGTTACAAGCATGTGTCCCTCCCTCCCTTATGTAACAGGGTGTACAAAGGACCAAGATGGACATTAGGGGCTTGTGTTCCTGTGCTTGTTTTCTTCGCTATTTCCTATTACAATAGCTGTGTAATCAAGCACAGTGATGACACACCCTAATCCTGCCCCACCTATCCTCCTTTCAAAATAGTTCCAGTTTATTATGGTGAACTGAAGGAGAGACCGACTCCTCAAAGGAAAAGCCTGTCAGTGCTACTACTGTGAAAGCACAGTTTGGCTGGGCAATCCGTCATGATTCTGGAATGTCGTGATTTTTTTTTTCTCCCTATTTTATTTTTAGTACCCGCAGGAGGCCTTTTGCCTTTTGGTAGGCTGTCATTGTAAATAAGAATTTGTTCTTTTAATTGACTTGCCAAGTTAAATAAAGTGTAAACAATAGGGGTTGTGGTCAGATTATGTCCAGAGACGGGGAGTCCATGGAAGATCTGTGTGTTTGAATAACTAATTTGATTGAATCAGTGACCTATAATCTCATCTAATCCGTAATCTAAACTCTGCTACCCCAAAGCACAATTTTAAAGGCGCAGCTTGCGGTGACCTATATATGATGTTGTGGTATTGAAGATGTCCATGGATGGTGATGAAGAGTCATCACTCCTGTTCATCCTCTTACTGACCCATCTGTCTGTGTCTCAATTCAAAGGGCTTCATTGGCATGGGAAACATATGTTAACATTGCCAAAGCAAGTGAAATAGATAATAAACAGTGAAATAACAATAAAAATGAACAGTGAACATTACACTCTCAGAAGTTCCAAAATAATTTAGACATTACTATTGTCATATGTGTATAAATACAGTGTTGTATCGATGTACAAAAGGGAAAATACATAAATATAGGTTGTATTTAGTGGTGTTTGTTCTTCACTGGTTGACCTTTTATTGTGGCAACAGGTCACAAATCTTGCTGCTGTGATGCACACTGTGGTTTTTCACCCAATAGATATGAGAGTTTATCAAAATGTGATAAAAAAAAAAAAAAAAAAAATTGGGATTCTTTGTGGATCTGTGTAATCTCAGGGAAATATGTGTCTCTATGGTCATACATTGGACAGGAGGTTAGGAAGTGCAGCTCAGTTTCCACATTTTGTGGGCAGTGTCTTCTCTTGAGAGCCAGGTCTGCCTACGGCGGCCTTTCTCAATAGCAAGGCTATGCTCACGGAGTCTGTACATAGTCAAAGTTTTCCCTAAATTTGGGTGTCTCTGTCCTGCGACTGGACCTTTTTTGGAACACCATTATTTTGGTCTTACTGAGATTTACTGTCAGGGCCCAGGTCTGGCAGAATCTGTGCAGAATATCTAGGTGCTGCTGTAGGCCCTCCTTGGTTGGTGACAGAAGCACCAGATTATCAGCAAATAGTAGACGTTTGACTTCAGATTGTAGTAGGGTGAGGCCGGGTGCTGCAGACTTTTCTAGTGCCTGCGCCAATTCGTTGATATATGTTGAAGAGGGTGGGACTTAAGCTGCATCCCTGTCTCACCCCATGGCCCTGTGGGAAGAAATGCGTGTTTTTTGCCTATTTTAACCACACACTTGTTTGTGTACATGGATTTTATAATGTCATATGTTTTACCCCCAACACCACTTTCCATCAATTTGTATAGCAGACCCTCATGCCAAATTGAGTCGAGGGCTTTTTGAAATCATCAAAGCATGAGAGGACTTTGCCTTTTTGTTTTGGTTTGTTTGTTTTTCAATTAGGGTGTGCAGGGTGAATACATGATCTGTTGTACGGTAATTTGGTAAAAAGCCAATTTGACATTCGCGCAATACATTGTTTTCACTGAGGAAATGTACGAGTCTGCTGTTAATGATAATGCAGAGGTTGCTGTTGACTCATATCCCACAGTAGTTATTGGGGTCAAATTTGTCTCCACTTTTGTGGATTGGGGTGATCAGTCCTTGGTTCCAAATATTGGGGAAGATGCCAGAACTAAGGATGATGTAAAAGAGTTTTAGTATAGCCAATTGGAATTTGTTGTCTGTATATTTGATAATTTCATTGAGAATACCATCAACACCACATGCCTGGAGGGTTTTTATTTTGTCCTGTAGTTCATTCAAGGTAATTTGAGAATCCAATGGGTTCTGGTGGTCTTTAATAGTTGATTCTAAGATTTTGTATTTGATCATGTATATGTTTTTGTTATTTGTTATAGAGCCAAAAAGATTGGAGAAGTGGTTTACCCATATATCTCCATTTTGGATAGATAATTCTTCGTGTTTGTTTAGTGTTTTCCAATTTTCCCAGAAGTGGTTAGTCTATGGATTCTTCAATTACATTGAGCTGATTTCTGACGTGCTGTTACTTCTTTTTCTGTAGTGTATTTGTGTATTGTTTTGGTGATTCACCATAGTGAAGGCATAGACTCAGGTTTTCCGGGTCTCTATGTTTTTGGTTGGACAGGTATCTCTCTCTCTATTCAATTCAATTCAAGGGGCTTTATTGGCATGGGAAACATGTGTTAACATTGCCAAAGCAAGTGAGGTAGATATTATACAAAAGTGAAATAAACAATACAAATTAACAGTAAACATTACACATACAGAAGTTTCAAAACAATAAAGACATTACAAATGTTATATTATATATATACAGTGTTGTAACAATGTACAAATGGTTAAAGCACACAAGTTAAAATAAATAAGCATAAATATGGGTTGTATTTACAATGGTGTTTGTTCTTCACTGGTTGCCCTGTTCTTGTGGCAACAGGTCACAAATCTTGCTGCTGTGATGGCACACTGTGGAATTTCTCCCAGTAGATATGGGAGTTTATCAAAATTGGATTTGTTTTCAAATTCTTTGTGGATCTGTGTAATCTGAGGGAAATATGTCTCTCTAATATGGTCATACATTGGGCAGGAGGTTAGGAAGTGCAGCTCAGTTTCCACCTCATTTTGTGGGCAGTGTGCACATAGCCTGTCTTCTCTTGAGAGCCATGTCTGCCTACGGCGGCCTTTCTCAATAGCAAGGCTATGCTCACTGAGTCTGTACATAGTCAAAGCTTTCCTTAAGTTTGGGTCAGTCACAGTGGTCAGGTATTCTGCCACTGTGTACTCTCTGTTTAGGGCCAAATAGCATTCTAGTTTGCTCTGTTTTTTTGTTAATTCTTTCCAATGTGTCAAGTAATTATCTTTTTGTTTTCTCATGATTTGGTTGGGTCTAATTGTGCTGTTGTCCTGGGGCTCTGTGGGGTGTGTTTGTGTTTGTGAACAGAGCCCTAGGACCAGCTTGCTTAGGGGACTCTTCTCCAGGTTCATCTCTCTGTAGGTGATGGCTTTGTTATGGAAGGTTTGGGAATCGCTTCCTTTTAGGTGGTTGTAGAATTTAACGGCTCTTTTCTGGATTTTGATAATTAGTGGGTATCGGCCTAATTCTGCTCTGCATGCATTATTTGGTGTTCTACGTTGTACACGGAGGATATTTTTGCAGAATTCTGCATGCAGAGTCTCAATTTGGTGTTTGTCCCATTTTGTGAAATCTTGGTTGGTGAGCGGACCCCAGACCTCACAACCATAAAGGGCAATGGGCTCTATGACTGATTCAAGTATTTTTAGCCAGATCCTAATTGGTATGTTGAAATTTATGTTCCTTTTGATGGCATAGAAGGCCCTTCTTGCCTTGTCTCTCAGATCGTTCACAGCTTTGTGGAAGTTACCTGTGGTGCTGATGTTTAGGCCGAGGTATGTATAGTTTTTTGTGTGCTCTAGGGCATCTATCTATCTATCTATCTATCTATCTATCTATCTATCTATCTATCTATCTAGACCAACAGCAATAATAATAGTAGTAGTGGACATGGGATTACAATTAACAACAAATACAACAACAATATTAATCAGAACAACAATACATTAAAGCAATGGTAGTAGACCAGTGTCAACATGACTGAGAAGACACATGACATGGTATGAAAGATGGGAAATATTATCGACGTTACATTGCACTTTTCACTGGCTGTCCCTCAGGTTGTGGCAGGAGGACACATATTTGGTTGCCAAAACTGCACATTTTTCACCCAATAAATATTCGATTTTTTTTCTTCATCTTTTATAGTTACAAATTCTTTGTATTGAATTATAATTTTGGGAAAGAAATATTCTCTTAGGTCTGAGTATGTGTCAGTGTAATAGGAAATGCAGCTCTGTCTCTACCTTTCCCCTGGAGCAGAGTGAGCATAGCCTGTCCTCTCTGGGCAGCCAGGTTTGTCTGTGATGACCAGTCTCTATAGCCAGACTGTGCTCACTGAGTCTGTACCTAGTCAGTGTTTTTTATCAGTCACAGTGGTCAGATGTACTGTCTGTTTAGAGCCAAATAGCATTGAAGTTAACTTTGATTTTTTTGTGGTGTCTTTCCAATAAGTGACATATTGTTTTGTTTTGTGATGTGATGATTTGGTTGGGCCAGATTATCTGAATGCTGTCCTGAGGCTCTATGGGGTTGGTTTGGGTTAGTGAACTGAGCCTCAGAACCAGCTGGCTGAGGGGACTCTTCTCTTGTTTCATCTCTTGACATTGTAGAGCTGTGTGATGGACTGTTTTGGGGTCACTTGTTTTTAGATGGTTGTAATATTTGATGGCTATTTTTTCTATTTGAATGAGGGGGTATTGGCCCGGCCCAATTCTGCTCTACATGCGTTATTTTGAGTTTTTCTTTGCACTTGCAATACAGTCTTGGAAAACTCTGCATGCAGTATTTCGATTGGATGTTTGTCCCATTTGGTAAATTCATTTTTAGAGATTGGACCCCATACTTCACTACCATATAGAGCAATTGGTTCTATAACTGATTGGAAAATTGAGCCAGATTCTAATTGGAATTTCGATTTTGATGTTCCATTTAATGGCATAGAATGCTCTTCTTGCTTTGTCTCTCAGCTCATTCACAGCCATTTGAAAGCTACCTGTGTTGCTGATATTTAGTCCTAGATATGTGTCGTTTTTGGTGTGTTCTAATAGAACTGTGTCCAAATAGAATTTATATTTGTCATCCTGATTTCCGTACCCTTTTTGGAATATCATTATATTCGTTTTTTTTTTAGGTTAAACTTCTTATGGCTGCAATCCCGGTAACGGGATGATATGACAACAGCCAGTGAAAGTGCAGGGCGCCAAATTCAAAACAACAGAAATCTCATAATTAAAATTCCTCAGACATACATGTTTCTTATACCATTTTAAAAAGTAATCTTGTTGTTAATCCCACCAAAGTGTCCGATTTTCAAATATGCTTTTCAGCGAACGCACTACAAATTATTATGTTAGGTCACACCAAACCACAATAAGCACAGCCATTTTTCCAGCGAAAGATAGCAGTCACAAAAAGCAGAAATATAGCTAAAGTTAATCACTAACCTTTGATGATCTTCATCAGATGACACTCATAGGACTTCATGTTACACAATACATGCATGTTTTGTTTGATAAAGGTCATATTTATATAAAAATATCTGAGTTTACATTGGCGCATTACATTCACTAGTTCCAAAAACATCCAGTGATAGTGCATAGCCACATCGTTTCAACAGAAATACTCATCATAAATGTAGATGATAATAAAAGTTATACACATGGAATTATAGATATACCTCTCCTTAATGCAACCTCTGTGTCAGATTTTTTTTTTTAATTACGGAAAAAGCAAAACCATGCAATTAATCTGAGACGGAGCTCAGAACAAGAGTCAAATTAGCCGCCATGATGGAGTCAACAGAAACCATAAATTACATGATAAATATTCCCTTACCTTTGATGATCTTCATCAGAATGCACTCCCAGGAATCCCAGGTCCACAATAAATGCTTGATTTGTTCGATAATGTCTGTTATTTATGTCCAATTAGCTACTTTTGTTAGCGCGTTTGGTAAACAATTCCAAAGTCATGAAGCGCGTTCACTAAAACGTGACGAAATGTCCAAAAGTTCTGTAACAGTCAGTAGAAACATGTCAAACGATGTATTGAATCAATCTTTAGAATGTTGTTCAAATAAATCTTGAATAACTTTCCAACCGGAGAATTACATTGACTTCAGATGAGCGACGGAACGGAGCTCCCTCTTATGTGAACGCGCATGGTGAAACAATGGTCACCTCGTGGCAGTGGTGACTCATTCCTGTCTCCTTCGGCCCCCCTTCACAGTAGAGTCATCAGACAAAGTTCTATTGACTGTTGACATCTAGTGGAAGCCGTAGGAAGTGAAAACTCATCCATATCTCGCTGTAATTTCAATGGGAGCTTGGTTGAAAATCTACCAGCCTCAGAAAAAAATCCAAACAGGAAGTGGAACTTCTTTGCCTGCCATATGAGTTCTGTTATACTCACAGACATAATTCAAACAGTTTTAGAAACTTCAGAGTGTTTGCTAAATAATAATAATAATATGCATATATTAGCAACTATGACTGAGGAGCAGGCCGTTTACTCTGGGCACCTCTGTGCACCTTTCATCCAAGCTACTCAATACTGCCCCTGCAGCCATAAGAAGTTAACGGTCAGAGCCCAGGTCTGACAGAACCTGTGAAGACGATCTAGGTGCTGCTGTAACCCCTCTTTAGTGGGAGACAGCAGCACCAGGTCATCTGCGTACAGCAGACACTTGATTTCAGTGTTGTGCAGGGTGATACCAGGTGCTGCCGATTCTTCTAATGTTTGCCAATTCATTAATGTAGATGTTAAATAGTGTTGGACTTATTGGGCAGCCCTGTTTCACTCCCCGTCCCTGAGAGAAGTCTGTTTGCTTGTTGCCAATTTTAACCGCACATTTGTTTTTAGTGTACATTGATTTAATAACATCATATGTTTACCCTCCAGTACCACTTTCTATTAGTTTATAAAAAAGACCTTTGTGCCAAATTGAATCCAATGCTTTCTTGAAATCTACAAAACACGAGTAGATTTTGCCTTTGTTTTGGTTTACTTGTTTGTCAGTTAGAGTGTGGAGGGTGTAAATGTGGTCTGTTGTATGATGATTTTATAGAAATCCAATCTGGCTTCTGCTCAGGACGCTGTGTTCGTCAAGGAAATGGTGTAGTCTGATATTTATAATACTGCAGAGAATTTCCCCCAAGTTGCTGTTAACGCAAATTCCTCTAATTATTTGGGTCAAATTTGTCTCCATTTTTATAGATTGGTGTGATCAATCCCTGGTTCCAAATATCGGGGAAAATACCTGCAGTGAGGATTATGTTGAAGAGTTTGAGTATAGCCAATTTGTGGTCTGTATATTTGATCATTTCATTTAAAATACCATCAGCACCACAGGCCTTTTTGGGTTGGAGAGTGCATAGCTTTTCCAATACTTCTTCTGTAATTGGGGTATCCACAGGATTCTGATAATCTTTGACTGCTGATTCAAGGACTTGTAATTTTTCTTGTATATCTTTTTGTTCTGGGCTCTTTGTTATATTGCTGTAGAGGTTTGCAAAGTGATTTCTCCACATATCCCTGTTATGGATAGCCAATTCCTCCTGATTAGGTTTGTTTAATTTATTCCAATTCTCCCAGAAGTGGTTTGATTCAATGGATTCCTCAATTCCATCCAGTTGATTTCTAATGTGCTGTTCTTTTTTTGTTCTTAGGGTGTGTTTGTATTGCTTCAGTGTTTCCCCATATTGAAGGCGTATATTTTTGTTCTCTGTGTTTTTGATTAGATATATTTCTCAATGACTTTCTTAGATTTTTGCAATCATTATCAAACCATTTTCATTATCTGTTATTTCTGGTTTGCTTTTATGCTTCTTTAGATTAGCCAAATATAAAGTTTATGTTCCAAACGGACAAATTTACACCATTGCTGAAGGAGAATGTTAAGGCTAAAATGTTGTCCAGGAGAGATTGTATTTTTTGGCTACTAATTGCTGTTTGCATTCCATCTATAGGCCTGTTTAGTACCATGTCATTTATTGGGCCGTGATGCTTCATGGTTGGGTTCCGCTCTTCTCAGATTTACTGTGGTCTGAGAGAGGTGTTAGTGGGCTGACTGTGAAGGCTCTGAGAGACTGGGTTTAGGTCAGTGAGGAAGTAGTCTACAGTGCTGCTGCCAAGGGCTGAGCTGTAGGTGTACCTACCAAAAGAGTCCCCTCTCAGCCTACCATTGACTATGTACAGACCCAGTGTTCGACAGAGCTTCATGAGCTGTACTCCATTTTTGTTTTTCACTTTGTCATAGTTGTTTCTGTGGGGAGGGAAAGGTTGTTGCTTCCTGGTAGGTGTTTATCCCCATGACTGTTAATAGTGTCTTGTTCTTCTGCTGTTCTAGCATTCAGGTCTCCACAGACCAGTACGTTGCCTTGGGCCTGAAAGGGACTAATTTCCCCCTCTAGAATGGAGAAACTCTCTTCATTGAAGTAGGGTGACTCTGAGGGGGGAATGTATGTGGAACAGAGGAAGATAGCCTCCTTGTTGATTTTTAACCAGATAAAGAATTCTCCTGTTTGATCAATTCGATTGAATTAATTCGTTCAGATTTATACCATATTAGCATTCCCCCTGAGTCTCTGCCCTGTCTGATTCCTTTTAATTTAGTGGATGGTATGATTATCTCCCTATAACCTAGTGGACAGCCAGTGGAAACATCATCTCTGCACCATGTTTCCTGTAGTACTACAATATCAGCATCAATTTCTTTCAGGAAGTCTGGGTTTCTGCTCTTTAGCCCAAAAGCAGAGGACTTCAATCCTTGTAAATTCCAACATGCAACGTAAAAAGATTTCATTAACTTTTTTTTCTTCTTTACCTTCAAAATGAGACAAACACTCACAATCCAACAAGAACGATTAAATTACGATTTTTCAACTAACGTAAACTCTTATTATGCAAATGTGATTTGTTTATCATTTAAGATAGCATTTGTGTCATGCTACTTGGGTGGATGTAGTGTGAGGGTGGAGTTCTTGTGCTCATCTTACCATGACCCTTGGCCTATCACATGTGAGCATAGTAGACTCAGCATTTGTTTAATGTCACTCATTTCGCTGGTGGGGGCTGGACCAGTTGCTCCTCTCACAGCCTGTGCGTAGCTCTGCCTACTGGGCTGTGGCTCCTCCAAGTGTGGGTCTGTGGTGGGGGGGTGGGAGGCCTCGTCTGGGTGGCTCTGAAGCTGGGCTGGGGTGGTCTTTGCTGCGCTGGCTATGGTGGGCATTGAGGTTGGTGGTGCTGTGGCTGGGGGGTCCAGGGTGCTGGTCCGGGGTGTTGTCTCGGTGATCTCGGAGAAGTGGAGATTGCTCAGCTGTTCCTGGGTGGAGAGGTCGGGCTGCGGTTTAAAGCGACGTCCTTGAGAGTCTCGGCAAGGATGGGGACTGTCTCCCTGTACAGGTGAACATGGTCATAGAGACAGTCCAGATCGATGGTGGGCCAAGTGTACATTGGGTCGCAGGGCACAGTCCCGGGAGAGGCTGGCGTTTACTCTTTGGATTGTGGTAGGGTGGAAGTCCTGCCTCTGTGGAAGGGTTGACACCACGATTCTTGAGTTTGAGAAGGACTCCGCAATCTTCCCCATCACTCACCGTAGTGAAGTCGCCACCCTCTCCTGCTGAGCACGCAGGTCGTTGCTTCCGGTGTGTATGATTTATGTGGCTTGGCGACCGAAGATGGGCCTTATCAAGCAGCTCCATGGCACTCTGCGTTGTTGGGCACCACACCTTTCTCGTTTTGTGTCTAGGGAAAAGTTTCTTCTCCTGAACAAACTTCCCATTTGAGTCCATCAACAGAACGATGTCAGCCAGTGTTTCCTCTGGACTAGGGGGGGCTGGTGGGTGTTGGAGCTGGGGTGTGGCTGGCCGGTGCCGCTGTTCTGTGGGTTGGGGAGGAGAGGTGCAGCAGGCAGGGCTGGGGAAGTCTGGCTGGTTGAGCTGGGCTCCTCTGCTGTGTGAGGGCAGGTCATAGGGCAGGTCATAGGGTGGTGATCTAGCTGCTCCTGCAGCCTGTCCTCTGCTCTCTTTCTCTCCTGCAGCTCCTCTCTTATTGTGGTCAGATCGTTATTACTGTTCTGCCTGTCTTTTTGGAGCTCTCTCACCTCCTTTGTTAGATCAGCCAGCTCTCTCTTGAGTCCGTCTCTCTCTTGCTGAACCTCGTTCAGCTGTGTTGCAAGGCTGCTGTCCTGCTCTGTCCGCATCTTGGTTAGGAGCTCCTCTAAGGTGTGGTTGTCTGGTTGCTGTTTGATCATGCTCTCCCTGAGCAGGACCACCTCCCCCTTCAGTTTGGTGAACTCATCCCTCATGGCATCCATGGTGGTGAGGAGGGCCTGAGCCTGCTCTGCACTGAGGGGGTCGCTCTCCTCCTGGGGTGTGTCCTTCACTATGGTGGGGTGCTGGATGTGCCTGTTACTAGGGGTGGTGCTGGTGGAGTTTGTCTTGTGGGAGGGCATGTCACTGGTGGTATCCTTCTCTCTCGCTCCACTCTCTCCTTAATTGTCTGAAAGTCTGTTTCAAACAGCCTAAGATTACCTTGCACCATGACAGTCCCAGTCTTGTAGAGGTTGATTGTTATCATGGTGCTGTCAGGGGCGTCTGTCTCTCTGATTTTCAGCTTCCACCCAATTACAGATTCCCTCTTTCTTTATGGATATGTAGTGATAGCACACTGCTGAGCGCCATGCATTTGGCTGGTCAGTGAGGAAGATGAGATTACTCACATCACCATTTTTGTAGAGATCTGTGAAAATGGTTTCTGGCCTCCCCTTTAGTAGTGTCTGTTTAAAAGCTTTCCTCGTTGTCATGTTTGGCCTCTGGAGGGTAGAGAATGGATTCAGCGCTGAGGGGGAGTGGGGACATGGTGCCTGTGGGCTCTACTACTACTGCTGCTGCTTCTCTGTCCTGCTGCCCCATTGCCATAGCAACCGATTTGTTTGTCTGCTTGAGGCGCAAAGTTACTTTTTTTCTATTCTGAATGAATAGAGTTGTTGTTCATCACTACTTGTCTGGAATTCTTTTCCGATTAGAGTTTATCTCATTCTAAAAACCAAAAAATATGAAATATATCAGGAGCTCATGTTGCACATGACTCTGTCTCTGTCTCTCTCTGTGTTTGTGTGTGTCTGGCGCTCTGGCTCTCTCTCATGCTCTGTGTCTCGCTCTGTGTGTCTGGCTCTCTTGTTGTGTGTGTGTGTGTGTCTGTCTCTATATATATATATCTATCTGCCACGCTGTCTGGTTACTGGACACAGCTTTCTGGTGGATGGACACTGGACACAGACAATTCCACTTTTTTCACGATGAGCACAGAGTCTACGTATTGCCTTGGTGTTTCATCTCACTTCCAGCTTCTCATTTATCATCCGGAAGGAGAAAGATGTCATTTATGGTGCCGTTCTAAGGCACTTTGTTAATTTAATTGGCTCGCGCCACTGCTGTCCGATTGAGCCAGATGTTTTTGGTGCTAATATGTTATTCCTCCTCCCTCAGGGTAACATCATGCGCAGTACTGAGATGAGAGGGCGACGGAGCATGTGAAGATGTCCCTAAAGACGGCTAAAAGTAAGCTCCCCGCTGCTTCCTTACAGTGGTTGGTTAATAGACCTGTACATAAAATACTTTTATCACACATTGAACCCCTGTCTCTTCATTTGTGGCAGTTGTACATTAAATTTATCTTGTATTTTCTTGTATTTTCTTTTTATCGAAGGATTACAGTATTTGTACAACTCTAGCCCAGTACAGTTTCATTCTTTCAATTCGCTCAAGATTTTGGTGGATGTAGTGTTGCACAATAACATCCTTGTGTTATAGCTCTCACATACTGTGCTTTGTCTTACACATTAATTCAGCCATTGTACATACTCTAAGACACATTCCAAGCCTGTCATGTATAATCCCGATGTTCCTGGATGTGTTATGATCATCATACAGAAACGCACAGCTTGGCGCTGCCTTGATCTAGCCTTTTCATTTTGTCTCCTTTGACAGAAAACACATTGGCCTTGCCTTCAGAGCCGGATGCTTGCTTTTGCAATTTACACCAGCTCATTTTGGTTTGACTATAGCTGCTGTGCTGAAAATGAAAAGCCATTTCAAGGTTTCTCTGGCTCAGTTAATGGGAGTCCCAGAAAGCAGATTCAGCTCGATGGAGACCGTGTTTAGTTTGGCACTACGTGTTTGCCTTTAGCATGTAAGCAGCCATTATGTATTTCTGTAACAAACGTGTGGGAAGTATGTCTTTGAGTTGGAGGACTCCCCTCCCTCCCTTCCAATCCCCTATACATGTAGGGCACTATATGGGCTGGGGAGTGTATCTATGAGATGAGAGAATGGTTGTGGTCTGAGATATGTTGCTCATGTGGAGGTAGAGGGGACTTTTGTTCGGCAGAGTTGTTTGATATGGGAACTAAGAGTTCTAGGGTCTGCTATTTTTTTTTTTTTTTTAAGGCTCAATTAATAGCACTCCTCCGTTCCACTCCAGTTAAGTTAGTGATACTGTACTGTAGGAAGTTAGAATCTGCTTGCAGTCCTGCCTGCCTGCAGATTGGATCTGCCTGCCTGCAGATTGGATCTCCACATTTAGCAGCAATTTGCAATGTCATAAACTAGGATTTGACCACAGGCTATACAAGAAAAGCATGATGTTGGTTTCTAATCTATTCATGTGGTTGTTCTCTCTCCAGCATGGTGCTTTAGACTGATCGCTGTTGTTCTGTTCTTCGTCTCCTACTACTGCTCCCATGTCTTCCTCCAGAGGTAAGGCTGCTCGGCCCTCAGCCCTGGTCTACTGCCTAGAAGCTCCCTCTCTGTGGAGTGGCAGGTAGATCAATCACACAGATACTGATTTATGCTTTACTGAAGGAAAGAGAAACCTTGAAATAAGGCCACTGCTGAGTCACATCACGTTGACAACCCATTCCATTCGCCGAGCATCTAATCTACCTACAGCTGTAAGTGGGTAAACGGCGGTCAATTTTAGGCCTTCAATAGATACCCACACTTGCCATTTAAAAAAAAAACTAGTGTCACTGGACATACTGAGTTAAAAAAAGTAATCAGTTTCTGTTCCAAATGTGGTGATTCGTGTGCTTGTCTTTCAGCTATGGAGGCATCAGCAAGTCTCCTCCAACTCCGAGCAAGTCACTGTGCGGTGGCTGGCTAAAGCAGAAGAAGTGGGAGAGCCTCAATTTTAAGTGAGTAATGGAGTGTCTATCTTTAAAACGAGGAGGGTGGGGATGATGCCAATGCTTTTACTGGAATGCCAGGTGCCAGCTTCTTTGGCCATTTGGGGGCTGTTTTCACCCAGTCACCAGTAAAATTCTGATTTTTTTTGTAAGTAGGAACAATTTTATTATGAAAGGAAAGAATTTTCCTTTTAAAGTACATTTTCTGTAACAATCGTTTAAGTTGAAACTGTTGCTGGATCATCATTGAAAACAGACACCTAAGAGCAAGTCTATTTTTAAAGGAGCTTTCGATTCACACAATTATATGTTTTTCAGGAGGACAATGGACAAATGTATTCCTCTGGCTTGCTGAGTACCTTTGTCCAGGATACTTGAATGGTCCCCCATTTTTTTTTTTTTTACTCTGCTATTATCTGTTTATTCAATTGGCTATGTACTCGAGCTGTTCTGTTTGTGTGCCCTGCTCAAGGGTGCAACAGTGCAATGGCCCATCTGTCCTACTGGCCCAGCAACCTTGGTCAGCCATGTTTCTCTAACCACTAGACCATAGAGTTCAGTTGGCCTCCTCTCAGCTCAGACAGGACTTGTAAATTATAGAGATCAACAATGCTCCATTTTCTCAAGGTCAATACTGTTTGCCAACTGATTGTGATTCATGTGTGTGGCAGTGATGAAGGTCAGGTCATTTTACACATGCAAATCATTCAATAACAATGTCCCTCCTAATTGGAAGCCCCCAAGATGTCCCCTTTCACTGACAACTACAACTGGCACAGCATGGTAATACATGTCTCCACAACTAACAGTCAAAGACTGTTACTTACTCGTAAACAGCTAGCATCTAAAACATAATCCTCCATGTTAAATTCCAACCAGAGAATTAACATGAGGAGACTGTAAGCCAGACATGACTGTTTTCACATACATTTAATTACTAGTGTGGTCATGATGTTCGTCTCACCCCATTCCCTGGAGTCTCAGTACTGCATATCATTGTTTTGTTCTTCTTGGCAGTAAAAATACGTTTTTATTTTATTTTGAACCTTTTATTTAACTAGGCAAGTCAGTTAAGGACAAATTTCTTATTTACAATGACGGCCAAACCCGGATGACGCTGGGGCAATTGTGCGCCGCCCTACGGGACTCCCAATCACGGCCGTTTGTGATAGCTTGGATTCGAACTAGGGTGTCTGTAGTAAAGCCTCTAGCACTGAGATGTAGTGGCTTATACCGCTGCACCAATCGGGAGCCAAAAAGTAGCTTTTAGCAAAGGATGGTTTATGGAGGGTCATGCTTGATGAATGACATCATGTAGACATTACGTGTTGAGGGGAAAAATTTATTGAAATCAGCTTTGCTTATAATGAGTACGATTTGTCTGCCTAACATGCTGACCAAACCGGACGCGTACGGGCACCATCGCGCGCATGATGATTTTGTAGCCCCACACAAGGCATGATCAGGACAAGCAGGTTGAAATATCAAAACAAACTCTGAACCAATTATATTAATTTGGGGACAGGTCGAAAAGCATTAAACATTTATGTCAATTTAGCTAGCTAGCTTGCTGTTGCTAGCTAATTTGTCCAAGGATATAAACATTGGGTTGTTATTTTACCTGAAATGCACAAGGTCCTCTACTCGGACAATTAATCCACAGATAAAACGGTAAACCAAATTCCTTTCTCGTCATCTCTCCTCCTTCAGGCTTCTTCTTTACTTCTTTGGACTTTATATGGCGGTTGGCAACCAACTTTAAGGTGCATTACTACAACCAACTGGAGTGTGGACGTCAGTTCATCTTTCAATCACCCACGTGGGTATATGCTCCTAAAGACCAATGAGGAGATGGGAGAGGCCGGACTTGCAGTGCGTTGAGCGTCACAAATAGAAATGGGTTCTATTTTAGCGCATGGCCACGCAGATGCTCGCTGAGGCGTGCGAGCAGTGCGGGTGCAATGATTGAATAACATGTACAGTTGAAGTCGGAAGTTTACATACTCATAGGTTGGAGTCATTAAAGCTTGTTTTTCAACAACTCCACAAATTTCTTGTTAACAAACTATAGTTTTGGCAAGTCGGTTAGGACATCTACTTTGTGCTTGACACAAGTCATTTTTCCAACAATTGTTTACAGACAGATTATTTCACTTATAATTCACTGTATCACAATTTCAGTGGGTCAGAAGTTTACATACACTAAGTTGACTGTGCCTTTAAACAGCTTGCAAAATTCCAGAAGTGATGTCATGGCTTAAGAAGCTTCTGATAGGCTAATTGACATCATTTGAGTCAATTGGAGGTGTACCTGTGGATTTATTTCAAGGCCTACCTTCAAACTCAGTGCCTCTTTGCTTGACATCAAGGGGAAATCAGCTCAGACCTCAGAGAAAAAATTGTAGACCTCCACAAGTCTGGTTCATCCTTGGGAGCAATTTCCAAATGCCTGAAGGTACCACATTCATCTGTACAAACAATAGTATGCAAGTATAAACACCATGGGACCACGCAGCCGTCATACCTCTCAGGAAGGAGACCCGTTCTGTTTCCTAGAGATGAACGTACTTTGGTGCAAAAGTGCAAATCAATCCCAGAATAACAGAAAAGCACCTTGTGAAGATGCTGGAGGAAACAGTTACAAAGTATCTATATCCACAGTAAAACGAGTCTTATATCGACATAACCTGAATGGCTGCTCAGCAAGGAAGAAGCCACTGCTACAGTTTGCAACTGCAAATGGGGACAAAATTTTACTTTTTGGAGAAATGTCCTCTGGTCTGATGAAACAAAAATAGAACTGGTTGGCCATAATTACCATTGTTGTGTTTGGAGGAAAAAGGGGGTGGCTTGCAAGCCGAAGAACACCCTCCCAACCGTGAAGCACAGGGGTGGCAGCATGTGGGGGTGCTTTGCTGCAGGAGGGACTGGGGCACTTCACAAATAGATGGCTTCATAAGGAAGAAAAATTCTGGATATATTGAAGCAACATCTCAAGACATCAGTCAGGAAGGTAAAGCTTGGTCACGTGTTTCTTCCAAATGGACAATGACCCCAAGCATACTTCCAAAGTTGTTGCAAAATGGCTTAAGGACAACAAAGTCAAGCTATTGGAGTGGCCATCACAAAGCCCTGACCTCAATCCTATAGAATATTTGTGGGCAGAACTGAAAAAGCGTGTGCAAGCAAGGAGGCCTACAGACCGGACTCAGTTACTCCAGCTCTGCCAGGAGGAATGGGCCAAAATTCACCCATCTTATTGTGGGAAGCTTACTGTGGGAATACTAATTGAGTGTATGGAAACTTCTGACCAACTGGGAATGTGATGAAAGAAATTAAATAAATCATTCTCTCCACTATTATTCTGACATTTCACATTCTTAAAATAAAGTGGTTATCCTAACTGATCTAAGACAGGGAATTTTTACTAGGATTAAATGTCAGGAATTGTGAAACACCTTAGCCAAATACATTTAAACTCAGTTTATGTAAACCTCCGACTTCAACTGTATGTGTAAATTTATTTTGCAACGCACGTGATGCAAGCGGTGTGGTCAGCATGTCATAGACATGGGGTTTGATTACATTGAACAATGAGAAGGAATTACGGCCATTAAGGTCATTTCAGTTTAATGACAAACTAAAACTGCCAGGTCAGCAGTGTATACTGTATGCCATTGGCAGTGTGGAATATTTAGTAGGAACTATACAGTATATCTTTGTTTTTCTGTGTTGTAATGTGAAATCTATTCTCCCCTGTTTCTAATACAGCATTAGCAGACAAACACAGCTCTTCTTCAAACTGGATGATTTCTTCTGGCGACATAATCAGTCCACTCTTGCATTACCCTACGGTATTAAAGGCAGTGGTATGTGCTCTCATTTCATTGTGTAATTGCTTTGTTTTTTGTTTTTTTCCCACAAAGCCTTTAATGGAACATGTTTATGAAATTACATTTCATTCTAATTTTGCTTTTATTTCAAGAAATAAGGATGCCATCGTTTTCTCTATCACCCCCAATCTTTGATAAACACAGATATTAAACTTTTTTCCAAAAATGTTGTCGTCTCATGACTTACCCTAATTGATCCACACGGACCAAAGCGGTTTGTTTTAAAAGCGTTTATCCTCGGATAGCCTCTGACTATTACATATCTTAGATGCTTCATCAGAAACAACAGCTTCTTGGGCTGTATTATCTCTTGACGCAGAAAAAGCTTTTGATTGACCAAAATTATCATATCTCTGGTCTGTTTTGGAACATATAGGAATTGGCTCCAATTTCATTCATATTATTGAAATACTATATATCAATCCCTCAGCCATAGTTATAACAGACAATATCTGCTCTGTTCAGAATCACTAGAAGTAGCAGACAAGGTGATCCAATTTCACCTCTGCTATTCTTATTACCCATGGAACCTCTGGCCCAGGCAATTTGTCAATGAAAGGAAATAACACTTCTCTCAAATCTACTGATGTATTCAATCTGACCTCAGTAGGTGGAATTATATCCCCGTTGCTTTAACCAGCAGCATATCTATTGTCAAAATGAATATATTGCCAAGGCTGAATTTCTGTAGTTCAATGCTTCCCGTGGCTCCACCTTCTGGCTATTTAGATACAAATCCATAGTCCTGTTTCAAAATGTATATGGCAATGTAAACAATCCCAGATAAATGAATATATTTACAAAGAGGAAAAGATGTAGGAGGACTATTTGTACCAAACTTTAAATTGTATTTCCAAGCTCTAGCATTTTGCCCCACCTTGAATTTGTTTAGACATGATTATTTTACTGGCTGAGTACAGAGAAAAATATGGTGTCTCCTATGGCCCTGATATAAATCTTCACTGATTTTATATCACTTAAACAATGTAAACTACGCTTTGGTCATTTTATTGCTCACACTATTTCTATTTGGTGCAAAATGTTTAAACAATGTAACTGGGATTCAAAATGTCATGCCTATACTCCAATATTTCACAATAATGCCTTGCGATCTGGAGGTGGCCTTTTTCATCCCCCCAATGGTCCATATGTGGAATCCGTACCCTTGCTGTTATCATGTGCACTAATGGTTTGAGAACATTCCAAGATTTGAAAGATATACACATTACCAGGCAACTCCTTTTTTCTATATTTACAATTTAGGCCAGTATAGCTGCGCAATGTAGTCCCTTGGGAAACCCAACTACCGAAACATCCAATGATGGGATTTATAAATAAATGATCTGGGCTTCTGAAATAACTGATCAGTATAATATATAAACAACTTTTGAAAATCAAATTCTGAGCTAGCCATTAAAATATGGTCCACAGATCTAATTGAATTTGAACCACTGGAACAGAATATTGAAACATTTGACCGTGGCATCCCTTAATCCAAACCATCAATTTATACATTTTTAAGTTTGTTCACAGAATGTATTTAACACCAAGGAAATGTTTTACGATGAAATTGGTCCCAACTCCCAACTACTCCCATTCCTTCGTATGATGTGCCCTGCAGTTAAATGCTTCTGGGACAAAGTTACACAATTTATTTTGAAGTGCAAAGCATTGAATATTTAAATTCATGCATCTAATATGTTACTTGACAATGATAGCCCCACGAATCTCTCGACCAGTCAGAGAAGATGACTGCTGGCAGGCAGCACTGCTGTGAAAAAATGTTGGCTCTAAGATGGCAACCACTTCACTCTCTATACTATTAGAAGTTATTACATTGTAATTATTGACAGCTAGGCTGAATGGTGCTAGTCAAGGAACAATTGAGTCCTTGACTCTGTAAAGAACAATCTCTGCTAAACTCCCACACATTCAAACCAATTGATATACTCTATTTATTTAGACTTTTGTTACTTTCTATGCTTTCAGGCCCATGGGGAAGGGGTGGTACAGGGGGAATCAGAGGATGGATGGGAGGGAGGGGGACTGATAAGCAACCTCAGTTGCTGGGTGGGAGGGATGCGGGAGGTTGGATGGGGACAATTTGGGTCATCTTTGTATGCATTTTTTTTATTGTTTTGTACATGTAAAAAGAAAAATTACAAAACTCAATAAAAAGTAAAAAAAATATTAATGCTCAGTCAAGCTCTACACGCTATTAGCTTACCAAGAGTAATTTGATTGATTGAGAAGCTTTATGGAGTCAATGTCCACTAGGTTTATGCTCCCTTTCCAGAAAACGTGTGTGTGTGTGTGTGACGTGCGTCGAGTTTACGACTAGTATTTGAAAACCGTATTGGGTCATCAGTCCTCTCGATATGGACTTCTCTATGAGAAGACACATTTATCAGAATCTACAGTCAGTCCAAGTGATCACACCTTGTTTAATCCCTCTCTCTTTTCCAGAGTTGCTGCTGCTGAAGGTTTTAGCCATTATTGCCAATTACAAAATGCCAGCCAGCATTGATAGGTAAATGTGATGAGTGATTCTTAGCCATATTAGCAAGAGTTAACCTCTGGTGTGCCGTATGAACCACTTTATTTCTTACAATAATTGTTACGGTCACAAAGAACCACCGATAGCTGATATGTGTCTGAGAGCAATATATGTTGGTGTGTGTGTCTCCTAAATGTAGTGTAAATGCTGTGCTAACATAATGACTCAAATCATCCCTGTGGTGTGTGTATAATGGATGGACAAATGTGCCACAAGGAAGCTGCCTTAGTTCATTAACTTCATTTCAAGCAGTGACCAGTCACTATTACAATGGAAGTGTTGGAAAATGTCCAGTGGTTCTACTGTAGTGTGCAGTTAGTCACCCCTCAAAGTGGCCTTGAACTTTAAAATGATAGAAAAGGCAACACTAAAGTAAATGGATTGTAAAAATTATTTTATTTTATGTCCGCAGTCTAGACTGCAGAACGTGTGCAGTCATAGGAAATGGGTTTTCCATTAAAAACAGCTCCTTGGGCGGCATCATCAATGAGTACGACGTGGTGATCCGGTAAGTATAAAGCTTAATGGTTCCATCCTGTTTTCTACCACACGATCGTCATTAAGTCCATCCTCCCTCTCTCTTCTATTGAACTGTTGCTACAACTCACCACTTCTGTTTCATTTATCAGATCTATCTGATGCACTACGTTTGATGGACTATTTCCTCATTGACCCAATGATGTTCCTGCACAATTAGTGGTATTCCTAATCAATATCAGTACATAGAGTGCAATATATTGCAGTACAGTCAAGAGCCATATAATTTGATATTGAAATATGGCTCAGAGTACAGTCTGTAGCTGCAATAGTGTTTAGCTATTTCCCCAATGGCTTTTTCCATAGCAATTCCTGTAATCCAGTAAAAAACAAACGGATTTTCAATGATGCGTTGTCCTCAAGAGGGATAGTCTAATTAGTATTGCCCGTGAAAGCGTAATGGAGTCAATGTGGCTGTACCATAATGGCCAGCTCAGACTGGTGACCTTGCTTTAATGCCTTTCTCTGTGTAATCAGTATACTGTTGGGTTAACTCAGTCTCTTATTAAAAGGGGGATTTGGTCTACCCTGCAGAAAAATACCCCAGTGCCCTTTCCAAATCTCATTTATAGCCTTGGACTGAACACAGGCATTTTGAGTTTTGTATAAACCTCTTGCCAACAGCCTAGACAATTTTGCCTGGTCATATCGAGGGTTAGGGTTAAGTCATATCCAGCGTTAGGTCATATTCAGGCACAATGCACTCTGTTCTGCTCAGTTCTCACATCTCCCATTCTCAGACGCTAATCTCACAGGCCGAGGAAATCGAGTTCTCCTACCAAGCTTTCTCCTACCTCCATTCTTGTTTTGATACATGGTGGTGAAATAGTGCAGTTAATTCTGTTACATTAGAGGGAGGGTAGAACAGCTCTAAACTAAACTTAAACTTATTATGTAATTATTATGTTAATTGTTATTTTTGTCCAGAGTTGCACTGTTTCATGGCAACCTTGTGTTTTTTGTATTGCTTTTTTTATTCGAATGTAGTACTGTAGTACACACAATGCTATTTAAACTACTACTCTGTTTAATGACTATTTTTATAGAAGGGAATGGCTAAGGTTTCTCTTTCTCTGTATCCCTGTGCAGGCTAAATGACGCCCCCGTCAGAGGTTATGAGGACGACGTGGGGAACAAGACCACTATGCGTCTCTTCTACCCTGAGTCGGCCTCCTACAACCCCAGCATGCACAATGACCCCGCCACCCTCATGGTCCTAGTGCCTTTCAAACAGCAGGACCTCAGCTGGCTCAAGGAGATCCTGTACGACGAGAAGAGGGTACTGGATGTGTGCGTGCCATCCAGCCATGCAGTGACAAAATATACAGAATCAATGGCAGCCTTGCCAAACCTACTTGAAAATTTAAACTGTGGTCTCAGCAGCCCCAACACCCCCACTCTCTGGTTTAGCTCAGGCTGCTACGGTCGCTCTTAGCATGATTAGGAATAGGGTCATTATCCCCTCATTTACACATCGACTAGGTTGCCCTGAGAAACTGAGTAGAATGAGACTAAAACAGGGCCTCAATTGTGTAGACATAGGCTCTGTGTGTGTGCACTCGCTAATCAACGTGTGTGTGTGCCAGGTGAGGAAGGGTTTCTGGAAGCCCCCTCCACAGATCTGGCTAGGCAGTACCAGTCGCATCCGGGTGCTGGACCCTCACTTCCTGCATGGGACGGCCAGCAGTCTGCTACAAATCCCCCTTCACCCAAAGAGAAAACAGGTAAGGGACCAGCTCCGTTTACTCCTAGCTACTTTGGGAACCAGGATATGGGCAGAAAATACATCTGTGAAGTAGACTTAAGTTCTATCAAAAATCTTGAAAGACTGCAGTACTCAAAGGTGCAATATTTGATTAGCTACAGCACTTAAAATGGAATATTATTTAGCTAACAGGCTTTTTGACTTGAGGTCAAGAGTGGTGTTTGTACCACATAACTGCACAAATGAACATTTTGCTCCTCTTGACATTTCATCAAATTCATTAAAAGATAAGTCCTTGATGTTTTTTAGGCTTCTCAGTACATTCTTTAAAAAAAATGGTTGTTGAACAGGGGCCAGTGTTCTGTGCTGTCTGTAAGCATTTCTACCAGCTACAGTTTGGAAAGGTGAAGGTCAGTTTCAAACGCTCTACTGATTACCCAGAAATGGAAGAGCAAGAAAAACAGATGGAAATTCCAGAAAATATCAGTGGAACATATGCAGAATGGAACAACAGAACTAATGGAATCAAGGAAAATGATTGTGGAATAGAATATTGTGACAGATTACATTTTAATAGTAAGCCATTGAGCTGTTTTCTGTTCGCAAATTGGACCACAATTCTCCGTTTGGCTGAGGAATTCTGGGTTTTGAAATACATGATACGTTCAAGAGACCTTGTTCAGTGCATGGTGGAGATGTCTTTGAGATGGAACAAAGCCAGGTTTAGTTTGTTCTCCCAGCGAGCCCCTATGTCAGACTGAGGCTGTGCACCCTTTGGACTGCTGAAACAACATTGAGCCAAGGTAACAGTGGTAAGAAGGGGTACTGCAGGCGATCAGTCCGACAGTAGCCCTCCTCCTCCATCTGCGTGGCCCTATTGGCCACTCCGAGCACTCGGCCCTGACCCCTTTCCCCACTCTCTCCTCTGCCTTGTCTCTTTCCTGGGCCAGAGGAGCCTGTGCGTGCCCCGTCAGCCAGAAGGAGGGTAAGAGGGCCTGACCGCAGACCCACAGCCCCCATGCCTCTCTCTCACCCCTCCCCGTGGGTGCCATGTTGGCAGTCATCCACATGCCCTGTGAGAAGGCAGCAGCAGGCAGTCCCCCTGGTTACAATACAGAGGCTGACTGAGCTGAGGGCTAACTAATGCCCCTGCCAGTCAGACAGTCCCCAACGCCTCTCCCACCCCTTTCCAAAACAAAGATCCCACTCCCACCACTCTGGTCTGGCTGGCGAACAGCAGTGACAATATTCACCCCCTCACCAAAGCTCCATGGGCCCACGTCCAAGCTATGCGAGGCACTACAGAAGTTGGCGTGCTCGTTGACCGACCACATTAGGCTAATGCACCCAGCCCAGCCAGGCTCATTAGGAACCTGTTTTGGAGGAATGTCCCCAACGGTGTGATGAAGAGAAGTATGGGTTTGAGAACTTGACTGGTCCTGTCCAGTTTCTCTCTCCTTAGGGACTGGGGATGGATGTCCACCCCAGACCGCATGCTCGTAAAGCCTTGCGGGCCACACTCTGACAGACACATCCTTTTTCCACGCAGGAAACTGACATGTCTCGCCTCAAACAGGGGAAAGAGATTGAATGCATGGTACTGATAGGAGAAGCAGAATGGAAGTTTTATTCCTGTGTCACAATATTGATGTTTAAAAAGTGCCTCTAACACAGACATTTACTTTGGAAAGGGTCCTGCACCCAGTATTGGCTCTGTCTGCCATTTTGAAGGTTTTGTGTCTTGTTTTATTTTTATTTTATTTGGCTGATTTATACGGCAGACCCTCAGTAGGGGTCTATTGGAAGGAATTGGGAAAGCAGTAGGGTGGAATAATGTACCTGAACAAGAAGCTTCCTTGGAAATGGTGGGTAGTTGCGTAAACCAAGGGTAATGATTACATGGAACAGATAGGGGAGAGCGGGGTTGAGCCACCCTTGTTTCTAGGAAACCATCCACAATTTATAATTTGACCAAATATTTAGGAAGAGGTCTGAAGGAAGAAACCACATGGTAAAAGTTAGGTCCAACTACTTGCTTACCATTTTTAGATACTTTTAAGATTGTTTTATACATGAGTTGGTCTCTACGCTTCAACATGAGCTCCTAAAACTAGCATGAAAGTGTGTCCTTGTAGCTGTGTGGGCTAATATAGTCAAAATGTTTGCCTTGGGTTAAGTTTAGCAAATGGTTGCGCTAATGGCAAGTTGAGCAAATTGAAGTGTTTTCTTCCCAGGCGTAATGCAAGGCATTATTGCTGGGATATGAGGTAACAAAAGGGTCTGGCCTATGTTGAAAGTGTTTTTAAAAGTACAACGTTTTTGTTAGGTGTTAAGCCTGTGTTAAAAGATGCTTAAAATGATTAAAAGACAAAAAGCGATTGTGATTGTATTAAATTGTGTTTGGGAAATAAAGATAGACATGGTTTAAAAAAGGTAGTGGTAATATTTAATTCAGTACAGAAATGTGTAGGTGACTTAACTTACCCTGTCCCACTTTTTTTCAAAACTAATGTTTACATGAATTCGGATCATTTCCAGGGACACACAACATATGAAAAATATGTAAATCTCTTTGTTAGAAAGAATACTATGTTTCCCTTGTTGGGAGTGATGCTGAATATAAACAATGGCTCAATTTATCCCACTCTCTCCTAAAGGACAGATAAGGAAAGGCTACTGGAGAGTGAAACAGAGTGTACCATTTGGAAAAGGGGATTTTATACTCCCTCACTGCTGTCACGTGGAAACAATTCCCCTGTGAACATTAGTAATCATTTAATTTTTTTATTTTATTTCACCTTTATTTAACCAGGTAGGCCAGTTGAGAACAAGTTCTCATTTACAACTGCGACCTGGCCAAGATAAAGCAAAGCAGTGCGACACAAACAACACAGTTACACATGGAATAAACAAACGTACAGTCAATAACACAATAGATTAGTAATAATTGAACAGTCAGCAAAAGCTGAATCAAACCAGGGACACCCCTCACATTGTTCTGGAGACAAAAGTAATAATACCATCTCCCTTTATCCCAGTACACATTAAGAAAAGGGCACACTGCTCTGTAATATACCAGTGATGCCAACTAATGTACTAGACGTGCAGAATTAGAGGACTTATGAGTTTTTACAGGTCCCTGCTACCACCTAGTGTCAAACACGATACTACATGTCTGTTACCATACTATAGGTGTCATTGGTTTTGGTTCTCACTCCTACAGAAACCAGTACACCCCACCACAGGGGTCCTAGCCGTGTTTGTGGCACTCAACTACTGTGACGTGGTGCACATAGCTGGGTTTGGATATCCAGCATCCAAAAACCAGAAGCATCCTATACACTACTACGGATATGACACTATGAAATCCATGAAGGTGAGTGTACATGGGATTTTACTCAACTCCCATGTCAGGGATGAACACTCTTTAAGTGTTATACGCCATGGTAGTATATTTTTCAGTGCACTTGTGTGTATGTTTTCTATTTTTTTCAGGCAAAATAATTGATATGTTTATGCTTTGCTTTCGTTCTGTTCCAGGATTCCTACCATGACCTTACCCACGAAGCAGAAGCCTTAAAAAAACTAGAGGATTCAGGGGCTATCATGTACTTACACCCTCACTCCTGACACACATACTGTACACACATGGGCACGGTCCAGAAACAGCCCCTATCCCTTACCTCCTAGGAACTTCATCAAAATCTGAAAGGAATTTTCACTGCACTGCTAATACCTATACATTTTCCTTTAGATCTACACACAAGCCTAGGTGGTAGAGGCTAGCGTGTGTTTTTGGACTGGGTTACACACTGATGTCAGTTGTGAACTTGACTCCTCTCTGCTGACAATATGGCCCATACAGTCCAAACATCATAATCACACATTTTGCCAGTCTTAATTCACCTCACTCTTATTGAAAATAAATACGTATTTTCCGAAAGAAAAAAAATATAAAAAAAGTTCTGATTTGTTCTGATTTTGATTTTTTTTTTCAATTAACTTTTAAAAAATTCTCTCTTAAATGTTACCACTGGATATTTTATTGTATGTAATACATTTTTATTAAAATGAAATCTAAATGGAAATATCACTGTTCAGTTTACAATTTCTTAGCAAAGACTGATTTCTTTTGTGCCATGGTCAGACATTTTTTCATAATTTATTGATGGTTTTTTAGTTGTGAATATTTTTGTCTGTTATGAGATGTACATTATGAACACCTGCTCTTTCCATGACTCAGACTGACCAGAGGAAAACTATGATCCCTTATTGATGTCACTTGTTAAATCCACTTCAGTGTAGATGAAGGGGAGACAGGTTAACTTCTTGTGGCTGCAGGGGCAGTATTGAGTAGCTTGGATGAAAGGTGCCCAGAGTAAACGGCCTGCTCCTCAGTCATAGTTGCTAATATATACATATTATTATTATTATTGGATAGAAAACACTCTGACGTTTCTAAAACTGTTTGAATTATGTCTGTGAGTATACAGAACTCATATGGCAGGCAAAAACCTAAGAAAAAATCCAAACAGGAAGTGGAAATTATTAGGCTGGTCGATTTTCAACCAAGATCCCATTGAAATCACAGCGAGATATGAATGAGTTTTCACTTCCTACGGCTTCCACTAGATGTCAACAGTCTGTAGAACTTTGTCTGACGCCTCTACTGTGAAGGGGGGCCGAATGAAAGAGGAATTAGTCAAGTCTGCCATGACCTGACCATGCTTTCACCATGCGCGTTCACATAAGAGGGAGCTCCGTTCCATCGCTCATCTGTCAATGTAATTCTCCGGTTGGAACGTTATTCAATATTTATGTTAACAACATTCTAAAGATTGATTCAATACATCATTTGACATGTTTCTACTGACTGTTACTGAACTTTTGGACATTTCGTCAGCTTTAGGGAACGCGCTTTGTGACTTTGGAACAAAAGTAGCTAATTGGACATAAATAACAGACATTATCGAACAAATCAAGGATTTATTGTGGACCTGGGATTCCTGGGAGTGCATTCTGATGAAGATCATCAAAGTTAAGGGAACATTTATCATGTAGTTTCTGTTGACTCCAACATGGCGGCTAATTTGACTATTGTTCTGAACCCCGTCTCAGATTATTGCGCGGTTTGCTTTTTCCGTAAAGTTTTTTTGAAATCTGACACAGCGGTTGCATTAAGGAGAGGTATATCTATAATTCCATGTGTATAACTTGTATTATCATCTACATTTATGATGAGTATTTCTGTTGAAACGATGTGGCTATGCACTATCACCGGATGTTTTTGGAACTAGTGAACGTAACACGCCAATGTAAACTCAGATATTTTGATATAAATATGAACTTTATCAAACAAAACATACATGTATTGTGTAACATGAAGTCCTATGAGTGTCATCTGATGAAGATCATCAAAGGTTAGTGATTCATTTTATCTCGTTCTGCTTTTTGTGACTCCTGTCTTTGGCTGGAAAAATGGCAGAATTTTTCTGTGAATTGGTGGTGACCTAACATAATCGTTTGTGGTGCTTTCGCTGAAAAGCCTATTTGAAATCGGACACTTTGGTGGGATTAACAACAAGATTACATTTAAAATGGTATAAGACACAAGTATGTTTGAGGAATTTTAATTATGAGATTTCTGTTGTTTGAATTTGGCGCCCTTTACTTTCACTGGCTGTTGTCATATCGATCCCGTTACCGGGATTGCAGCCACAAGAAGTTTAAAGAAGGATTTTTAACCCTTGAAACAATTGAGACATTGATTGTGTATGTGTGCCATTGAGGGTGAATGGGCAAGACAGAGATTTTAAGTGCCTTTGAACGGAGTATGGTAGTAGATGCCAGGCACACCGGTTTGTGCAACGCTGCTTGGTTTTTCAGTTTCCCGTGTGTATCAAGAATGGTCCACCACTCATAGGACATCCAGCCAACTTAAGACAACTGTGGGAAGCATTGGAGGCATGGGCCAGCATTCCTGTGCAACACTTTCGACACCTTGTGGAGTCCATGCCCCAATGAATTGATGCTGTTCTGAGGGCAAAAGGGGGTGCAACTCACTATTAGGAAGGCATTGTTGTTTTGTACACTCAGTGTATGTAGCGGAGTTCATTGTAATTTGGTTTATGGGAAAAGCGATAGTTGACCTTTGTTAGCTACACGGAAGTGTATTTACAGTCAAAGTTCTGTCAGCTTTTGGCCACTAGATGGCGAAAAGGCACTCCATAAAGTTGGCAACGGATACAGTAGGTAGCCTCTCCTTTCACAGCCCCCAGAAAACAGACACTTCAGAGATTGAAGCTTGCGGCATTTCCAACAACAGCAGCCAGCCGTACCATGCAGTATATGTGCTAAAGCCAATCCTGAACATCTGGAGCACCAGGAGACCGTGCAAGACTCTTTTTTTCAGTGACTAAATAATGCTGCTAGTGACAGATGCTAATGATGTTTTTTAACCTCTCTAAATGCAGTGCCATCCTTATTAGAGCTGACATTAAGTTCTGCCTGTCACTACATCCTCATTGCCAGCGAGTGGCCAAGCACAGCCTCACTCATAGTGTCTAACCCATGCAGTCAGTAAGTCTTACACACAGGAGCGGACTTAGTGATTTGGAGGCGTCAGGCAGAGGCCAGTTTGAGCCCCCCCACCACCCCCTGCTAAGAAGTAAATAATGGGATTTCTAGTAAATATGTAATTTAACTGTAAACATTTTATTTTAATGTGCCATGACCATAACCTCATGACTGGTTCATGGTCTTCATCTGATTGTCAAACAAATCACTTCAAGAAGTAGGTTACCTCAAATCAAATGTTATTAGTCGAATACACATGTTTAGCAGACGTTATTGCGGGCGTAGCGAAATGCTTGTGTTCCTAGCTCCAACAGTGCAGTAATATCTAACGATGCACAAATCTAAAAATGGAATTAAGAAATATAGAAATATTTGGATGAGCAATGTCGGAGTACCTTCGCACATTCATCCAAAATAATTCCAGCATCGGAACAGTGCACTGTGTACCTGCCAACTTTCCTTCAATTTGCAAGTGGCTTAAACTATCTCACCTGGGAAAGCATCCGAACGAGTGAAACAGTGCCCCTCTGTCTTACTATATGTAGCTGATGCTGTCTGGACAAAAAGAGTAGGACATGCCATAATATTTTTGGCCAGACTGAATCAGATACAGTGCCTATAGATAGTCTACACCCTCCTTGGATTTCTTCACATTTTGTTACAAAAAAATGGATATATACAAAATGTATTTGATGAAACATTGAATTTGGCCTTACTGCTATTAGCCCATAGAAATGCATTGAATAACATATGATTCATACATGGAAAAACAGATAGTAAAAAATGTAATCAAAATGAAGTACGTTTTGAAGTGTCTGTTTTTAGCGTGGCTGTTTTTTTTTGCGTGGAATAACCCGTATATTTTTTACATGGAAATGCCCTATTCAGCCGGTACCGGGTTACCTTCAGAAAAGTATTGTGACGCTTGTGGGGGTAGAGCAAAACGGAGAACATTGTGTTCGTGAGAGTCTCATATTTCCATAGAGGGGTGATATTAGTGTACTCTGACGCTACAAACATTTTCGTGAGAATAATGATTTCTGGGATGCCTCCTGGTCTGACAAAAACCGCTGTAGCTCAGACATCTTCCACTGCAGGTGCAGAAGGCCGATATTGGCAGATGTGGTGGATTGAGACAGAGCCCAGCTCATGAGGTCCCTTGATGATGGAAGGCCTGAGTTAATTTCCTGTTCTGCCTAATGGTAAGTCTGCCAGTGCTTACACATGCCCAAGTAGATTACAATAACAGGGACATTTATTTTCTTCTGTATCAAAGACATGTAAGTGCTGCTCTTTCAACTAATGAGTGAACTGATGATGTGCAAAGGCTGCTCAGGGACACACTGTCACTGCAGATACAGTTGAAGTCGGAAGTTTACATACACTTAGGTTGGAGTCATTAAAACTCGTTTTTCAACCACTCCACAAATTTCTTGTAAACAAACTATAGTTTTGGCAAGTCGGTTAGGACATCTACTTTTGTACATGACACAAGTCATTTTTCCAACAATTTTTTACAGACAGATTATTTCACTTATAATTCACTGTATCACAATTTCAGTTGGTCAGAAGTTTACATATACGAAGTTGAATGTGTCTTTTAAACAACTTGGAAAATTCCAGAAAATGATGTCATGGCTTAAGAAGCTTCTGATAGGCTAATTGACATCATTTGAGTCAATTGGAGGTGTACCTGTGGATGTGTACCTGTGGATGTATTTCAAGGCCTATCTTCAAACCCAGTGCCTCTTTGCTTGACATCATGGGAAACCAAAATAAATCAGCCAAGACCTCAGAAAAGAAATTGTAGACCTCCACAAGTCTGGTTCATCCTTGGGACAAATTTCCAAACGCCTGAAGATACCACGTTCATCTGTACAAACAATAGTACGCAAGTATTAACACCATAGGACCATGCAGCCATCATACCGCTCAGGGAGGAGATGCGTTCTGTCTCCTAGAGATGAACGTACTTTGGTGCGAAAAGTGCAATTCCATCCCAGAACAACAGAAAAGCACCTTGTGAAGATGCTGGAGGAAACGGGTACAAAGTATCTATATCCACAGTAAAACGAGTCCTATATTGACATAACCTTTAAAGGCCGCTCAGCAAGGAAGAAGCCACTGCTCCAAAACCGCCATAAAAAGCCAGACTACGGTTTGCAACTGCACATGGGGACAAAGATCGTACTTTTTAGAGAAATGTCCTCTGGTCTAATGAAACAAAAATAGAACTGTTTGGCCATAATTACCATTGTTTTGATTGGAGGAAAAAGGGGGTGGCTTGCAAGCCGAAGAACACCATCCCAACCGTGAAGCATGGGGGTGGCAGCATCATGTTGTAGGGGTGCTTTGCTGCAGGAGGAGCTGGTGCACTTCACAAAATAGATGGCATCATGAGGAGGTAAATTATGTGGATATATTGAAGCAACATCTCAAGACATCAGTCAGGAAGTTAAAGCTTGGTCGCAAATGGGTCTTCCAAATGGACAATGACCCCAAGCATACTTCCAAAGTTGTGGCAAAATGGCTTAAGGACAACAAAGTCAAGCTATTGGAGTGACCATCACAAAGCCCTGACCTCAATCCTATAGAGTAGTTGTGGGCAGAACTGAAAAAGTGCATGCGAGCAAGGAGGCCTACAGACCTGACTCAGTTACTCCAGCTCTGTCAGGAGGAATGAGCCAGAATTCACCCAACTTATTGTGGGAAGCTTGTGGAAGGCTACCCAAAATGTTTTACCCAAGTTAAACAATTTAAAGGCAATAGTCCCAAATACTAATTGAGTGTATGTAAACTTCTGACCCACTGGGAATGTGATGAAAGAAATAAAAGCTGAAATAAATCATTCTCTCTACTAATATTCTGACATTTCACATTCTTAAAATAAAGTGTTGACCCTAACTGACCCAAGACAGGGAATTTTTACTCTGATTAAATTTCAGGAATTGTGAAAAACTGAGTTTAAATGTATTTGGCTAAGGTGTATGTAAACTTTTGACTTCAACTGTATATTCCTTCTCTCGTCTGTATACAATATCAGCTTTCTAGTCAATACAGGATGTATTAAATCTCTCTCTGTGCTACACAATTTAATGTTATGGGTTATTGTAGAATAGAATTGTAAATGATTTACTGTGCTTACAACCACAGTACTGTACATTAGACAAGCCCAGTGAGCAAAATTGGTTGAAAGATGTCTTTTCAACTAAAAATGTCTTTCTGATATCTTGTGCTCATAGGGAGGTTCAGCTTAGCTCTCAATTACCACAAGGCCAAGCCTTTTAAAGGTTTTCCTGTGGCTCATATCTGTGATGGTTGTAATTGAATGAACTGCTAAATTTAAAAAGACGTGTTTTATTTCAGTTGAAATGGAGCCTGAAATGCATTGCCTTTCGATAAAGGCATGTCCTCTGCGTATCTGTGCCTTGGCCTATCTGTTTACACTGTCAATAATGGTACGGTGCATCCAGGGAAGAGACCTCCCATTCACTGAGGAGACCAGTCTAATCTCACAAAAACAATTGTGAGTTTGATAATGTAGCGTGGCCATTTCATGCAACTTAAAACCAATTTGATACTGCGTGTTGAAACAAATAATTTACTTTATTCATTTAACCATTCAATTTCAGCCTCCAGGGCCCAATTTTTCCAAAGTTATCTATCCGGATTTCAGCTATAGGATTAAATGCAAAGAAATCTACCGAACAAAAATATAAACGCAACAATTTCAAAGATTTTGCTGAGTTACAGTTGATACAAGGAAATCAGTCAATTGAAATGCATTTATTAGTCCCTAATCTATGGATTTCACATGACTGGGCAGGGGTGCAGCCATGGGTGGGCCTAGGAGGGCATAGGCCCATCCATTTGGGGGCCAGGCCCAGCCAATCAGAATTAGTTTTTCCCCACAAGGGCTTTATTACAGACAGAAATACGCCTCCCCACCTCCCCCTTCTGACGATCCCGCAGGTGAAGAAGCCGGATGTGGAGGTCCTGGTCTGGCGTGGTTACACACAGTCTGCGGTTGTGAGGCCGGGTTGGACATACTGCCAAATTCTCTAAAACAATGTTGGAGGTGGCTTATGGTAGAGAAATTAAAATTAAATTATCTGACAAAAGCTCTGGTGGACATTCCTGCAGTCAGCATGCCAATTGCACGCTCCCTCAACTTGAGACATCTGTGGCATAGTGTTGTGACAAAACTGCACATTTTAAAGTGGCCTTGTCCCAGGCACAAGGTGCACCTGTGTAATGTTCATGCTGTTTAATCAGCTTCTTGATATGCCACACCTGTCAGGTGGATGGATTATCTTGACAAAGGATAAAATACTCACTAACGGGGATGTAAACAAATTTGTACACAACATTTGAGAGAAATGTTTTTTTGTGCATATGGAACATTTCTGGGATCTTTTATTTTAGTTCATGAAACATGGGACCAACACTTTACATGTTGCATTTATATTCAACTCAATGATTTGTCTGTTCTATTCATTCTATTAATTTGCATTTAATCCTATCCGATAACTTTGGAAAAACTGGGCCCAGAGCACTACCATTATATGTTGAGGGGATTGACTGATTTTAAAAGCTTATAGTGTAGTTCTTTCCGTTCTCTCTATATTCTGTCCGAGACAACTAGCCACAGCTGAAGACTCAGATGATTGTTGATACACGTAACTGCCGTGGTGTTGATGAGAGGAGCTCACTGTGTCATGCTTGATGGGCTGCTCTCTCACACTCTGTTCTCTTATGCAACTGACTGTTACATAATTGAACAGGACCGTGTGAAACTGTGGGCTGTTTACAAGAGAACTGGAAAGCAGGTTAGTCTGTTGGAGGAGGATGCGTGCACGCACTCCAACCTGGCTGGCTCTAGACATTAGTGTTGTGAGCATTACACTGATGTTTATCTCTGGCTAATTGATTTATGGGTGCAAACAAAGATCCAATTGAGATGTATTTTCTTGCTTTCTCAGATATTTACACAGCAACACTATCATTTTCTAAGCGCCTATTATTCTGAATTTGATTAAACTGTGACTTTAAATGCCCCGTGCAGACAAAAACGTGATTTTCTTGTTTTATATATATTTACACACTGAGGTTGGACTAATACTGTGAAATTGTGAAAATAATTATAATGCCCTTTTAGTGTAAGAGCTGTTTGAAAAAACCTGACATCTCTGCCTGTTTTGGTGGGATGGAGAATGGCCTGCCTGGTTACATCACCAGGTGGTAAATGAGTTAATAGACCAATAAGAAAGGGTTCCAAACCTTTCTGCCAATAACAGTTTATATTCAGTTTTCCCCTCCCCACTCAGACCGCTCCCAGATGGTCTGAACATAATTATTGCTTTAGAAATTGCTCTTTCCCCAAAAGCTTTTTTTGTTTACATTTTAATTGAAAACAATCACAATAAGGTACTAAATTGTTAACCAGAAATAATTTGATATTGAGATTAAAAACGGCTGCATTAGACCTTTTTTAAGAAGTTTTCCCTGACAATAAGAGCCAGTTCAGCCAGAGACTTACCTCATATCTAATTTCACCATATGGTACATATATATGGTCCACCCATTATGATATTTTGCTTTAGCGTTGTCTCGTTTTCATTATTTTCATTTTAGTCATTTAGCAGGCACTCATTGCTTAAGGGCACATCAACATATTGTTTACCCAGTCGGCTCAGGGATTCAAACCAGTGACCATTCGGTTACTGGCCCGATGCTCTTAACCTCTAGGCTACTTGCCACATAACTCCACAAGTCGCACCCTTGTGGCCAATTTGGGTATTTTGTATTGTATACCTCACTCCTCCTGAAGCGGGTGAGAGATGGAGACTCAATGCTGAAGTGTTGGAGCCTGGAGCCCAGAGGAAGGCTTCTCTCTGGATTGTGTGGGATGCAAGGAAGAAGGGGTGTATTCTACCTGGAGAAGGATCTAGCTTTACACACCACTCACTCGCCCACAGTGAGGGGCACTGCAGTGATTCAGGTGCTTCTCCCATAAACCCAAACACCAAAGCTAAATGAAGTAGGGAACTGGGTACATGGGGGAGAATAATGAAAAGAATAAGCTTATTTTTCGTGTGCGTGGGCACTCTTTAGAGATGGGTGTTCAGGTTTGATTTCCTCTCTTTCTACCCGAAGTTCTGCAGTAAGGATGAAGGCTCACAGTTGTAATTAACAATTTCAGTATGGATAAAAAGGACAGGTGAAATGGTTATTTTCACTGATTCAAGGAAAACCTGGCATACCTAATTATTTGTTTTATTTAGCTGGGCAAGTCGGTTAATAACAAATTCTTATTTACAATGACGGCCTACTCCGGCCAAACCCGGACGACGCTGAGCCAGTTGTGCGCCGCCCTATGGGACTCCCAATCACGGCCGGATGTGATACAGCCTTAAAACCTCTAACGCCTACCAAACCCGGATCCGGGATCCCCCCCATCACAAAAGCTGACTAGCATAGCCTAGCCTAAAGCCACAGGGATATCATATAATAAAATGTTCATGAAATCACAAGTCCAAGACACCAAATGAAAGATACACATCTTGTGAATAAAGCCATCATTTCTGATTTTTAAAATGTTTTACAGGGAAGACACAATATGTAAATCTATTAGCTAACCATGTTAGCAAAAGACACCAGTTCCATACTCCACCATTTTTTTACTGCATCAGCAGCTATCACAAATTCGACCAAATAAAGATATAAATAGCCACTAACCAAGAAACAACCTCATCAGATGACAGTCTGATAACATATTTATTGTATAGCATAGGTTTTGTTAGAAAAATTTGCATATTTCAGGTATAAATCATAGTTTACCATTGCAGCCCCCATCACAACTCTCACTAAAACGACTAGAATAACTACAGAGACCATCGTGTATTAGCTAATTACTCATAAAACATTTCTTAAAAATACACAGCGTGCAGCAGATGAAAGACACAGATCTTGTGAATCAAGACAATATTTCAGATTTTCTAAGTGTTTTACAGCGAAAACACAATATAGCGTTATATTAGCTTAGCACAATAGCGAACATCACACCAGCATTGATTCAAGGCAAAAATAGCTATAACGTATAAACCACAAATATATAAATTTTTTCACTAACCTTCTCAGAATTCTTCAGATGACAGTCCTGTAACATCATATTACACAATTCATATAGAGTTTGTTCGAAAATGTGCATATTTAGCGGCACAAATCGTGCTTATACATTGAGAATAGTGTCCAAAATATCAAGCAATCTGTCCGGCGCCATCTTGGAACGGCACCTATTCTTATCGAAAACTATTCATAAACTTGACTAAAAAAATACAGGTTGGACAGCAATTGAAAGACAAATTAGTTCTTAATGCAATCGCTGAATTACATTTTTTTAATTAACCTTACTGCGCAATACAGGCTGCGATAACGCAAGGCTACACTGCCAGAAATGGCGTCTCATGCATTTTACTTTTTTCAACAGAACAATGAATTATCAGCATAAATAGTTCTTACTTTTCGATGAACTCTCATCAGAATCTTGGGATGGGTGTCCTTTGTCCAAAAGAATCGTTGCTAGGTTGGAGAACGTCGTCTTCAGAGTTGCAATTAGCAGTAAACATTAGCACGAAAGAGAGAGATACCCAAATTCCTACAGCGCCAAGGAAATAAATACCCGAAAATCGCAATATACTGACATAAACTGATATAATTCGGTTCAAAATAACAAGATTATGATGTCTTTAAAGCCTATATCGAATAAAAACACAGCCGGAAATGTCAAAGACCTATAACCGATGTTTCCAAAAGAACGTCCCAAGGTCCTTAGTGCGCCAGAGCGAAGGTGAAAAGAAAGAGCCACCTATTTCCCAAGCAATTTATAAACTTTGGGAACTACGTAGAAACTCCATTTCAAGTCTCCCTATTCACTACCAACCAGGGGAAGGCGTATGCAGTGCATCTCAACCAATAGAGGACAGGCAAATTAATACACAGGTCTCAGAACAGCCAGCAAAATTCTGCATTCTGACATACACATAGGAAAATTGCTCTAAGTCGAGTTCTGTTTCACCCACAGATATAATTCAAACGGTTTTAGAAACTAGAGTGTTTTCTATCCAATAGTAATAATAATATGCATATTGTACGAGCAAGAATTGAGTACGAGGCAGTTTAATTTGGAAACGAATTTGTACTATGTCGAAATGGCACCCCCCTAGTGGCAAGAAGTTAAACTACATTCGCTAAAATCCTATTCAAAGTTTATAGTCCAACGTTTTAAGACCATTGCTTCAAGAGACGTTAAACAAATTCGCCCTTCAAGTATGGGTCGCGACGTGTCAGACAATGTTTAATTAATTACTGGAATTGATTTGGCCAAGAGCAACTGCGCTCTCTGTGCAGTGCGCACTCTGCTTAGCAGCGGTGTCTCTGCTCAGTTTGCCAGCTGCGCGAGTGGGAGGGAGATGCCCGTGTGCTGTACCGGATATTTTTCCTGCAGTTTTATTGAAGATCACTCCACGACCCACACACTGCATTGCTGTCGTTCAGAAGTAGATTATGCGCTGTCGGCCACTGTGGTCAGTCCCATTCGCCGCTGTGATCAAATGGACTCAAGGTAGCCACAAGTTCTGACTGCGCTCAATTGTCTTGAAACGCAAATACAGCGATTAGTTTCGCTATCTTGGTTTAATACGAGGAGCACCCACAATATGTTTTGTGCAGGGGAGTGCTTAGTAATGAGTCTCACAAAATTAACAAATTAAAACGTCACGTCCTGACCAAACATTCACAGCATGACGGTAAACCCATGGAGTTATTTCAGAACAGGGCAGAATGCTTCAGGAAACAATGCTTCGACAGTGGAAAAGTAAGTCAGCTAGCAAGGCATTGTTATCATTTAGCAGAAATAAGGGAGTACAGTATAGCGGTCGACCGATTTATGATTCTTCAACGCCGATACCATACCGATTATTGGAGAACTGTAATGCCCGGGGTGTAGTGGATGAAAGGAGTCAAACGCAGGAGACAGAGAGTTCAGAGTAGCGTTCCAAATTTAATTCCCCACACGGGTGAAAACACGAATCTACTCTAAAACTAATGCTTCACCACAAACAAAGTGAGAAACACGAAAATCACAAACCAACGTACACGTACCCTGACACACAAGAATGTACAGACTGTACACACAACAATCAATTGTTGAGTAGTGACACCCAGCAGGCCGGGCTGCTGGGTAATAAAGCCCCACAAATCACCCTAACCACAAACAGGTGTCACTACTCAACAAAAAGGGAGGGGGAGGAAAAGTCAGTAGCAGCTAGTAGGCCGGTGACGACGACCGCCGAGCGCCACCCGAACAGGAAGGGGAGCCACCTTTTGGTGGGAGTCGTTACAAGGACCAAAGAAAGCCGATACCGATTAATCTGTCGATTTTTATTTTATTTATTTGTAATAATGACAATTACAACAATACTGAATGAACACTTATTTTAACTTAATATAATACATAATTAAAATAAATTTAGCCTCAAATAAATAATGAAACATGTTCAATTTGGTTTAAATAATGCAAAAACAAAGTGTTGGAGAAGAAAGTAAAAGTGCAATATGGGCCATGTAAGAAAGCTAACGTTTAAGTTCCTTGCTCAGAACATGAGAACATATGAAAGCTGGTGGTTCCTTTTAACATGAGTCTTCAAAATTCCCAGGTAAGAAGTTTTAGGTTGTAGTTATTATAGGAATTATAGGACTATTTCTCTCTATACGATTTGTATTTCATATACCTTTGACTATTGGATGTTCTTATAGGCACTTTAGTATTGCCAGTGTAATTGCCATAGCCATAGCTTCCATCCCTCTCCTCGCTGCTACCTGGGCTCGAACCAGGAACACATCGACAACAGCCACCCTCGAAGCAGCGTTACCCATGCAGAACAAGGGAAACAACTACTCCAAGTCTCAGAGCGAGTGACGTTTGAAACGCTATTAGCGCACACCCCGCTAACTAGCTAGTCATTTCACATCGGTTACACCAGCTTAATCTTGGGAGTTGATATGCTTGAATTCATAAACAGCAGAGCTACTGGCAAAATGCACGAACGTGCTGTTTGAATGAATGCTTACGAGCCTGCTGGTGCCCACCATCGCTCAGTCAGACTGCTCTATCAAATCATAGACTTAGTTATAACATAATAACACACAGAAATACGAGCCTTAGGTCATTAATATGGTCGAATGCGGAAACTATCATCTCGAAAACAAGACGTTTATTCTTTCAGTGAAATACGTAACCGTTCCGTTTTTTATCGAACGGGTGGCATCCATAAATCTAAATATTCCTGTTACATTGCACAACCTTCAATGTTATGTCATAATTACGTAAAATTCTGTCAAATTAGGCGGCCCAAACTGTTGCATATACACTGACTCTGCGTGCAATGAACGCAAGAGAAGTGACACAATTTCACCTGGTTAATATTGCCTGCTAACCTGGATTTCTTTTAGCTAAATATGCAGGTTTAAAAATATATACTTCTGTGTATTGATTTTAAGAAAGGCATTGATGTTTATGGTTAGGTACACATTGGAGCAACGATACGCACCGCATCGATTATATGCAACGCAGGACACGCTAGATAAACTAGTAATATCATCAACCATGTGTAGTTAACTAGTGATTATGATTGATTGTTTTTTATAAGATAAGTTTAATGCTAGTTAGCAACTTACCTTGGCTTCTACTGCATTCGCATAACAGGCAGGCTCCTCGTGGAGTGCAATGTAATCAGGTGGTTAGAGCGTTGGACTAGTTAACTGTAAGGTTGCAAGATTGAATCTGTCACGATCGTCTTCGTGAGAGAGAGTGGACCAAGGCGCAGCGTGTGCAAAATACATCTTCTTTAATGAAGGAAAAAACAACCACTTACAAAATAAACGATCGTGAAGCTAAACAGAACTAAGTGCACACATGCAACATAGAACATAGACATAGACAACTACCCACAAAAGCCTACTGCCTATGGCTGCCTTAAATATGGCTCCCAATCAGAGACAATGAATGACAGCTGTCTCTGATTGAGAACCAATCTAGGCAGCCATAGACATAACTAGACAACTCCACTCTACTCTGCCCCATAAACATACAACACCCCTAGACACTACAAAACACATACATTCCCCATGTCACACCCTGACCTAACTAAAAAACATAAAGAAAACAAAGAATACTAAGGCCAGGGCGTGACTGTACCCCCCCCCCCCCCAAAGGTGCGGACTCCGACCGCACAACCTGAAATAGAAAGGGGAGGGTACGGGGTGGACCCCATCATGGCGGCGGCTCGGGTGCGGGACGTGGCCCCCACTCCACCATTGTCAATACCCGCTTAGGTAGCCTCCTCCAAATGGCCACCCTCCAAATAAACCCCACCGGACTAAGGGGCAGCACCGGACTGAGGGGCAGCACCGGACTGAGGGGCAGCACCGGACTGAGGGGCAGCACCGGACTGAGGGGCAGCACCGGACTGAGGGGCAGCACCGGAATGAGGGGCAGCACCGGAATGAGGGGCAACACCTGATTGACTGGCGGATCCTGGCTGGCTGGCTCTGGCGGATCCTGGCTGGCTGGCTCTGGCGGATCCTGGCTGGCTGGCTCTGGCGGATCCTGGCTGGCTGGCTCTGGCGGATCCTGGCTGGCTGGCTCTATGCTGGATGACGGCTCTGGCTGGTCATGGCTGGATGACGGCTCTATGCTGGATGACGGCTCTGGCTGGTCATGGCTGGATGACGGCTCTGGCTGGTCATGGCTCGCTGACGGCTCTGGCTGGTCATGGCTCGCTGACGGCTCTGGCTGGTCATGGCTCGCTGACGGCTCTGGCTGGTCATGGCTCGCTGACGGCTCTGGCTGGTCATGGCTCGCTGACGGCTCTGGCTGGTCATGGCTCGCTGACGGCTCTGGCTGGTCATGGCTCGCTGACGGCTCTGGCTGATCCTGTCTGGCGGAAGGCTCTGGCTGATCCTGTCTGGCGGAAGGCTCTGGCTGATCCTGTCTGGCGGAAGGCTCTGGCTGATCCTGTCTGGCGGAAGGCTCTGGCTGATCCTGTCTGGCGGAAGGCTCTAGCGGCTCCTATCTGGCGGAAGGCTCTAGCGGCTCATGGCAGACGGGCGGCTTTGCAGGCTCATGGCAGACGGGCGGCTTTGAAGGCTCAGTACAGACGGGCAGTTCATGCGGCGCTTGGCAGACGGACAGTTCAGACGGCGTTGGGCAGACGGGCAGTTCAGGCGCCGTTGGGCAGACGGGCAGTTCAGGCGCCGCTGGGCAGACGGGCAGTTCAGGCGCCGCTGGGCAGACGGGCAGTTCAGGCGCCGCTGGGCAGACGGCAGACTCTGGCCGGCTGAGACGCACTGTAGGCCTGGTGCGTGGTACCGGAACTGGAGGTACCGGGCTAAAGACACGCACCTTCAGGCTAGTGCGGGGAACAACAACAGGGCACACTGGACTCTCAAAGCGTACTATAGGCCTGGTGCGTGGTACCGGCACTGGTGGTACCGGGCTGAGGGCACGCACATCAGGGCGAGTACGGGGAGAAGGAACAGTGCGTACAGGGCTCTGGAGACGCACATGAGGCTTGGTGCGTGGTGCCGGAACTGGAGGCACTGGGCTGGATACACGCACCACAGGGAGAGTGCGTGGAGAAGGAACAGGGCTCTGGAGAGGCACAGGAGGCTTAGTGCGTGGTGTCAGCACTGGTGGTACTGGGCTGGGGACACGCACCACAGGGCTATTGCGGGGAGCAGTAACAGGACGCACAGGACTCTGGAGACGCACAGGAGGCTTTGTGCGTGCTGTAGGCACTGTCTTAACCAGACGGCTAGCACGCACCTCAGGACGAGTATGAAGAGCTGTTCCCGGTGACATTAACTCACCAACACGTTCATTCGGACGGATGCCGTGCCTCATGCACCAAACCAGTACATCCCTCATAACTCTCTCCTCCAATTTCTCCATTAACTCCTTTACTGTCTCTGCGTCACTCACCTCCAAATCCGCCCTCACCGGCTCCTTACGATAAGCAGGAGGAGTTGGCTCACGTCTCCCGACTGACCCAACTAAACTACCCGAGAGCCCCCCCCCCCAAGAAATTTTTGGGTTTGACTTACGGGCTTCCAGCCTTGTTTCCGTGCTGCCTCATATCGCCGCCTCTCTGCTTTCGCTGCCTCCAGCTCAGCTTTGGGGCGGCGATATTCTCCTGGTTGAGCCCAGGGTCCCTTTCCGTCCAATATCTCCTCCCATGTCCACGAGTCCTGGTTTCTTTGCCGCTGTTGTTGGTTCCTCTCACGCTGCTTGATCCATGGTTGGTGGGTAGTTCTGTCACGATCGTCTTCGTGTGAGAGAGTGGACCAAGGCGCAGCGTGTGCAAAATACATCTTCTTTAATGAAGGAAAAAACAACCACTTACAAAATAAACGATCGTGAAGCTAAACAGAACTAAGTGCACACATGCAACATAGAACATAGACAACTACCCACAAAAGCCTACTGCCTATGGCTGCCTTAAATATGGCTCCCAATCAGAGACAATGAATGACAGCTGTCTCTGATTGAGAACCAATCTAGGCAGCCATAGACATAACTAGACAACTCCACTCTACTCTGCCCCATAAACATACAACACCCCTAGACACTACAAAACACATACATTCCCCTTGTCACACCCTGACCTAACTAAAAAAACATAAAGAAAACAAAGAATACTAAGGCCAGGGCGTGACAGAATCCCCCGAGCTGACAAGGTAAAAATCTGTCGTTCTGCCCCTGAACGAGGCAGTTAACCCACCGTTCCTAGGCCGTCATTGAAAATAAGTATGTGTTCTTAAATTTAAAAAAATCGGCCAAATCTGTGTCAAAAAATACCGATTTCCGATTGTTATGAAAACTTGAAATCAGCCCTAATTAATCGGCCATTCCGATTTAATCGGTCGACCTCTAGTACAGTACTATGTCTCAGAGTAGGTGTGAGTTTATTTTTCAAACAATCCCGTTGCACACAACGAATAGATAGCTAGCTAACGTTAGCCAAAGCAAGCTAGCTAACTACTGATAGTATAACCCTAAGTAACAGTACAGATGAAGTTGAACATTTATCAGGCCGACTACATTTTAATGTAGAAATTATTTTTGAAAACAGTCTAGATTGGAACTGTTACTTTATAAATAAGGTAATTATTTTTATTCTGGAATAAAGCGATTGAAGCAAGATGCAGTTCTAACAGTTCTTGGTTGCGGTTTCCTGTCTGACTGCGAATGCAGTAGATGTTCTGATCCAGTTTGGCACCACATACCTGTACTTATATGAGTCAGGGTTCTCAACAATGGCATACTTAAAAAAACAAGTACAGTAACAGACTCAATGCTAAGCATGACCTCAGGGTTGCACTGTCAAAAACTAAGCCCAGAATAGACATGCTTGTTGAAAACTTCAACCAGCCACACGCTAGGAGTGTGTGTGTGTGTATGTATGTGTGTGTATATATATATATATATATATATATATCTATGTGTATATATATATATATACACTGCTCAAAAAAATAAAGGGAACACTTAAACAACACAATGTAACTCCAAGTCAATCACACTTCTGTGAAATCAAACTGTCCACTTAGGAAGCAACACTGATTGACAATAAATTTCACATGCTGTTGTGCAAATGGAATAGACAAAAGGTGGAAATTATAGGCAATTAGCAAGACACCCCCAATAAAGGAGTGATTCTGCAGGTGGTGACCACAGACCACTTCTCAGTTCCTATGCTTCCTGGCTGATGTTTTGGTCACTTTGGAATGCTGGCGGTGCTTTCACTCTAGTGGTAGCATGAGACGGAGTCTACAACCCACACAAGTGGCTCAGGTAGTGCAGCTCATCCAGGATGGCACATCAATGCGAGCTGTGGCAAGAAGGTTTGCTGTGTCTGTCAGCGTAGTGTCCAGAGCATGGAGGCGCTACCAGGAGACAGGCCAGTACATCAGGAGACGTGGAGGGGGCCGTAGGAGGGCAACAAGCCAGCAGCAGGACCGCTACCTCCGCCTTTGTGCAAGGAGGAGCACTGCCAGAGCCCTGCAAAATGACCTCCAGCAGGCCACAAATGTGCATGTGTCAGCATATGGTCTCACAAGGGCTCTGAGGATCTCATCTCGGTACCTAATGGCAGTCAGGCTACCTCTGGCGAGCACATGGAGGGCTGTGCGGCCCCACAAAGAAATGCCACCCCACACCATGACTGACCCACCGCCAAACCGGTCATGCTGGAGGATGTTGCAGGCAGCAGAACGTTCTCCACGGCGTCTCCAGACTCTGTCACGTCTGTCACATGTGCTCATGTGCTCAGTGTGAACCTGCTTTCATCTGTGAAGAGCACAGGGCGCGAGTGGCGAATTTGCCAATCTTGGTGTTCTCTGGCAAATGCCAAACGTCCTGCACGGTGTTGGGCTGTAAGCACAACCCCCACCTGTGGATGTCGGGCCCTCATACCACCCTCATGGAGTCTGTTTCTGACCGTTTGAGCAGGCACATGCACATTTGTGGCCTGTTGGAGGTCATTTTGCAGGGCTCTGGCCGTGCTCCTCCTTGCACAAAGGCGGAGGTAGCGGTCCTGCTGCTGGGTTGTTGCCCTCCTACGGCCTCCTCCACGTCTCCTGATGTACTGGCCTGTCTCCTGGTAGCGCCTCCATGCTCTGGACACTACGCTGACAGACACAGCAAACCTTCTTGCCACAGCTCGCATTGATGTGCCATCCTGGATGAGCTGCACTACCTGAGCCACTTGTGTGGGTTGTAGACTCCGTCTCATGCTACCACTAGAGTGAGAGCACCGCCAGCATTCCAAAGTGACCAAAACATCAGCCAGGAAGCATAGGAACTGAGAAGTGGTCTGTGGTCACCACCTGCAGAATCACTCCTTTATTGGGGGTGTCTTGCTAATTGCCTATAATTTCCACCTTTTGTCTATTCCATTTGCACAACAGCATGTGAAATTTATTGTCAATCAGTGTTGCTTCCTAAGTGGACAGTTTGATTTCACAGAAGTGTGATTGACTTGGAGTTACATTGTGTTGTTTAAGTGTTCCCTTTATTTTTTGGAGCAGTGTATATTCTTATCTACATTTGTGTGATGTGATCAGTCAGTTTTTTTCCAGTTCAGAATTAGTTGAATTTTTTAATTGTATTTTAACAGCAATCGTTTCAGCCTAGACCTTTTTTTCAACAATACTTTGTACAGTAATATGTACAGTAGGCCTGATCAATTTGTTACCTACAGTTACTTATGGTTTTACTATCAAAAACTGAGCCTGTGTGTGTGTTCTGTTATACATCTGTGTGTTGTGATCAATCAGTTTATTCCATTTCAGAATGAAAAGGATTTCATGTATTTTAACAGCAACAGTTCCAACCTAGACAGATATGTAAGAGTGTTTAATGGGGAAAAATAAACATGAATAGCTATTTATATGAGTATTTTGTTATTTGTCTATATTGCATTTGTTTTAGGCATAAGGGCAATAAAATGTACCGATATTTACGTATAGTTACATGTTTTCATAAGCTTTGGACTCAAGAAAACACAGTAATTCTTATTTGGGTCCCAATCTGGAAAAGTTTAAGAACCCCTAACCTAATTTATTATGGTTTTATGGCAGGAGGAGTAATTCATCTCCCTGACAACCAACAAAGATCAGTTGTCCTGGATGATTTAAAGTCTGGTAGACTGCCATTTTCTCCTAAACTGCGGTTGAAGGTGTTGTGGCCAAAAATTGTTTGTGTTATTGAGCAGCACTACAGTTGCTGGCTGCTATAGGTGGACAGGGTCAGGGGGGAATTGGTATGCTGTGTGCATAATAAACCTTGACTGCTAAGGCTGTGTGTGTGTGTGTGTGTGTGTGTGTGTGTGTGTGTGTGTGTGTGTGTGTGTGTGTGTGTGTGTGTGTGTGTGTGTGTGTGTGGTTTTATCCATGGTCTGATTGCAGATCTCAGGGTTATTTACTCCTGCAGTACACTCAGGGACGCTTGTCTCGCCTCATTCACTGAGACTCTCTGGCCATTTTGTGTGGCATGTGGGTGGGATTTCTGCCAGGCACCACTCTGTCTGTCTGTCTGGCAGCGTGCCCGCTGTCAGTGTTACTGTCAGTCTTATCTGTCCGTCGTCTCCTGTCCTCCAGCATCTAAAGCTAGGACATTGTCACAAGACTGTCTGTGTGTCACCATGCTTCTATAAACAACGCCAGTTTAGTGTTCCATCTGACTGACTAGGGACATGTAAACAAGAGTGACATTCAAATTTGTTCACACAGGACGCCTTAATGCTCAAATTAGTTTTGTTTTTCAAATCCGTATTGGAATACTGACTGTCCAAACAGCAAGTTACAAGTGACCAGATTTGTGTGTTTGCAGACTAGTCATTTGCTGACATGGCTACGCTAGTTGTCATGGTAGTGGTGGGTGTGTGTAGTGGTGTTCTTGCTTTCTATCACTCAGAAGTTATGTAGCAAGCTAAGGTGACAACAGTGCTTGCCATGGAAGTTTCCCAGTAGCTTTGAGTGTTCAAATCATAGTGTAAGAACACTTAAAGCCTCAGGATAAGATGATCCAACTTTCAAAACAAGTCATTTTTGGCTAGCCACAGCAGTCAACTAGCTAGCTAGGTAGCTGTTTAGCATGTTCACTAAACTGTTTGACAAAAACATGTGGTAGCTTGTTAATTGTTTACAAACAGTCAACAGAGTAGCTAGCAAGCAACACAATCTGACCAATAAGTCTCAAACCCACTAGAGGGCAAATAAATCAGATATGACTTTTCAGACAAGTCACATTTCCAGGAATCAGATTTGTAAAGGATTTCAAACCATGAAATATTGAGTTTCATGTGCTTTTTGGCTGTTCAGACTGCAGGAAAAATAACAACTTTTTATTTTTTTTATTTGACTTGTGTCACTTCAAACAGCCAGTGTGAACAAGGCTAAACCCACTTTTTTATTTTTTATTTATTTAACCAGGTAGGCTAGTTGAGAACAAGTTCTCATTTACAACTGCGACCTGGCCAAGATAAAGCATAGCAGTGTGAACAGACAACAACACAGAGTTACACATGGAGTAAACAAGTCAATAACACAGTAGGAAAAAAAACAAAATGAGTCTATATACATTGTGTGCAAAAGGCATGAGGTAGGCAATAAATAGGCCATAGGAGCGAATAATTACAATTTAGCAGATTAACACTGGAGTGATAAATCATCAGATGATCATGAGCAAGTAGAGATACTGGTGTGCAAAAGAGCAGAAAAGTAAATAAATAAAAACAGTAAGGCGATGAGGTAGGTAAATTGAGTGGGCTGTTTACAGATGGACTATGTACAACTGCAGCGATCCGTTAGCTGCTCAGATAGCAGATGTTTAAAGTTGGTGAGGGAAATAAAAGTCTCCAACTTCAGCGATTTTTGCAATTCGTTCCAGTCACAGGCAGCAGAGAACTGGAAGGAAAGGTGGCCAAATGAGGTGTTGGCTTTTGGGATGATCAGTGAGATATACCTGCTGGAGCGCGTGCTACGGGTGGGTGTTGATATCGTGACCAGTGAACTGAGATAAGGCGGAGCTTTACCTAGCATGAACTTATAGATGAATAAACCTTGACTGCTAAGGCTGTGTGTGTGTGTGTGGTTTTATCCATGGTCTGATTGCAGATCTCAGGGTTATTTACTCCTGCAGTACACGGACAATTTCGTTGACCTCATGGCTTGGTTTTTGCACTGACATGCACTGTCAACTGTGGGACTTAATCCCATCAATCATAATAGTAAAAAAGTATTAATTGTACTTTACAGGCTCTAGAGAATTTAAAGTTGTACTTATCAACAAATAAGTCATATATGGTGCATTATTAAGGTGTCTAGTATTTTTCTGAAGTTTCATATGATTTCTCAAAATGGTCACAAGCATACAATTCAAAGGTATAGTTCAGACAAATTTGCCACCAGAAGTCTGTTTTCGACACTTAAAGAACAAATACATTGTTGATTTAAAAAATATATTTTATTTGTAAATATGTAGTCTTATGTAGCAAAATGTACATTGAAGAATGTAAAATATAACATTTTGATTTGTTTAACACATTTTTGGTTACTACATGATTCCATATGTGTTCTTTCATAGTTTTGATGTCTTTACTAGAAAATAGTAAAAAATAATGAAAACCCCTTGAATGAGTAGGTGTGTCAACTTTTGACTGGTACTGTAAGTATTTAGACCCTTTGCTATGAGACTCAAAATTGAGCTTAGGTGCATTCTGTTTCCATTGATTTATCCTTGAGATGTTACTACAACTTGATTGGAGTACACCTGTGGTAAATTGAATTGATTGGACATGATTTGGAAAGGCACACACCTGTTTATATCATGTCCCACAGTTGACAGTGCATGTCAGTGCAAAAACCAAGCCATGAGGTCCGTATAACTCCGAGACAGGATTGTGTCAAGGCACAGATCTGGGGAAGGGTACCAAAACATGTCTGCAGCATTGAAGGTCCCCAAGAACATAGTGGCATCAGTCATTCTTAAATGGAAGACATTTGGAACCACCAAGACTCTTCCTAGAGCTGTCCGCCCGGCCAAACTGAGCAATCGGGGGAGAAGGGCCTTGGTCAGGGAGGTGACCAAGAACCCGATGGTCACTCTGACAGAGCTCTAGAGTTCCTCTGTGGTGGAGATTGGAGAAACTTCCAGAAGGACAACCTTCTCTGCAGCACTCCACCAATCATACCTTTATGGTGACCAGACTAGAGGTCGACCAATTAATTTGGACCGATTTCAAGTTTTCATAACAATTGGTAATCGGCATTTTTGGATGCCGATTACATTGCAGTCCACGAGTGCAGCAAGGAGCCAAGGTAAGTTGCTAGCTAGCATTAAACGTATGTTTATAAAAAGCAATCTACACATAATCACTAGTTAACTACACATTGTTGATGATATTACTAGGTTAACTAGCGTGTCCTGTGTTGCATATAATCAATGCAGTGCCTGTTAATATATCATCGAATCACAGCCAACTTCGCCAAACGGGGGATGATTTAACAAAAGCACATTCACGAAAAAAGCACAATCATTGCACGAATGTACCTAACCATAAACATTAATGCCTTTCTTAAAATCAACACACAGAAGTATATATTTTTAAACCTGCATATTTAGTTAAAATAAATTCATGTTAGCAGGCAATATTAACTAGGGAAATTGTGTCACTTCTCTTGCGTTCATTGCGCGCAGAGTCAGGGTATATGCAACAGTTTGGGCCACCTGGCTCGTTGCGAACTAATTTGCCAGAATTTTACATAATTATGACATAATATTGAAGGTTGTGCAATGTAACAGCAATATTTAGACTGAGGGTGCCACCCGTTCGATAAAATACAGAACGGTTCTGTATTTCACTGAAAGAATAAACATTTTGTTTTCGAAATGATAGTTTCCAGATTTGACCATATCAATGACCAAAGGCTCATATTTCTGTGTAATATAATTAAGTCTATTATTTGATAGAGTAGTCTGAGCGGTGGTAGGCAGCAGCATGCTCGTAAGCATTCATTCAAACTTTACTGCGTTTGCCAGCAGCTCTTATGCTTGAATTGCTTGAATCACAGCGCTGTTTATGACTTCAAGCCTATCAACTCTTGAGATTAGGCTGGCAATACTAAAGTGCCTATTAGAACATCCAATAGTCAAAGGTATATGAAATACAAATGGTATAGAGAGAAATAGTCGACGTGTCATAACTACAACCTAAATCTTCTTAACTGGGAATATTGAAGAACTGGGAATATTGAACCACCAGCTTTCATATGTTCTGAGCAAGGAACTTAAAAGTTAGCTTTTTTACATGGCACATATTGCACTTTTACTTTTTTCTCCAACACTGTTTTTGCATTATTTAAACCAAATTTATCATATTTCATTATTTCTTTGAGACTAAATAGATTTTATTTATGTATTATATTAAGTTAAAATAAGTGTTCATTGTTCATTCATTATTGTTGTAATTGGCATTATTACAAATATATATAAAAATCGTCCGATTTAATCGGTATCAGCTTTTTTTGGTCCTCCAATAATCGGTATTGGCGTTGAAAAATCATAATCGGTCGACCTCTAGACCAGATGGAAGCCAATCCTCAGTAAAAGGCACATGACAGCCTGCTTGGAGTTTGCCAAAAGGCACCTAAAGGACTCAGACCAAGAGAAACAAGATTCTCTGGTCTGATGAAACCAAGACTGAACTCTTTGGCCTGAATGCCAAGCGTCACGTCAGGAGGAAACCTGGCATCATCCCTACGGTGAAGCATGGTGGCAGCATCATGCTGTGGGGATGTTTTTCAGTGGCAGGGACTGGGAGACTAGTCAGGATCGAGGGAAAGATGAACGGAGCATATAGAGACCTTGATGAAAACCTGCTCCAGAGCGCTCAGGACCTCAGACTGGGGCGAAGGTTCACCTTCCAACAGGACAGCGACCCTAAGCACACAGCCAAGACAATGCAGGAGTGGATTCGGGACAAGTTTCTGACTGTCCTTTAGTGGCCCAGCCAGAGCCCAGACTTGGACCCGATCGAACATCTCTGGAGAGACCTGGAAATAGCTGTGTAGCGACGCTCCCCATCCAACCTGACTGTAACGTTGTTCCTCCTCCTCTTCATACGAAGAGGAGGAGTAGTGATTTGACCAAGGCGCAGCGGGTTGTGAATACATAATAATAATATTTATTTAAACAAAACCGGAAAACACGACGAACACTTGAATAGAAACAAAATAACAAAACGAAAGTAGACAGACCTGAACGACGAACTTACATGAAACACGAAGAACTCACGAACAGGAAAATGACTACACAAAATGACGAATGCACGAAACAGTCCCGTATGGTGTAACATAGACACAGACACAGGAGACAACCACCCACAACAAACAATGTGAAACAACCTACCTTAATATGACTCTCAATCAGAGGAAACGCCAAACACCTGCCTCTAATTGAGAGCCATACCAGGCAACCCATAAACCAACATAGAAACAGAAAACATAGACTGCCCACCCAACTCACGTCCTGACCAACTAACACATACAAAAACTAACAGAAAATAGGTCAGGAACGTGACACTGACAGAGCTTGACAGGATCTGCAGAGATGAATGGAAGAAACTCCCCAAATACAGGCGTGCCAAACTTGTAGCATCATACCCAAGAAGACTCGAGGCTGTAATTACTGCCAAAGGTGCTTTAACAAAGTACTGAGTAAAGGGTCTGAATACTTATGTGATGTGATATTTCAGTTTTAAATTAATACATTTTCAAAAATGTCATAACCTCTTTTTGCTTTGTCATTATGGGGTATTGTGTGTAGATTGATGAGGGGAAAAATATATATTTAATCAATTTTAGAATAAGGCTGTAACATAACAAAGTGGGAAAAGTCAAGGGGTCTGAATACTTTCCGAATGCACTGTAGTTGATCAAGATGATCTTACAGATTAATCTACCATTATGCATTAGCCTTTACCTATGTTTAAATAAGTGACTTTGACTTTAAAACATCATATTTTGTTATTTCAGGTGGAGTTGTTCATGTATGAACCCATAATCTGAATTAGTGTAATAATAACTTAACAAATATAACATTTTAATAGGTTTGTTTAGTGTCTCTTGCACAATGCATTTACATTACATTTAAGTAATGGTAGATGGTAGACCTTGTTTATGTGGTGTTTTGCTGGATAGTCACAAGGGTAGACCTGGTTTATCAGGGTATTGGGACATACTGTAGCCACAGGTGTAAACCTGGTTTGTATGGGTATTTGGGTATGGGTATTTGTATGGGTATTTGGGCTGAGGTGCCGGGGTATACCTAGTTTACAGTTTGAGTTTTCAGGCTTTGGCACATTTAGACATGGCTTCGTTGACTTACTGGGTTCAAGCACAGGTGCTGACTTTGTAGGTATGTACATTGGAGGTGAACAGGTGTACAGGTGTAGACCTGGTTTCTATGACAATTGGGACTGAAGTACAAGTATAGATCTGGTTTGTATGAATGTTGAGGCTTGGGCACTAGGGTAGACCTGCAATTATATGAGTATGCTCATGGATTTGTCTGGTTTACATTAGTAATGTAGTGTAGGGATACTCAAGGCTAGTACAGGTAATGTGCCTGGATGGACGTCTATTGCCCATTCAAAACCTTTCTGGCAACACGTTTGTGGTATGAAAAAAGTTAATCGGTCTGGGGCACATTTGTTATACCACTGTACTATGGATTGACTTAGGAAATTATTAGCGTAAACAGGTTAGAGGTCGCATGACTAAGATATGCATATAACAGTGTTGGAATGTGCATCGAATAGCTGAATATAGGTTACTGTTGGTGACTTGGGGAATACAGGGCTAAGGAAAGTGTAACAAGGCAGATCTATGCAAGTAACAGGTGTATTGGCAAAGGATCTAGGATATGGGTGTATCGGTACTTGATTGTACCAATTTTAGGGTGTGTGTGTGTTAACAGGGCTGGGGTGTGTGGGTAATTGAGTTTAGGTGTGTGGGTAAGTGGGCTGAGGTATATAAATAGCCTAGTGGGGCGGCAGGTGGTTAGAGCATTGGACTAGTAACAGAAAGGTTGCAAGATCGAATCCCCGAGCTGACGAAGTAAACATTCGTCATTACGCCCCTGAACAAGGCAGTTAACCCACTGTTCCTAGGTCGTCATTGAAAATAAGAATTTGTTCTTAACTGACTTGCCTAGTTAAATAAAGGTAAAATATTGGGACTGGGGAATGGGGGTACTTGTTTGTTCATTTTATTATAGGCAAACCCAGAGCACATGTCAGAGAACATTAACATATATATTAAGCAATATGGATTACATGTTTGGGTTACTAATGTTATAAAATTTGCATAGTGGCATGTCTGGGAAACAAATGGGTTAAGTGACATGTCACATGGGGGCTTCACCAAGCCCCCTCCCTCTGGCTACCTGCAGGCCTGCTCTGCACGCCTTGCCTGACCCACAACATCCCAGACACATTTTCTGTGTACACCCTTTACTTTTTATTTATTGACTTATTCAGGTCAGGTGAATATCTTTTGCATCACTGTTTAGATTTAGCATAGGTTTTTGTGTAATGTGAAATGATAAGAAACTAAATTTCATTTGTTAGCATTTGAAGATCTGTCAATTCTGATCTCCAAATTACATTTTGTGCAGCATCATGAAACGTGCGCCTTATCACTGAAAATAACAGCTGGTGAGACCAGCAGAAAACAGACACACTCCCTTATGTACGCTGTCCATTTATGGCATCACATGAGGTGTAAAAATATTCCTGGAAATAAGTGTGTTTGCTGACAAATGGTAGCATTTAACTCAATACGCTGTGTTTACTATAAACTCAGAGCACGTCAGAGAACATGAACAGTTCCAGGCCCAGGTGTGGATACAGCCTTTGACATTTGCCTAAAGACAAGAACAGAACCACAATGGAAATGTTGCATTGCAAAGCTAGTTGCTCTCAAACATCTATTTGTTTAAAATAATTTGGCTACCAAGGGAAGTATGGGGTTAGGAATATGCTTGCATAATATTGCAATGTCACTTTTTTTCCAAAATCCCCCCAAAATCATCATGCAATTCAAATGATTTGAGCAAAGTCAAACTCCATGCTCTTGTCGACCAGCTCTTGATGTGGTAACACCCACCCACGCTATGAAGAGGTCAACTTCGTGTCTCTCCGTCTACCCGATACAGAAAGAGTTGAATAAGAATCCTAGAAAACAATGTAAAAATAAAGTAGACTGTTTCATAACCATCAAAGCAGTGTTTTCCCTGCCCTGAGAATATTCATTCCAGCTCTTGGAGAGGAAAGAGGCGTTCTGAAATAATGTTGAGGACTTCTACAGTAGGTTTGTCAGTACTTGTTTACTGTATTTGTCACGTTCCTGACCTGTTTTCTGTTAGTTTTGTATGTGTTAGTTGGTCAGGACGTGAGTTTGGGTGGGCAGTCTATGTTTTCTGTTTCTATGTTGGTTTAAAGGGTGACCTAATATGGCTCTCAATTAGAGGCAGGTGTTTTTCATTTCCTCTGATTGAGAGTCATATTAAGGTGGGTGTTTTCACACTGTTTGTTTGTGGGTGGTTGTCTCCTGTGTCAGTGTCTGTATGTTACGCCACACGGGACTGTTTTCGGTTTTGTTTTGTTCGTTCGTTTTATGTAGTCAGTTTGCCTGTTCATGCGTTCTTCGTGTTACATGTAAGTTCGTCGTCCAGGTCTGTCTACATTCGTTTTGTTGTTTTGTTAGTTTATAGTGAAGTTCGTGTTTTCGTCTTTTCTGTAAATAAATAATGTCAACTTCAGAAGCTGCGTTTTGGTTCAATCCATGCTCCTCCTCTTCGGATGAAGAGGAAGAGGACTACCGTTACAGAACCACCCACCTCTCCAGAACCAAGCAGCGCAAGTTCGAGCAGCGGCCAAGAGATCAGGACTCATGGACTTGGGAGGAAGTATTAGAGGGAAAAGGACACTGGGCGCACATTGGGGAATATCGCCGCGCTCGTGAGGAGATGGAAGCAGCGCGAGCCCAGGAGCGGTGGTATGAGGAGGCAGCAAAGAGACGTGGCTGGAGACCGGAGAATGAAGCGCAAAACCGGATTTATGAAGGTACAAGCACGGAAGCCCGTGAAGAAACCCCAAAAATTTCTTGGGGGGGGGCTAAGAGGTAGTGGGCCAAGGGCAGGTAGGAGACCTGCGCCCACTTCTCAGGCTAACCGTGGAGAGCGGGAGTACGGGCAGACACCGTGTTACGCAGTAGAGCGCACGGTGTCTCCTGTACGTGTGCATAGCCCAGTGCGGGTTATTCCACCTCCCCGCACTGGTAGGGCTAGATTGAGCGTTGAGCCGGATGTCATGAAGCCGACTCTACATATCTGGCCACCAGTAAGTCTCTTTGGGCCGGCTTACATGGCACCAGCCTTACGCATGGTGTCCCCGGTTCGCCTACATAGCCCGGTGCGGGTTATTCCACCTCCCCGCACTGGTCGGGCGACGGGGAGCATTCAACCAGGTAAGGTTGGGCAGGCTCAATGCTCAAGGGAGCCAGTAAGCTTGCACGGTCCGGTATTTCCTGCGCTACCTCCCCGCCCCAGCCCAGTACCACCAGTGCCTACTCCACGCACCAGGCTTCCAGTGCGTTTCCAGAGCCCTGTTCCTCCTCCACGCACTCTCCCTATGGTGCGTGTCTCCAGCCCAGTGCCTCCAGTTCCGGCACCACGCACTAAGCCTCCTGTGCGTCTCCAGAGCCCTGTACGCACTGTTCCTTCTCCCCGTACTCGTCCTGATGTGCGTGCACTCAGCCCGGTGCCACCAGTGCCGGTACCACGCACCAGGCCTATAGTGCGCTTCGAGAGGTCAGTGTGCCCTGTCCCTGCTCCCCGCACTAGGCTTGAAGTGCGTGTCTCCAGTCCGGTGCCTCCAGTTCCGGCACCACGCACCAGGCCTACAGTGCGTCTCAGCCGGCCAGAGTCTGCCGTCTGCCCAACGGCGCCTGAACTGTCCGTCTGCCAAGCGCCGCATGAACTGCCCGTCTGTATTGAGCCTTCAAAGCCGCCCGTCTGCCATGAGCCTACAGAGCCTTCCGCCAGACAGGAGCCGCTAGAGCCTTCCGCCAGACAGGAGCCGCTAGAGCCTTCCGCCAGACAGGAGCAGCCAAAGCCTTCCGCTAGACAGGATCAGTCTGAGCCATCCGTCTCCCCAGCGCCGTCTGAGCCATCCGTCTCCCCAGCGCCGTCTGAGCCATCCGTCTCCCCAGCGCCGTCTGAGCCATCCGTCTCCCCAGCGCCATCTGAGCCATCCGTCTCCCCAGCGCCGTCTGAGCCATCCGTCTCCCCAGCGCCGTCTGAGCCATCCGTCTCCCCAGCGCCGTCTGAGCCATCCGTCTCCCCAGCGCCGTCTGAGCCATCCGTCTCCCCAGCGCCGTCTGAGCCATCCGTCTGTCCCGAGCCATTAGAGCCGCCCGTCTGTCCCGAGCCGTCAGAGCCGTTAGTCAGTCAGGAGCCGCTAGAGCCATTCGTCAGTCAGGATCTGCCAGAGCCGCCAACCAGACAGGATCTGCCAGAGCCGCCAACCAGACAGGATCTGCCAGAGCCGCCAACCAGACAGGATCTGCCAGAGCCGCCAACCAGACAGGATCTGCCAGAGCCGCCAACCAGACAGGATCTGCCAGAGCCGCCAACCAGACAGGATCTGCCAGAGCCGCCAACCAGACAGGATCTGCCAGAGCCGTCAACCAGACAGGATCTGCCAGAGCCGTCAGCCAACCATGAGCGTCCAGAGCCGTCAGCCAGCCATGAGCGTCCAGAGCCGTCAGCCAGCCATGAGCGTCCAGAGCCGTCAGCCAGCCATGAGCGTCCAGAGCCGTCAGCCAGCCATGAGCGTCCAGAGCCGTCAGCTAGCCATGAGCGTCCAGAGCCGTCAGCCAGCCATGAGCGGCCCCTCAGCCCAGAGCTGCCATTGATCCAGAACTGTCCTTCAGTCCGGAGTTGCCCCTCTATCCTGAGCTACCTCTCTATCCTGACCTAGCTCTCTGTCCTGTGCTATATCTCTGTCCTGAACTACCTTATCCCGGTGCTGCCCCTTGTCTCGATGTTACCCAGGAAATTAAGTGGGTGGAATAGGAGGGTGGTCAGTCGTAGGGGGAAACGTAAGCTGGGATTGACTATGGTGGGGTTGGGACCTCGCCCAGAGCCTGAGCCACCACCGTGGTCAGATGCCCACCCTGACCCTCCCCTAGACTTTGTGCTGGTGCGCCCGGAGTTCGCACCTTAAGGGGGGGGTTATGTCACGTTCCTGACCTGTTTTCTGTTAGTTTTGTATGTGTTAGTTGGTCAGGATGTGAGTTTGGGTGGGCAGTCTATGTTTTCTGTTTCTATGTTGGTTTAAAGGGTGACCTAATATGGCTCTCAATTAGAGGCAGGTGTTTTTCATTTCCTCTGATTGAGAGTCATATTAAGGTAGGTGTTTTCACACTGTTTGTTTGTGGGTGGTTGTCTCCTGTGTCAGTGTCTGTATGTTACGCCACACGGGACTGTTTTCGGTTTTGTTTTGTTCGTTCGTTTTATGTAGTCAGTTTGCCTGTTCATGCATTCTTCGTGTTACATGTAAGTTCGTCGTCCAGGTCTGTCTACATTCGTTTTGTTGTTTTGTTAGTTTATAGTGAAGTTCGTGTTTTCGTCTTTTCTGTAAATAAATAATGTCAACTTCAGAAGCTGCGTTTTGGTTCAATCCATGCTCCTCCTCTTCGGATGAAGAGGAAGAGGACTACCGTTACAGTATTGCTCCAAATAGTACTATGATTATTTGTAACAACTTTTGCATGCACTTTTACTAATTTCATGTGTTTGAGATTTATTTTACAACATTAAAATTGATGTATGTCTATCGATGCCACTGAAAACAGGGAGCTGATTGAAAACATGTACAGAATGCCTTCAACTCTGCAGTGTGGAACTGAATTGTATGTGATCCAAGCCTTCTTTTCAATGAGCCCTTAAGTGACATCATCATATGTCATTAGAATCAGTGGAGTTCAACTATGTATGGCCCCACTGACTGGGCACTCTCCCTCCCACTTAACTCCTCCCCAATGAGGCGCTTGGCAGTAAATATGATTACATAAAGAGGCTTTGAGAAAAACATATTTCGCCAAGCATGATTGAGGGAGAGTTGAGGAACAGTGGTCAGCCTAAATGCACTCCGGGCTTGAAGAAGTAATATATTTTCTTCTGTGTGGCTTATTCTTTCAAAATGAGACCACATCTGACAAACCTAAATAGATTTCTCTATGTTCAAAGTGCTTCAATCAGCAAATGAGGTGGACCATGATTATCTGGCCTGCAAAGGGCTCAAGTGCAGACTGTCTGCTTGGCACTTTTATAGGGGACTGTGTGCTGCAAAGTCGGACAAGCAGGATCTATATATCTGAGCCTTATCTCCGAGCACCAAATTGAAGAATACCTTGAGCCAACATAGCTTTACATCTCAGTGGCCACAAAAATAAGCACTCCAGGCTACCAGAGTTCAAAGGATCTCAGTGCAATGTTTCTGGCCCCTGCAACCGGTGTCAAAGGCCTGCAAACAATAAATCATGTTCTGGGTGTCTACCAGTAAACACATTTTGGTTCCCACTACATGGTTAGATGCAATACTCAGCTCACCTCATCTTGCAGTCATGATGTGAGCTTGTTTCAGCCTTATGCTTCACATGGAGCAAATAGCTGTAAGTATAAGTAACCTCCTCTTGTCCATTTTCTTTTCAGTGTTCTAAGAATGTTTGTTCCAAAGGAACTGTCAAGCCATGTTCCCAGAACTCCAGGGGCCATTCCTTGATCTAATTATGACATGAATAAAAGCTTTTCCTTGGACTCTGATAATTTCTGAAAGGTTGTGCTTGACTGAGCATTTTAGGACAATCCTGGCAAACATTGCACTTTACGGTTATCTCACACAAATGGGCACCAGACAAAATAAATCCCCTTGTATTCTAGCATCTGGTTAGCTGGACTTGCAGAGTTGCGTGTGTCTACAAACAACTAACTGAAGTGCCACTTGTAGGTTTAAGCATATTGACACTAGTGATTCAAGCATTGTGTTATAACTGTATTCTGAGAAAAAGGTGCCAGCGCGATAGATTCTCAATAAGACTGTGACAGGCACCAGGCTGGTCTGTCAGGTGCTCATTTAGCCTCTTCTAACCCCAAACACTCTCTCCCCCCTTCAGCCATGTTGTGAAACTGAGGTAGCTGGATGTGTTCTGTGTGGTGATGTCCCAGAGGAGAGGGATAACCCTGGGGTACAGAGGCAGGCTGGGAGGAGCAGCTGGAGAGAAATTCTCCCTTGGCTCCTGTCCCAGTTAGCGTGGTCTCACACAGCACGCGTGCGGGCACACACACACACACACACAAGATTGAATAGCCTCTGGATCGCATTAAGGCCTGTGTGGCCAGAATGCCAGTTACTGGAAAGAAAAGCATGCAACCCTAGTTTGACATTTAGACAACTCTAGTAAATATCTAGCTCACAAACACATTTTTATTTTCTCTGCCTTTAAAATGTTCCACCAGTTAATTTATATTCTGGAGTGACATTTGATTTCTGTCTTCCCCATTAGCATGCTGGTCTTTAGAAACCATTACATGATATAGCAAGGCATCAGGACAGGAGTTAAGACCAGGACACATCGCTGTGGTAATGGACATGTTGGCTCGAACCATCAAACGACCCTCCTTTCTGTGGTGACTCAGCTCCTAGCTTTTCTTGGGGTAGGTTCATTGTTCCTTGTCAATCATTGGCTTATTGGTGAAATCAGCAATCAGACAATATCTTTAAGTACATCAATCAATCAAACCTTTATTAATGCAATTGCAGACAGAAGTTGACAACGAGAACATAGCACGCATATTTCCGAGTAAGTTCTGCAAAATAAAAAAGGTCAAAGTTGCTTTAATATGCTTGCAGTCAACCCCTAGTGATGTAACTGCCTACGTCAACACCTTCTACTCATGAGACCAAGCCCATGCATATACAGTAATGCAAACTTGCAGGAGAAAACAGTAGTCCAGTGTTTTCTAAGGGCTCAGCAGTAATTTTCAATTCCCGTGTGGCTTACAGTGGTATGTCTGACTTGTCTCTTATCTCTTTACTCCCCTTGTCACGACCTGACCTTAGAGAGCTTTTATGGCACTATTTTGGTTTGGTCAGGGTGTGATTTGGGTGGGCATTCTATGTTCATTTTTCTATGTTTTGGTATTTCTTTGTTTTGGCCGGGTATGGTTCTCAATCAGGAACAGCTGTCTATCGTTGTCTCTGACTGGGAACCATACTTAGGTAGCATTTTCCCACCCGTGTTTTGTGGGTAGTTATTTTCTGTTTAGTGTTTTCTGCACCTGACAGGACTGTTTCGGTTTCGTTTATTCTCTTTGTTATTTTGTTCCAGTGTTCAGTTCAATAAAAGTCATGAACACTTACCACGCTGCGCTTTGGTCCGATTCTTCCTCTTCAGACGACGACACCCGTTACACCCCTGCAGGGTTCTGTGTCTATGTATCTCTTTTAGCCTTGAGGTGCTTTCTCACAGACACCCTGTTTTGACTGCAATAACTCACACATCTCTCAGACCGTTTCTTATAAGAAGCAGAGACTAGAAAATAACTGTGGAACAATATTAAACCTTATAATGCATATATTGCTAATCTGTTGTCCAGGACCCTATAAATGTAGTGGGGGAGGGTCTTATAGCCCTTCCCCTTCTATTAATACAACATAAGCGTAATCAATTATTGTAATACATCAATCATCATCATGACCCCATCACTTTCACTTGGCACTTCCCTCTCAGACTGACAATCTGTATACAAGTGGTGTCCTACCAGTTTTTTTTTACATCTCTGGCAGCAATGCAACAGTTTCTGTCCTGTGAAAAAAGCTGTATGAAGCCATAGATCAGCAGAATATTTGCCAGACAATTCTCTGCTCCTTGGACCTGACCAAGCTCTTCTTGGCAGTGAAAGATGGTAATGCAAAAACTGGGAATGAATTTTCATCTTCATTCCACACTGATTCCAACTGTGCCCGTTGCATCTCATTCACCCGCCCCTACGCCCCACTTTAATATTCCAGCTTCTCCTAGTATGCAGATTTAAAAGGAGGCTTACTGCGACTGGGAGGGACATTTAACGGCTGCACAATTTTGAGTCCCAGTCTTGTTGTCTGAGCTTATTATACTGTTTCCACAGGTGACTGACAGCTGTTCTCTGGAGCTCTGCACCACTATAAGGGATGATGGGAAAGTGATGCAGAGAGGGAGACAGAAAAGGGTGGAAAAGGAGGAAATGAGCAGCCATTAAAAGATGAAATATTGAAGATTAGGGATGGAAGGAAAGTGGAGACAGCTGTTAGACTGACTCCCTGTGGAGGGAGGAGGCCACAGAGGAGCCTCGCTGCTGCAGCATGGATGAATATAGCCCAAGATTAGGCTCAATTAGAACATTAACTGTAATTGTTTATGCACAACATTGCAGTAACACTGCTAATTGTTTACGACAACACTAACCTAATACGACACCTCATGGTGGATCCATAGTACTACAGTTTATGGTAGTCAGTCAATCCCCGAACGTGAGTGTGTGAGCCAATCAACACTTCTAAATAAATGACCATCAACTGGATCTGTGTCTGGACATTACTTTATTATTGATATTAAACATAAGGAATATTACATTAACCAATCAAAACTCCACCACAGGAACATATTAGGTGGTTTATTAGACCCTGATCACACCCAATCAATGATAACAACCACAGGAGCAAATGAGATGGTTGCGCCAAGCGATCACAAGAGCTGAATCTAATAAAGTGAATTTATTTATCAATCTACATATGTTGTTTATTGTCCAGAGATGGTAGGTGTGGGCACAAGTCCCAAAATGGTGTGCTATTTGAAATGTTCAGACACTTCTTGTTTCCCTTCCCTTTGTGGGAGCAAATTGAAGCTATAGTGTTGAGACATCGCCACATTTTCAAGTGTAAAACAAGGAGAGCCAATGGGCTCAGGTTTAGCTATTGATATCGTCATAGGGATTTAGCTCCCTTGATTGGCCTGTGGAAGAGAGGTGTCAGGAGGAGTGGATCTGATCGGACACTGAAGTGGTCCTGACTCCTGGGCCATGATGAGAACGGACGGGACAGAGTGGGGATCGGGGATGAGTTGACAGCACTTCTGTTTGCAAGGGGGTACTAAGTTGAAACTGAGCCAAGGAACCAATTGTCTGTGAAACAAAAGTCAGCAGTCACATAATGTGAAGGATGTGAGAGAAAATGGAATGGAATGTCTGGGAGCAGACACAGCAGACTGAGGTGGACTGTATTGAGGGCTCAGGGCTCTTGGAATGGGAAAATGCTTTGCCACTGTGAGAGTTGCTGGTGTCAAGGCTCCTGGCCAGAAGTCAGTGTACATCTTCTACAATGGCTGTGTCAGCAGTGGTTTCATACACATATCTTGGCGTGTTATCTCCTCCACTCCTCCTTAACCAGTTTATGAAGAAACCAAATTAAATAAAAATACAATTGGTAATTTGCAGAGTAAATAAATGTGTATTTAAGCACTACTCATCCAAAAACATAGGTGGTTTCTGTCAAACCCAGTTGATGTATGTGGCACAATGTGTCCTAGTCACCAGGCTTCCACATGATCTCATCCCCTGACATTAGGATTTTGTCATGCTGCAGGTGGCTCGCTGTGTCGTGGCCCATATAATAACACATGACAGGAAGCTCCCCACTGTGAATATTCTTGGATTAAGAATGACACAGACATGAATTGGAGCATTGATATACTATACATTAGTAGGGTAACACACTATACATTGATATACTACACATTAGTAGGGTAACACACTGTACATTGATTGCAAGATATCAATATCAATCCCTGATATCAATCCCTGGTTATCAAATAGTAATGTTTTCACCTTCACCACCTTGATAAATTACACAAGCCAAAAGCAGTACTTTGGAGCAGATAATTTCTAATTGAAAAATCATCATATCTTATTGTTCTTTCTTGTAGTAATGCAAGCTCTTTAAAATGTCCTTAGAAATAAAATACACACTTTAATGAATGACTTGAACTGGGCCATCTCCCTCAAAGGATTTAGCAAACTAAAAACATAATTGAACAACCCAATAGTCAAATGTTCCTCCATCTCAACTCTTCAGCCTTCCTGTACCTTGGTTGTGTCTCTGAGGAGAGAGAAGAAGTACTAGCAGAGAACAGCCAGCCAGCATACAGGGAGTCATCCAACTGTAATTAAAGAGGCCTTATAAGCTCATTCCTCCTCAGTCACCTGAGAAGGAAACTCACTGGTCAAGTCCAGTGGGTAACAAGTATTGTACATTCAGAGACATACTTAACTCCCAAAGAACTTGTGATGTGTAAAACGGTGGGCATAAAGTAAATAATACATTATAAAATAGCCTTTTGGGTTACAGTGATGTCCTAACACTGAGTGGTGGAAGTGAGTCACAATGAGTGATAACAGCAAGAGATTAAATAGTCAGTTGTGACTGAAGAGTGACGTCAAAGTACTTGGTTTTCAAATTCACATGGACAAATTGAACTGGGGTCTTCTATGGTTTCAAATGTGGCTAGGAGGTTCTTTTGAATCTTTTGTAAAAAATGTTTTTAAGGAATTGATTAACTAAACGTTATCTTGTATAAGTCATTATATTGTATAATAGGCATCACATTCTTCATAATCAATAACAACAAAACAAACTACTTTTTGGAGAGAACTTTCCCTTAGCCACCACCTCATGGTATAAATATTAATGCACTGCCAAATTAGAGATGGTTTTTCATTTTTCAGAAAAACCTATTATGAGTTCTCACCTCCAGTGTGGTGTGGTACAGTACTTGGGGGGGGGGGGGGGGGGGGGGGCTGGGGTAAGGTGCCCTGCCTGCTTGGGAAAGAGAGCTAATATTAGTCATCAACAAGAGTTGGACTATATCAGGGAAACCACAGCATAACATGCACATATAATACATTTTATGTCTACCCCAGTGTCTTATTGTTTTGTTTCTGAAATTATATTTGTTCAAGTAAAGGCTCTATGGGACCATTAATTTTATAAAACACATATACTGCATTTCAATTAATATATATAAATAGCAAAAAATACTGCATACTGTGTTGAGCAGATTCAAGCAGTCATTACAGTCATCTGCGTAAATTAATCCAAATAGCTACAGTTCCAATTATCTATGGCATGTACTGTAGTCAATGTGGGAGATTTAAAAGAAAGCCATTGAAAACGATCCTGTCAAACATGAATGGACCGTAACAATGCTAAACTAAGCCCCTCTGCATATGGTTGCATAACTGAACACACACTCTCCATACATACTAGGTTAGGTCAGGACAGCACAGTACCAAAACATCCCAAGAGGGTCTGCCTCTGTCTTCCTCATGGAGCACAATTATACAAGTGCCTCGCTATATGTCTTGAGAGGCCTGGGTTTCAATTAGATGATGCTACAGCACTATGTGTGCACTACGTCTTAACAGAGCTTACCTTTCAAACCCAAGTCCATGTTAATCAGGCGTCCAGTGTTGTCTGATCCTAGAGCACGTAGGCTAAACAATAGGATCACAACACAACGGGAAGCTAAAGTGAAGTGGATGTGGGTGTTGTGTTGGAAGAATAAGACTTTAACAACGACACAAGTTCATTAGCTATCACTCTTACATGCCCACTTCCCTGAGCTCACATATCAACAACATTTTGCCAAAGTATGGTGGCCCTTCAGGATAACAATACGATGAGTCAAAAGACCCACACAACAAACTCACAGGAGCTAAATAACAAACATAACATTTGGCATTTGGAAATTGCTCCCAAGGATGAACCAGACTTGTGGAGGTCAAAATAAATAAATCTGAGGTCTTGGCTGATTTCTTTTGATTTTCCCATGATGTCAAGCAAAGAGACACTGAGTTTGAAGGTAGGCCTTGAAATACATCCACAGGTACACCTCCAATTGACTCAAATGATGTCAATTAGCCTATCAGAAGCTTCTAAAGCCATGACATAATTTTCTGGTATTTTCCAAGCTGTTTAAAAGCACAGTAAACTTGGTGTATGTAATCTTCTGACCCACTGGAATTGTGATACAGTGAATTGTAAGTGAAATAATTTGTCTGTAAACAATTGTTGGAAAAATTACTTGTGTCATGCACAAAGTAGATGTCCTAACCAACTTGCCAAATCTATAGTTTGTTAACGAGACATTTGTGGAGTGGTTGAAAAACGAGTTTTAATGACTCCAACCTAAGTGTATGTTAACTTCCGACTTCAACTGTAGTATCAAAATCCTGAAAATGCCCAGGGGGTGCACGAGCCCACGAGCCCTGATGTCTGGACTCAGGAGAAGACATAGCTGGCTGTTGTTCAGGAGGCTGAGCAGGTTGCATGGCAATGGGAATGTCCTCCCTGACCACTGGAGCAGTGGCCACGTTTACTGTGTTCATGGGAGCAGGAACCCTGAGTAGACAGCTGGCATGCCAACGAGATCCATCTGCCAGTTGAAATGTCACTGGGCCCAGTTGACGACTGACCTGACTTGGAGAGGACCAGAATGTGCTCAGTTTGTTGGCCCGATGTGGTCGACATGCTCGGATTCAGATACCTCGATGATTGGCGGCTGAGCTCTGGGCTTTTTGTCGAACCTGTGCTTCATGTCATGCTGATGCTTCCGCACTGAAGACCCAACTGGTGGGCGAGGTCTGGTGAGGGGTAGCACAAGCTCACGCCCCAACATGAGTGAGGCGGGGGAGACTCCTGTAGTGGAATGACAAGCTGAGCGGTAGTGGAGAAGGCTCTTGAAGAGTGCAGTCCCCAGAGAGCAACCTCTGGCCATGTGCATGCGCAGTCCATTTTTTAGGCACTGATTAAATCTATCCACCCCCTCTGTTTGCCTGTGGGTGATAGAAAGCAGTGCGGATGTGTGTGACACCTTTGGTTGCTAGGTAAGAGGTGAAGTGGTTTCAATAAGATCTTGGGTCCCTTGTCTGTGGTAATGGCCCGTGGCAGGCCCCACTGAGCGAAGAGCTGATCCAGAAAATTGACTATGGTCTCCACTGTGACTGTGCCCATTGGGGTGACTTCGGGCCATTTAGAGTGAAGGTCATACAGCACAATGTGGAACCTTTGATGGTGTGGGTTATTGTGTAGCTCCCCACAGACGTCGAGCTGTAGGTGCTCCCAAGGCCCAGATGGGTAGTCCAGGGCCTGTAGAGGGGAAGGAGCAGGTGGGCCAGTCTTCCCACTGATGAGGCATGACGTGCAGAACCTGACGAGCTCTTCAAGGTCACGATCTATGCCAGGCCACCACACCATGTCACGACACCGCTGTTTCATTTTGACAATGCCAAGATGACCTTCATGTGCCATTGTTATTTCGCGACCCCTGAGGACAGAAAGGTTCACTGCACAGTAACCGCGTGCAATGCAGGCATCACCTCAGCATGACAGTTCATTTTCACATGTGAGAATAACTTCAGTTCTGATGGGTCATGGAAAGACCATCCATTCCCGATGTTCTCAAATAGTGTGCCAAATCATGCTTCTGCAGTCGACGCGTCCTTGAGTTCCTGCAGGGACACCACGTTCTGTAGAGGAGAGTAGGCAAGATGCACCAACTCCTCTTTACCATCTGTCACCATCTGAGTAGATGAGCTCTGTGTGCTGATGGGGCGGGACAGGGAGTCTGCTACAACATTATTTTCCTGGCGTGAACTGTACTTGGAAATCGTACTGTTGTAGGCGATCTGACCACCTATGGAGACAGAGGGGCCTGTGTCCCCTGCCAGTGGTGGACATCAGGGCTGTCAGGCATGATGGTCTGTTCAGAGGGTGAAGGAGCAACCATAAAGGTGGCTATGCCACCGTTCACAAGCCCAGATGCAAGCGAGAATCTCTACTGAGTACCTTTGCCCTGTCGGACTGAGAGTGCTGCTGAGGCGTCACAGGTCACCAGCGTGGGGCAGATCAAGTGGAAATGAGCCAGGGTCGGAGATGTGGTGAGAAGGTGTTTTAGCTCATTGATTGCTGCCTGACAGGCCAGTTCCAAGGAGTGTCCTGCTTAAGAAGCTGTCACAGCGGTGATGTGATGAAGGAGTATTCTGGTAGAAACCACAGTAGTAGTTGGTGGTCATACCTAGGAATGATGCCAACTGTGAAGCTGATGTGAGGGCGGGCGGGCACTTCGAAGATTGGATACACATTCGACTGCAGCGGAGAGATACCTTTGGATGACACCGGAACCCCACAAAGTCTATGGCTGACGCTGAGAACTCACACTTGTCAGTGTGAGGTGTGAGGTGTGAGGTGATGGTGGTTGAGGCTGGTGAACACCTGCCATAGGCGCTCATCATGAGTGGCAATGTGTGACCCATGCACCACGATGTCATCTTGGTAGACCACAACACCAGGGCAGCTGGCGAGGACAGTGGTCATGATCTTCTGAAAGAAACTTGGTGCTGAGCTCAGGCCAAAAGCCATGCGCTTGTAGCGATACAGTCTGGTGTGAGTGATGAAGGCCGTTAAGTTCCTGCTCTCCAGATGAAGAGGAACCTGCATATAGCCCTGTCGAAAGGTTGAGCTTGGAGAAGACGTGGGAGCCATGGAAGTGTTTTGTGAGCTCCTCCATGGTGGGTAGTGGATATCTGTCAGGCACTATTGCTTTGTTGGCTGCTCGCATGTCAACACAGGTTCTGATGCCCCCTGTTTTCTTCTGAACAATCACCAGGTTCCAAACCCAGGGAGAGGCGTCAATGGGTTCGATTAGATCCTCAGCCACGATTGGAGATCCTCCTTGTTGTCTTTGTGGAGGCCCAGGGGAATCCGACTCAGCGGTGGTTGAATGCAGTCAGACATCCCAAACCACTAAACAGCTCTGGATACCGTTGATGCCACGAAGAAGACACATGAAGTATCTTGGCCCCACTGTTGTCCTGTAGAGAGAATCCGAGACTGACAAAAAGGTCCAGGCCTATGTTGTTTGCACCCTGGCATGTGATGTGAAGCTGGAAGGAGTCTAAGGCCTGGGAGGTGGAGGAGGCCGACGACATCTATCTTGCTCTGACCGTAGCCACAGAGTGTGGTGGACAGAGGTAGCAGCGGTACGTGTTGGAAGAACTGGTTGTATGTTGTTGCATTTAGCAAAGACACCTTGGCACCGGTGTCAAGGAGAGCGGGAACGCAGCTCTCTTCCAGGGCACATTTTAAAGTTCTCTGAGTGGGGCCCCACTGTATGGATCACTGCCTGTGTGTTGTGGCTGTCGTAGGCACGTGGTTTCGCTGATGCTTTGGCGGGAGTGGAGCGGCCACTTTCCAAAATGGTGCAACTTTTGACATTATCTGCATGTCTGGCCCGTAGCGGGGCAATCTGGAGACCTTGAAGTGTGACAGGTAGATCCAGAAAATATTACATTTGTAGAGCAAGTGTGTGAATTAGCAAGGGTTAAATTAGCATCTTCACATGACAGTCTTTCTTGTACCCGGAGGTTGGAAGTTTTTCAAATTTCCTGATCTCTTATCAGGTGGTCTTGTATTCCTCCAAAATTACGACTATGCTAGTGCTTTCAAATGAGCTACAGACTGGCTAGCTGACTTACCAGCTCGCTGACGTCGTTGTTTGAACAGAAGCCGTCTCAGTAGAACGTTTTGAGAGTGTCTGTTAAGAGCTGCTATTGTTTCTTAGTATGAGACTACTAAGAAACAATAGTGCTGAAAATGCGGCGCCCCTCTTCTCCGTGGCAGTGTAGGAGGATAGCACGTTTCCTGGCGCCGGCAAAAGTATCTAGTCCTATGGCTAGAAGGTACGTTTCAAGCAAGCCTTTCCATTGCTCCCAGGGAATGACAGGATCAGAAATGGGGCCGGAGGAGGCAGAGAGATGGTGGAGATGATGGGTGCGGTATCAGCCATCCTCGTCGCCAAGGTTGTGTTGGAAGAACGAGACTTTGTTCTTTATCAATGACACAAGTTTATTAGCTCTCACTCTTACATGCCCACTTCCCTGAGCTCGCATGACAACAACATTTTGCAAAGTATGCTGGCCCTTCAGGATAACAGTACGGTGAGTCAAAATACCAATAACAAACATAACAGTGGGGATAAGACTGTGGACTTGGCAAGGATCAGTGGAAGCTATCACTAACACAAATGCATTCCAGTAGCAAGGTGCTCATTACAATGACCGAAAGGGCTAAATATAGTCTTAATCCAATTCCGAAGGGTAGACAAACGAATCACAGTGCACAGCACAGTTAAAGATGCACTTATACGTACAACGTTTAATTATTACTACTAAAACATTACCTATCGACATTACATCCAAGACGTTTATTTTTTTATATGTATATATATATTTTTGGGGGGGTATAAAAAGGCGTTTCTGTCACTTAAATATGACTCTGTGAGAAGCGTTAAGTATGCTGCAGTGAGGCTGAGGAGAGAACTGAGTAAGAACTATGGCTGCAGGCTGGAGGATGTCAGGGGAATCTGCGGAAAGGTCACAAGCATGTACTTTCTCTGTTTGAGACAAACAGCAATGGAGAAGAAACTCACGTTATAGAACAATAAAGTGTGGTTGAGACTGAGGCTTGCAAACTCTTTTGTTTAGTTGTATAGAGCAGTGACAATTGTGTGAGCAATTTGTCTTTCATCTTAGCTTTGTATGTGTAAGTACAATGCACTATACTATTGCTGACGATTTAAGGATGACTCATCCAGCGGGATCTTGCAGCATGCTTCTTTCTATACAAGAGTATTTACGCAAAGGCACAGGCAGTACACATACGCAGTCAATACAGTACATACGTACAGTAAATCTATAAATTGCAGAGGCTAAGGAAAAGGATGGTTCTGGTTGCTATGAATTTGTTCCTTGTCATCCAGCGCTTCCCTCATAATCCTAATGCAATTTACGGCTAAAGGTTCACAGCCAGAGGGGTCAGCCAGGGTTCACTCACTGAGGATTTCAATTGGATCACATGAGTAATCACTGAACTTTCACTAGAGTTTTTCCCCCTTGGCCACACTCATTTTTATCTATCTTCAATACCCTTTACCCTGGCCTGACTTAACCCACCAAATATTCCAGAAGTCAATATACCCTGCAACTACAGTATGTAATAATGGTATGAAAATCCATTGAACATAAAGGGACAATTTTAGTCCTGGAATTGTCAGAGTCCGCGAACTGGTCCAGAATAGCTGTAACCCTAAAAGCTAAGAAGAATAACGCAGCAGTATGGATATGTGCCCCAATACAGCGTTGTAAGTAGACAAGATATTCCGCTTAATAAAATAACTAATGGGGTGTTTTTTGCCTTACGCGGAATCTATCAAACTTAATGTTGCAGTTTAAATTAAATATATTCTATTTATGAGGGACAATAGGTGTCATTTTGTACAGGTGAGCAGAAAAATGTATACTGTTAAACTCCTGCAGTAGTGAGGAGTGTGAGTCAGTAGGAGGAAAAACTGTTTAGTCATCCAGTTATGCGTCACGACTGTAGTGAGAGTGAGGACAGAATACCGCTTGTGTTTTACACTGTGTTTTAGTGTGTAGGTGGAAGTGGGGAACACATAGTCAAGGTGAAGAACTCTAGTAAACAAATAATAGAGAAAAAAAAATGTGGCTCAAATGTCATTTGGTCCCTACTGTTATTCAATACCAATAAGTAGCAAATTGCAAAGTAGGCAGTCCATATTCTTTTATAATTAAAACTGGCCATGAAAATGGTACCTCAGGGCATACCCACTGGGCACACACTGGTTGAATCAATGTTGTTTCCACGTCTTTCAATTAAATTACGTTGAACCAACATGGGAGATGTTGAATTGACATCTGTGCCTAGTTGGTATTTTGTCAGCCAGTTATTCAAGTGTTCTTTACAGATAGTTATTCACAACATTTTTGGACACAGTGGACATTATTCTACTGTAGAGGCCATACTACAGGTAGTTCTACTGACTCAGTCGTACTGTATACTGTGGTGGGAGTTTTGATGTTTCTGAATCAAATCTTAAATAGCCCAGAACCATTTGTCTGCCTTTTGAAGTCTGTTTATCAGATTCGGCTGCATCCTAACTGGTTGTAGAGTTTTAATATTGGTATAGAAAACTGTCTCTGCGCAGAATCAAGCCCTGCAAAAGCTCAGAACTTTGTTACAACAAAGTATCTTTTGACGATAGAACTTCAAGACACAACTGAGCCCTCTACTTGTAGCCATTGTTTGGGCCTATTGATTTACCATTGATGTAGGTTCTCACTTTGAACAGAACCCTCTCTCTAGAACATTGGTCGCCAGGATTAGGTACAGTATTTGTCTCTACCCTTTTAATAATTGCATAATGGTGCAAGTTAGACACATGTTCATTATAGTAATACTGAGAGGTGATGTAAGGCTCGCTACCTTGACTAGATCCTCCAGAGACGCACAGGACCTGTTGCATTTATTCACATAATAATATAGTCAGATTGATGAATGTAGTTAATTATTATATTCAATATAATTCTACACAACTACAAATGTACACAAATCAAAATGGGAAAGAAAGCAGCAGCTCCTGTTTTATTTACCATAGTTTTAATGCAAATCAAAAGTGTAGCTGAACTAGTCCATTGACTTCAAGCACATTAGGATGTTTAAAAAGTCTACTTTTCATTTTTTTGTTTTAGCCTCATTTGAATGTTCCTTCACTAAAGATGTCCAAATCATTAGGGAGATGTAGTCATTTCTCCAATAACCATCTGGATGCCCTTTTCCTTAACTGCATGTTATGAGACTGAAAAGCTCCAAGACAGAAGGTACTATCAGATGGCTCTTTATTGTTTCCTGTCTAACGAACAAAAATTGTCAGCGAAAGGATCACTCAAACTCTGCAGACATAAACTACATACATTATGATTCAAAATGTAACTATTTGTGTTCAAGGCAAAATGGGACGCATTTCACTACCCATAAGGAGCCCTGACGCATAAAAGAGTCTCTCGCCTCTCTGGCCCCGAGGTGAAGTTAAAGGCCTGTCTGATGGCGAGATGATCACATAACACTGGGGTATGTGATCATCTCTCCATCAGATGCACCTCAACACTTGGAGGAGAATGCACAGGCTTTATTTCTCCCAAATCTTTTGCACAAATTTGTTTACATACCTGTTAGTAAGCATTTCTCCTTTGCCAAGATAATCAATGCACCTGACATGTGTGGCATACCAAGTAGCTGATTAAACAGCATGATCATTACACAGGTGCACCTTGTGCTGGGGACAATAAAAGGCCACTAAAATACCCAATTTTGTCACACAACACAATGCCACAGATGTCTCAAGTTTTGAGGCAATTGGCATGCTGACTGCAGGAATGTTCATCAGAGCTGTTGGCAGATAATTTAATGTTCATTTCTCTACCATAAGCCACCTCCAACGTCGTTTTAGAGAATTTGGCAGTACGTCCAACCGGCCTCACAACCGCAGACCACTTGTGACCAGGCCAGCCCAGGACCTCCACATCTGGCTTCTTCACCTGTGGGATCGTCTCAGACCAGCCACCCGGAGAAATTACTAAACTAAGGAGTATTTCTGTCTGTAAATAAAGCCTTTTTGTGGGGAAAAAGTTTTTCTGATTGGCTTGGCCTGGCTCCGCAGTGGGTGGGCCTATGCTCTCCCAGGCCCACCCATGGCTGCGCCCCTGACCAGTCATGTGAAATCCATTGATTAGGCCCTTATGAAATTATTTCAATTGACTGATTTCTTTATATGAACTGTAACTCAGTAAAATCATTGAAATTGTTGCATGTCGCGTTTATATTTTTGTTCAGTATAGTTCAGAGAAAAATAACACAAGACAGTATGTCTACTAATTCAAAATTAATACATTTACAGGTACAGGCTATCTCTAAAAGTGGAGTGTGTGTGTGTTCAGTAGTGCGTGGGTGTTGTTCAGTAGGGTCAGAGATAGAGTGGGCCCACTGCATTGTTTTGGAACAAATGCCAAGTGAATTCCTCCCACTTGCTTTTCCCTAAGTTAAAATATATTGCTTAAACAGGATGTTCTGTTCTGGTTATTTTTATTTATTTTCTCTTTTTTGAGGGGGGGGGGGGGGGGGGGGGTAGATCAGCTTTACAGTTTTTGACAATTGCTTACACATGATTTCTGAAACTATGGCTCCTTTTCTCTAGACTCCACACACAAAGCCCCAAAACACGCACACAACATGCAAAACGTCACACATCTCTTGCAAAACCAAACAATTAATTCAAAACTATTTTAACTCTTCTCAAAACTCTACACACAAACTCTACACACAAACAAACGCCAACTACACATGGATGTGACAAATCTAAAACACTACTATCTTGTGTCTTTTGCATGTGCAGTGGAGTCCATGGCAGTTGTCATAGCACTCACACGTACATGTATGTGCACAAATATATACAAATATATACAGTATGTATGCATATTCAGTATATATTTACACTATAAACAGAAATGCAAGGGGGGGAATAAAATGTATTTCTTTCTCAAAACATTGTATTTTCATCCAGATTTCGGGATGAACAGTAACAGACAAAACAAATACAGCAGAATATAAACAAACAGGCTTTTTACTATAAAGAAAAAAAGAATTAGGGTGCATCCTGTCTCCTATTTATATACTGTATATATACACACATATCTTTTTTAAATATATGGACTGGACTTCCTGGACTTCCTGACGGGCCGCCCCCAGGTGGTGAAGGTAGGAAACAACATCTCCACTCTGCTGATCCTCAACACAAGGGTGCGTTCTCAGCCCTCTCCTGTACTCCCTGTTCACCCACGACTGCGTAGCCATGCACGTCTCCAACTCAATCATCAAGTTTGCAGATGACACTACAGTGGTAGGCTTGATTACCAACAACGACGAGACAGCCTTCAGGGAGGATGTGAGGGCCCTCAGAGTGTGGTGTCAGGAAAATAACCTCTCACTCAATGTCAGCAAAACAAAAGAGATGATCGTGGATTTCAGGAAAAAGCAAAGGGAGCACCCCCCTATCCCCATCAACAGGACAGCAGTGGAGAAGGTGGACATTTTTAATTCCTCTGTGTACATATCACCGACAAACTGAAATGGTCCACGCACACAGACAGTGTGGTGAAGAAGCCGCAACAGCGCCTCTTTGTCACGCCCTGACCTTAGTTCCTTGTTTATGTCTCTATTTTGGTTTGGTCAGGGCGTGAGTTGGGGTGGGCATTCTATGTTTTGTTCTATGTTTTGTATTTCTAGGTGTTTGGCCTGGTGTGGTTCTCAATCAGAGGCAGCTGTCTATCGTTGTCTCTGATTGAGAACCATACTTAGGTAGCCTCATTCCCACCTGTGCTTGGGGTAGTTGTTTTCTGTTTTGTGTGTCTGCACCAGCCAGAACTGTTTCGGCCGTTAGCTTTGTTATTTCAGTGTTCATTTAACCTCTAATTCCTCCCAATCCCGGATCCGGGAGCACCCCCATCAGTAAAAAAGCTGACTAGCATAGCCTAGCATAGCGTCACAAGTAAATACTAGCATCTAAATATCATTAAATCACAAGTCCAAGACACCAGATGAAAGATACACATCTTGTGAATCCAGCCATCATTTCTGATTTTTAAAATGTTTTACAGGGAAGACACAATATGTAAATCTATTAGCTAACCACGTTAGCAAAAGACACCACTTTTTTTACTCCACCATTTTTTTCCTGCTTAGGTAGCTATCACAAATTCGACCAAATAAAGATATAAATAGCCACTAACCAAGAAACAACTTCATCAGATGACAGTCTGATAACATATTTATTGTATAGCATATGTTTTGTTAGAAAAATGTGCATATTTCAGGTATAAATCATAGTTTACCATTGCAGCCACCATCACAACTCTCACCAAAGCGACTAGAATAACTACAGAGAGCAACGTGAATTACCTAAATACTCATCATAAAACATTTCTGAAAAATACACAGCGTACAGCAAATGAAAGACAAAGATCTTGTGAATCCAGCCAATATTTCTGATTTTTAAGTGTTTTACAGCCAAAACACAATATAGCATTATATTAGCTTACCACAATAGCAAACCACACAACAGCATTGATTCAAGCCAAAAATAGCGATAACGTATAACCCAACAAAATATATTAATTTTTTCACTGACCTGCTCAGAATTCTTCAGATGACAGTCCTATAACATCATATTACACAATACATATAGAGTTTGTTCGAAAATGTGCATATTTAGCGGCACAAATCGTGGTTATACAATGAGAAAAGTAGCCAAGCTGCCAACAAAATGTCGGGAGAAATCTTGGGAGAGGCACCTATTCTAATCGATAACTAATCATAAACTTGACTAAAAAATACAGGTTGGACAGCAAATGAAAGATACATTAGTTCTTAATGCAATCGCTGTGTCACATTTTTTAAATTAACGTTACTACGACATACAGCGTGCGTTAAAGCGAGACCGCACAGAAATTAATGGCGGATTATGCATTTTACATTTTTCAACAGAACAACGAATTAACAGCATAAATAGTTCTTACTTTTTGATGTGCTTCCATCAGAATCTTGGGAAAGTTGTCCTTTGTCCAAAAGAATCGTTGCTCGGTTGTAGAATGTAGTCTTCAACGTTGCAATTAGCAGTAAACATTAGCCATGTGGGCCAGACATAACCAACTCCCTAGAACGCAACACTAATAAATATCCGAAAATCGCAATATACTGACATAAACTGATATAACTCGGTTTAAAATAACAACATTATGATGTCTTTAACAGCTATATCGAATAAAAACAGAGCCGGATATATCTAAGAGCTATAACCGGAGCTTTCTACTACGACATGCCAAGGTCCTTCCTGCGTCAGAGCGAAGTGAACAAAGACCGGACCCTTCGTTCCCAAGCTATTTATAACCTCTCAGATCTGCCTAGAGACTCCATTTCAAATCTCACTATTCGCTGACATCCAGGGGAAGGCGTATGCAGTGCATCTCAACCAATAGAAGACAGGCAAATTAATAAACTGACCTGGGAACAGCTTGCATAATTCTGCATTCTCACATCCTCATAGGAAAAATGCTCTAACTCGAGTTCTGTTTTACTCTGTCATGACGTTGGGTTGGGGGTAGGTTTATGACAGTCATAAATACCTCTTTCCCCCTTTTTCTCTCTCCCTACTATAACTGATGTGACATAAGGAAACCCATGGGTTAACATAGAGATTCTGGGTAACATCAGAAGTTGGGGGAAATGAACTATATTCTGGTAATTCGACCAACTGAACATATGCGGTGGTACTTAAGGTATATTATGTCAGTTCGGTTGCCCTCTGACACATTCTCATCAATGATAGAATGACATAAACTCTACTGTGGAAAGTCTAAACGTCAGAGGTATCGGATTCACATGGAATTGTTGTTTAATTCAAATGTTTGAATATGACATTATTTGTGAAGAGGTGAAATGTAATTTTAGCTTCCAAATGAGAGATCTGTGCTTTCATAAGTTTTCCTCTGCTCACAGTGGTCCTCCCCTGTGAATAGGCATGGGTTATAAACTTTTCAGACACACCCCTCTCCCTCCACTATAAAAGCCAAGAACAAGAATATAACTTTCTGTTTCGGGTACACCAGGATGACGGTCCGGTGTCAGAATGGTTCAGATAATAACTACAGAAGTGATAAAGCCAACATCAGCATGGACTTTGATTGTGAATGGTATGAACTTTGAACTCGTATTCACTACAGAAGTGATATCTCCTAGCCGTTGAGTTAGCAACAGCTAAACGCAGGTTAGGAAGGACAGTCCAAGTATCCCGTCTACTACACACAACATATCCCATGACTACCAGAGACATTCTTCAAAGGACAGAGGACTCGGGTTGGCGACACGGTCCATCTACCACCAACCTACGGAAGCGCAGCTCAGAGTAAATATGTATTGCATTTTCCTCTTCAAATGGGCGGTAATTTAGAATGCATAAGATACTGTATTTACGATAGTACAGCTCGCCTATGTTCAAGTCTCCCGCTCTTTCACTAGGACTCAGCCCCTTTCCTTTGTGTAACAAGCTGTCATATCTATTCCGCCCGCTAGGGACGTTTTTCTGTATGACGTAATTTGTGACCAAGTTATGATTTAATTGTATATGTGTGATTCTGTGTGATTAGTTAGGTATTTAGTAAATAAATAATTAAACCCAATTTTGTATTGCTGATTCAACTTGTTAGCCAGGATTCTTGCAGATAACCAAGGACTTACAACTTTCAGATGAGACTGAATAAAATGACGATTAATGTGACTGTTATGGACGTAAAATCTTACTAAATCTTTAAGAGTTTATTCGAAAGATAACAGCTCTATAAATATTCTTTCGTGGTGTCCCTCTCTAGTTAATTAACATTTACATGATTAGTTCAATCAGGTAATATAGCATGTCATAGCAATTAATCTGGCATAGTCAAAGACACGACAACTCACAGATATAATTCAAACGGTTTTAGAAACTAGAGAGTGTTTTCTATCCAATAGTAATAATAATATGCATATTGTACGAGCAAGAATTGAGTACGAGGCAGTTTAATTTGGGAACGAAATTATTACAAAGTGCAAACAGCACCCCCTATTGAGAAGAAGTTTTAATAAATATGGACACGTACCACGCTGCACCTTGGTCCTCTTCTCCTTCTCCCGACGACGTTCGTTACACTCTTCAACCTCAGGAGGCTGAAATAATGTGTCTTTTCACCGAAAACTCTCACTAACTTTTACAGGTGCACAATTGAGAGCATCCTGTCGGGCTGTATCACCGCTTGGTATGGCAACTGCACCGCCCACTACCGCAGGACTCTCCAGAGGGTGGTGCTGTCTGCACAACGCATCACCGAGGGCAAACTACCTGCCCTCCAGGACACCTACAACACCCAATGTCACAGGATAGCAAAAAAGATAATCAAGGACAATAACCACCCGAGCCACTACCTGTTCACCCTACTTCCATCCAGGAGGCGAGGTCAGTACAGGTGCATCAGAGCTGGGACAGAGAGATTGAAAAACAGCTTCTATCTCAAGGCCATCAGATTGTTAAACAGCCACCACTAGCACAGAGAAGCGGCTGCCTACCTACAGACTTGATATCATTGGCCACTTTAATACATGGAACACTAGTCACTTTAATAATGCCACTTTAAGAATGGTTACATATCTCACATTACTCATCTCATATGTATATACTGTATCCTTCACTATCTATTGCATTTTAGCTGCTCTGTCACTGCTCATCCATATATTTTATACTTATATATTCTCATCCTATTCCTTTACTAGATTGTGTGTATTAGGTTGTGTTGTGGAATGTGTTAGATATTAGGTTTTGTTGTGGAATTGTTAGATATTGCCTGTTAGATACTGCTGCACTGTCGGATCTAGAAGCATAAGCATTTCGCTACACTCACAATAACATCTGCCAACCATGTGTAAGTGACCAATACAATTTGATTTGACGAACACTCATGAATTTTCAGGACTTTTTGGGGAGTAAAAATGATTCAAAATCCTATTTTCCTTAATCTTAACCTTAACCCCAAACCCTAAAAAATGATTGTTTTCCGACCTTGCCAGGACATTCTGAAAAATGTAGGAAAACATGCACACACACACACGCAAACACACACACACACAGTTTCATATAAATAGTAATTCATAATTTCATGAAACCTTTGTTTCTGTCATCATTTCAGGTTATGTCATATTGGAGCCAGTAGATATTTGAAGTTCAAGGTTCTGATTTAAAAACCTCAATCCATGTACGGCCTTGGCAATGAACTGGTACGTATTTCTATGGCACCCAAGTCTCAACCACAACTGCATTTTTCCAAACTCAAACACACACTTTGAGGTGGCAGGTAGCCTAGAGGTTAGAGTGTTGGACTTGTGTACAAAATCGAATCCCAGAGCTGACAAGGTAAAAATCTGTCTTTCTACCCCTGAACAAGGCAGTTAACCCACTGTTCCTAGGCTGTCATTGATAATAAGAATTTGTTCTTAACTGATTTGCCTAGTTAAATAACGGTAAAAAGACTAGGGTCTTTTTTTTGGCGGTGTCTGAGGTGGAACTGCGTAACAGCTGTAAAATCCACAAGAGGCTCCTGTCATTAAACTTAAAGTGGAAATTGCCATTGAGTTGCGTTATGAGAAATCCCATGCAGCCTTCTTTCCAAGTTTGAACACTGGAATTTGAGATGTAATCTACACCTCCAGTATAATGATAGAAACCCTCATTATTATCATTATTGTTCTATGTAGCTTACACTTTCTCCTTCTGAACATCTAACACCAGTGGGGCGGATGTTGCTTCATGACAATGATTGCAATAGCTCACCAATTTGACGGCTCCGACGCGCCCAAAAATTCTCTATGCGGATATTTGCTATTGTTGGTCGCTTGATCTGATTGTGCTAGCCTTTGCTTTGAACCCAAGCAGAAATGTGATTATGGCAGTGACTTTTGTGGCGGGTTATTTCTCTGTTCCCGGTTAATAGCTGTGACATCTTCATAATCGTTTGGCAGGCTGTTTCAGGGGGAACCACATCCAAATGAATCTCCTTACGAATCTCCTAATACACTGAGGAAGCTGACTCAGAGATGGTGTTTTGCTGCTGGGTGGTGAGTATAGCTATTTCTGTTACCAGGGATTCTTACTCATAAATCATTTGGATAGGCAACAGTGAATAAGCTGGGAATCATACAGCCAGGAATTGGCTCCTTTCCCTGGTAACCTATGACATTATGTTTTTGGTCAATACCGATGAGCACAGGAAAACTGTATCACCCACACAGTTCTTGGTAGTCATCCAAGGAATTGTGGTTCAATACACGCTGTATGTACAGTACAGATGGTGCTAAATTCATACATAGCCTTGGATCTCTATTTCTTTTTTGTATCATTATTCCCTACCAGCTGCCTGTGCTGAGCAGTGTGTTTGTGCCCAGAGCTTCTGTGCAAGAGGAGATTGTTCCACACCAATGTGGTGTGCCAAATGGCTGCTTAAGTCTGTTTCTCGTGATTCGATGCACCTCTAATCCAGTTGTCAGGTAGCATGTGTAAAACTGTTTTGCAGAGCCTTGGGTGAAACCAGGTCTTGCTCAAGCTGTACCTTCATTTCCACTACAGTACTTGCAAAAGTTTTCATCCCCTTTGGTGTTTACCCAATTTTGTCGCATTACAACCTGTAATTTAAATTGATTTTTATTTAGATTTCATGTAATGGACATACACAAAATAATCCAAATTGGTGAAGTGAAATGAAAAACATTACTTGTTTCAAAAAATTCTAAAAAATTTAAAAGTATAAAGTGGTGCGTGCATATGTATTCACCCCCTTGCTATGAAGCCCCTAAATAAGATCTGGTGCAACCAATTACCTTCAGAAGTCACATAATTAGTTAGATTGCACACAAGTGGACTTTATTTAAGTGTCACATGATCTCAGTATATATACACCTGTTCTGAAAGGCCCCAGAGTCTGCAACACCACTAAGCAAAGGGTACCACCAAGCAAGTGGCACCATGAAGACCAAGGAGCTCTCCAAACAGGTCAGGGACAAAGTTGTGAAGAAGTACAAATCAGGGGTGAGTTATAAAAAAAATATCCGAAAAACCCACCGAACACCATTAAATCCATTATAAAAAATGGAAAGAATATGCCACCACAACAAACCTGCCAAGAGAGAGCCGCCCACCAAAACTCACAGACCAGGCAAAGAGGGCATTAATCAGAGAGGCAACAAAGAGACCAAAGATAACTGCAAAGCTCCACAGTGGAGAATGGAGTATCTGTCCATAGGACCACTTTAAGCCATACATTCCACAGAGCTGGGCTTTACGGAAGAGTGGCCAGAAAAAAGCCATTGCTTAAAGAAAAAAATAAGCAAACACATTTGGTGTTCGCCAAAAGGCATGTATGAGACTCCCCAAATATATGGAAGAAGGTACTCTGGTCAGATGAGACTAAAATGTAGCTTTTTAGCCATGAAGCACAAACTCAACACCTCTGATCACCCCGAGAATACCATCCCTGTGGGGATGTTTTTCATCGGCAAGGCCTGGGAAACTGGTCAGAATTGAAGGAATGATGGATGGCGCTAAATACAGGGCAATTCTTGAGGGAAACCTGTTTCAGTCTTTCAGAGATTTGAGACTGGGACGAAGGTTCACCTTCCAGCAGGACAATGACCCTAAGCCTACTGCTAAAGCAACACTTGAGTGGTTTAATAGGAAACATTTAAATGTCTTGGAATGGCCTAGTCAAAGCCCAGACCTCAATCCAATTGAGAATCTGTGGTATGACTTAAAGATTGCTGTACACCAGCGGAACCCATCCAACTTGAAGGAGCTGGAGCAGTTTTGCCTTGAAGAATGGGCAAAAATCCCAGTGGCTAGATGTGCCAAGCTTATAGAGACATACCCCAAGAGACTTGCAGCTGTAATTGCTGCATAAGGTGGTTCTACAAAGTATTGGCTTTGTGAAAAGTTATGCACGCTCAAGTTTTCAGTTTGTCTTATTTCTTGTTTGTTTCACAATAAAAAAATATTTTTAATCTTCAAAGTGGTAGGCATGTTGTGTAAATCAAATGATACAAATCCCCCCCAAAAATACATTTTAATTCCAGGTTGTAAGGCAACAAATAGGAAAAATGCCAAGGGGGTGAATACTTTCGCAAGCCACTGTAGCTCTCTCTCTCTCTGTGAGGGGAATAACTCCTAACCACACATACTTACAGAGGACTAAATTAAAACTTCTCTTGGGTAAGGGGCAGCATTCGGAATTTTGGATGAAAAGCATGCCCAAATTAAACTGCCTGCTACTCGAGCCCAGAAGATATGATATGCATATAACTGGTAGATTTGGATAGAAAACACTCTAAAGTTTCCAAAACTGTTAAAATAGTGTCTGTGAGTATAACAGAACTGATTTGGCAGGCAAAAACCTGAGAAAAATCCATTCAGGAAGTATATATTTTTTGGTTTAGTAGTTTTCTATTCAATGCCATTACAGTATCCATTGACTTAGGACACAAATTGCAGTTCCTATGTCTTCCACTAGATGTCAACAGTCTTTAGAAATTGTTTCAGGCTTGTATTCTGAAAAATGAGGGAATAAGAGCAGTCTGAATGAGTGGACCCTGCCGTGTCACAGAGATTTTGCATGCGCGCGACCAGAGAAAGTGCCTTTCTTGTTGACCTTTTATATTGACGACGTTATTGTCCGGTTGAAATATTATCGATAATTTAGGCTAATAACAACCTGAGGATTGAATATAAACATCGTTCGACATGTTTCTATGAACTTAATGGATACAATTTAGATTTTTTTGTCTGCCTGTTTTGACTGTGTTTGAGCCTGTGGATTACTGAAGAAAACGCGCAAACAAAACGGGGGGTTTTGGATATAAAGAGACTTTATCGAACAAAAGGAACATTTATTGAGTAAATGAATGTCTTCTGAGTGCAAACATATGAAGATCATCAAAGGTAAGGGATTCATTTTATCTCTATTTCTGACTTGTGTAACTCTTCTACTTGGCTGGTTACTGTTTGTAATGATTTGTCTGCTGGGCTATGTTCTCAAATAATCGTAAGGTATGCTTTCGCCGTAAAGCATTTATTAAATCTGGCACCGTGGTTGGATTCACAAGAAGTTAATCTTTAAACCTATGTAAAATATGTTTTGTTTTCTGAATTTTATAATGAGTATTTCTGTATTTGAATTTGGCGCTATGCAATCTCACTGGATGTTGGCCAGGTGGGACACTAGCGTAACACACTAACAAACCGTCTGCGCGGACAGGCGGACACAGATACCCACTAAAACATGCACACAAGCATGCAAACACACACACATGGTTCTCTAACAGAAACATACTGTAATGTGCTTTTGGCCATATTAGGTTTATTCCCATGAGAACACACAGAAAACAGATGACATTCCAGATATGGGAGCAGTTTTTTTTCTCTAATGATAAATTATCTTTATGTAAATGGCATAAATATGATGCTACAATGTCACAGTGAAATAAAATACATTGATGGGACAAGTGTCCAGAAAAATGCAAATACATGTTATAGAAGGGGGGGAAGGGTTAACGTTTAAGAGATTTGTCATTTTAGCTATCATCAACGTATTGGTTGTCAATATCTGTAGAAAATGCTGATTGCAGTTTGCATGCCTAGAAAATACCCTGTATTATTAGCAGTGTATTAAACTTGCTATGTCGAGGGGACAGTTCATTATCATGCAAGCTCTGTCACAAACATCCTCAAAGTACAACTGTAGAAAATATGACAGGGTCATACACTCTCTCAAGCAGAGACAACAGGAGGTAGCTGAGTCCAGACCAGGACTATGGGTAGAATAAAACTGAATCTGGACATCTGCAAAATTTGTGTTCTCGAATAATAGTTTCATTGTTTTTTTATATAAAGAGAACTAACCAAAGGTTAAAGAAGAGGAATAGCACTAATAGCTTGTATTATGTCACAGTGCAGGGAAGAAACACGCATGAGCGTAGACATCATTATAAACTTGCTTGTATCATCAGAAGCCTATACACAACACCATGCACTAAAATATGCACCTGTCAGGGCAGGAGGGGGGACAGGGATGGAGGAAAGGGGGGCATATCAGGGTCACAGGACTTGTGCTTATGTATCATGAGTATCAAAATGAGGTACTGCACGTTGCTCTGGTTCCAATACTGAGGAACTCTCTGGGCCCTGTGTTTTGCTCTAGTATATTCCTCACACGTAATGCGATTAAGCATGACAGTGGAAACGCAAGGGTGATTGGACAAAATGTGAAACGAAGATGATTGTACCCAATACAAAGAGACAAAGCTTGATCTATGAGCTGAACTGAGCTGAGCTCCACTTCCTGCCTACAGGAATGAAGGAGGGTTAAAGCGCGGCTGCGTACATATTGCCTTCAATTAAGAGTTTCCATAGTGGAGTAATAACAAAGTGTGATGGGATTGAAGATAATGATCTGGTCCGCACATATTCTGTCATTGTGTTAGGAGCAGCAGGGAGCAACGTGGGGAGATATTAGCCAACAGATGGAATCAATACTCGATCAGCAGAATCAACAACCTCTAAAATGAAGTTATTGGACCATTTGTAAGATGTGATATTCATTCATCATGGCTACCTGTTCCACTTCAGGTTACAGTATATCACTTGAGCTATTACTAGTGTAATGGAAATATGTGGTCGCCTCAAATATATAAAGACAATACGACCAATCTGGAGTAAGTGTGTGTGTCTGTGTTTGTGTGTATTTGTGTCTACAAAACAAATATATACTATAGATTGACACTCTAGAGAAGTATTGCATGGGGAGGGGGATCTTTGATCTCCAAGCAATGCAATGGAACAAGCTGGCCATTGACTAAATTAAGCATAGTCTTTAGTAACGTTGTCTCTGGTTTGGCTTATCTGAAGTAGTCAGTCCAGTCCGGGCTGGTCTTTCAGAGCTGCAGCTGAGCCGTTGATCTCCCCCCTCTCCCCCTCCTCCCCCTTGTCCACCTCTTTGGAGAGAGGGTTGTGGGTGGACATGGGCTCCAGGGTGTAGGGTTTGGGGAGCTCGGGCGTCAGCAGAGAGAGCGTGGGGAGCAGCTGGCCCTCTCGTAGCGTAGCGGCTAGCTCTTTAGCGCTGCACGACGGTGTGTTGGTCTCGTAGATGTCGTGGAAGCTGTTGTAGTCCACCTCGTAGAAGCCCTTCTCCAGAGACAGGACTGGGGTGAAACGCCAGCCCCACAACACCTCTTTGTCCAGATAAGAGCTCCGGGCCTGGCAGGTCATCCCTGTACGCACACACACACACACACACACACACACACACACACACACACACACACACACACACACACACACACACACACACACACACACACACACACACACACACACACACACACACACACATAAAATGAGAGCCAGAAGGAGGGCGGAATAGTGAATTATTCACAAAGAAGGCTCAACTCCAGAGTCAATAACGGTCTGAGGTCAGAGAGGATCAGTGAGAATAAGGTACGAGGAGCATCAGGAGTGAGAGGTCCAAGAAGATGTATTCCACCTGGGATTCTCTGTGTGTCTACACCAATGTCCATGCCTCTGGATCCTCTGTCTCATAACCTGATATGAATCCAAAGTATTATAAATTAGATGTCACTAACCATACAGCCCTCGCTGTAGTGTCCAACATAATACATGGGGAATATCTATCCACATTGAGTATGTAGACTATACTGCCCTAGCAAGCAAAAGGGCAGTAACTGCACATTTGGTCAAAAATGTGTTAATGACATTTAATACCTGCTTTATCATGTGAACATACAGTATATCCTGCCTCCATTGTTTTGTGTTATGGAGAAAATGGGAGGTCATGTTTGCAGTAGCTGCAAAAAAGTTACAGTGAAAGCAAGGGAAAAAAACAGTAACTGCCGTCACTTACCTCAGTAAATAACTTTTAGCTTTGGGCTGCAGTGTCTACGGTTTATCTTGGTATTATTGATTGTTCTTTGCTAATACAAGTATCAAACTATATGAAACTGACAACCACATATAAATAAATCTATGAACACAAGTTTGTGCAATAATAAATTGTCATGGAAACGTATTCCAGTAGGTGTACAAAGCAAGAAGGCAGGAACTGCCGTTTAGGGTCAAAGGTCATGTCAGAGGTCAGGGTCAATATGAATAAAACATAACCTGTTAGTAAGACAACAAATAACCACATTTACAGTGATCTACCTACAACTAATTTGGTTTGACAATAAAAACCCTTTAAAGCCATTCTTCTCAGTTCCAGTTAATTACCTGCTCTTTTGCTTGCTAGGGCAAAATACTGGAGGGTCCTCATTGTAATTGACAGCACACAGCGTCCTTGATACACAATCAATTGATCTGCGAAGCCAACTGCTTCTTTAGGTAACTGGCATAGGAAAAAAAAGTATTGGTGAATCACTGAATAAACATCTCTTGGTCTGTTGGGGAAAACAAAGACCCACCTATCTGCTGTGATATGTAGCTAAATAACAGCATCTACAGCAGCCTGCTACTCTCCTGCTGTGATTACATCAGGGCATAGTAAATCCATTACTCTGGGTGGGAAGAAGACACAAACACTATCTATTATATGGGAAGAGAGAGAAAGATGTGGTATGATCCTGTTGACTCAGCTTGGTCTCATAGTCTAGACGTAACATAGTAAACATAAACCGGGATACCGAATGAGTACAAATCTGGGACACCAAATTAGTATGATATGTTACGTTTGGTATGGTTACATAAGACAGATGGCTACTTTTAAGACAAAAATAAAAGCAGGGTGGTTGGTCGGGGTGGATGGGTGGGCGTACTACACGAATGTCTAGCAACTCAAAGGTTGCTAACGTTAGCAACCTAGCCACCTAGCTAGAATTCTTAACTTAACGTATGTTTTGCAAAATCGTAACATATTGCACGTTTAGTAAATTCGTAACATATTATACGTTTAGTAAATTTGTAACATATTATATGTTTAGTAAATTCGTAACATATAATATGAATTGTGAAATAGCATATGAAATGGGTGATGGACAGCCACAAATTAATACATACCACCCAAAAGTAACATATCATACTAAATGGATATCTGGGAATAATACGAAATACTCTGAGACCTGGTTGGTTGACTGTAACCAGTGTTTGTTCATGTTTCAAATTAAGCAATAAATCCACTTTATAATGTACAATAGATGTTTTCTATACAATTCCAACATCTAGGTTAACATATGAATTACATGTGGGTTCAGTGTATATTATGCAAATGTTTTCAGGCTACACAAGAAACCTACAGTATATGTGGTTAGATTATCATATAAATGTTACATTTTGTTACATAATACAAAACAAGATTCTATATTTAACACATTCATGAATCAGTTAGTCATTCTGTTTTAAGTTTGACACGCTTTTCTTTGAAATCACACAGTGAGCAAGAGGGATATTGGAGAAGAATGTTCAGTAAACAGACAAAATGTATTTATCTCTCTCCCTACCATCCGTCCCTATCATTATACATAGGACTAAGTTTATTCTCTCATTTAAAGGGATGCATACCCAAGGACATCTTTATATAGATTTCAGCGTTTACTCAACAACAAAAATGTCAGAAAATGGAATAAAACAGGAATATTTGGTCTATAAATAAGGTGAAACTTTCTCATCCCCCAACTCTTCTGAGAACATTAAAAACAACAGCAGTGCATATAGGCAACAAGAAACACTGCAGGAAGTCATTTTATGACTAGTGTCTTTGGGCGTAGTAACTCCAAAAGCTACTAAAACACAAAAAGTAAACCAGTGCTTATACAGTGGCTTGCGAAAGTATTCACCCCCTTGGCATCTTTCCTATTTTGTTGTCTTACAACCTGGAATTAAAATGGATTTTGGGGAGGGTTGTATCATTTGATTTACACAACATGCCTACCACTTTGAAGATGATAAATGTTTTTTATTGTGAAACAAACAAGAAATAAGACAAAAAACAGAACTTGAGCGTGCATAACTGTTTGCCCATTCTTCAAGGCAAAACTGCTCCCGCTCCTTCAAGTTGGGTGGGTTCTGCTGGTGTACAGCAATCTTTAAGTCGATACCACAGATTCTCAATTGGATTGAGGTCTGGGCTTTGACTAGGCCATTCCAAGACATTTAAATGTTCCCCCTTAAACCACTCAAGTGTTGCTTTAGCAGTATGCTTAGGGTCATTGTCCTGCTGGAAGGCGAACCTCCGTCCCAGTCTCAAACCTCTGGAAAACTGAAACAGGTTTCCCTCAAGAATTGCCCTGTATTTAGCGCCATCAATCATTGCTTCAATTCTGACCAGTTTCCCAGTCCCTGCAGATGAAAAACATCCCCACAGCATGATGCTGCCACCACCATGCTTCACTGTGGGGGAGAGTATTCTCGGGGTGATGAGAGGTGTTGGGTTTGCGCCAGACATAGCGTTTTCCTTGATGGCCAAAAATCTCAATTTTAGTCTCATCTGACCAATGTACCTTCTTCCATATGTTTGGGGAGTCTCGCACATGCCTTTAAGCGAACCCCAAATGTGTTTGCTTATTTCTTTCTTTAAGCAATTACTTTTTTTTCTTCTGGCCCCTCTTCCGTAAAGCCCAGCTCTGTGGAGTGTACGGCTTAAAGTGGTCCTATGAACAGATACTCAAATCTCCGCTGTGGAGCTTTGCACCTCGTTCATGGTTATCTTTGGTCTCTTTGTTGCCTCTCTGATTAATTCCCTCCATGCCTGGTCCGTGAATTTTGGTGGGCGGCCCTCTCTTGGCAGGTTTGTTGTGGTGCTATATTCTTTCCACTTTTTAATAATGGATTTAATGGTGTTCGGTGGGATGTTCAGGCTTTCTGACTTTTTTTTTTATAAGCCAACCCTGATCTGTACTTCTCCACATCTTTGTCCCTGACCTGTTTGGAGAGCTCCGTGATCTTCATGGTGCCACTTGCTTAGTGGTACCCCTTGCTTAGTGGTGTTGCAGACTCTAGGGCCTTTCAGAACAGGTGTATATATACTGAGATCATGTGACAGATCATGTGACACTTAGATTGCACACAGGTTAACTTTATTTAACTAATTATGTGTCTTCTGAAGGTAATTGGTTGCACCAGATCTTATTTAGGGTTTTCGTAGCAAAGGGGGTGAATACGTATGCATGCACCACTTTTCAGTTTTTGATTTTTTTGATTTTTTTGAAAGAAATTGTTTTTTAAATTTCACTTCACCAATTTGGATTATTTTGTGTATGTCCATTACATGAAATCCAAATAAAATCCATTTAAATTACAGGTTGTAATGCAACAAAATAGGAAAAACGCAAAGGGGGAAGAAAACTTTTGCAAGGCTCTCGCTGTTGTTCACCACAATTTCTCTACAGCTCTTCTCAAAGTTGGGATTGGAATAATCCATGGGCTTTTTTAACACTACGCCACGGTGGTCTCTACCCACCCCTCCCCTCCATCCCCATCCACAGTCACTTCTCAGGGCCATCAAAATTGAAGAGGCATGTGTGGGAGAGGGATGTCATCTCTCTGCATCATTCATTTATCATCCAGCAGCAGCACAACGGAGCCTATTCACTCACATACTGGACCTGGATCCCTCTTAATTCTGAGAGTCAATAGAACACTGAAACGTGTTTCTGGCCCCTTAAGAACACTAGCCAGCACCTCAACATCAGGGTTCCGCTGGCTATTTCTATCTAGAGAGCTGTGTGTGTGCTGCCTGACAGTGAGTTCAGCTGACACAATGGAACGCTCGTACGCATGTGCGCATGCCCGCACACACACCACTAGGTAACACAGTTTCTCTGGACCCCCGCAAAGTCTATTAATGCCAAAGAATACAGTCCCTCCATCCTCAAAACCCAAGCTTAGAAGGGATTGTTTCATTATGCAGTGTACTATCTATATATCGTAATTAGTTGCTATTTATAAACTTTTTATAAAAATTACACATCAAATAGCCTAACAATGTGGAAAAAAGTAGTCGGCTTGAGGATAAATTCAGCCACTATTTACTGTTGAACTCAGTGAGTTTTGTCTGGCTTATAGCCTACACCAGTGGTTCCCAAACTTTTTATAGTCCCGTTCCCCTTCAAACATTCAACCTCCAGCTGCATACCCCCTCTAGCACCAGGGTCAGCGCACTCTCAAATATTGTTTTTTTGCCATCATTGTAAGCCCGCCACACACACAATATACGATACATTTATTAAACATAAGAATGAGTGTGAGTTTTTGTTACAACCCGGCTCATGGGAAGTGACAAAGAGCTCTTATAGGATCAGGGCACAAATAATAATAATCAATAATTCTGCTCTTTATTTAACCATCTTACATATAAAACCTTATTTGTTCATTGAAAATTGTGAATAACTCACCACAGATTAATGAGAAGGGTGTGTTTGAAAGGATGCACATAACTCGGCAATGTTGGGTTGATTTGGACTCAGTCTTAACACATTTTTACACACAGTCTGTACCTGTGTTTAGTTTTCATGCTAGCGATGGCCAAGAATCCACTCTCACATCCCAGAGTTGCCTCTTCACTGTTGATGTTGAAACTGGTGTTTTGCAGGTACTATTTAATGAAGCTGCCAGTTGAGGACTTGAGGCGTCTGTTTCTCAAACTAGACACTCTAATGTACTTTTCCTCTTGCTCAGTTGTGCACCGGGGCCTCCCACTCCTCTTTCTATTCTGGTTAGAGCCAGTTTGCGCTGTTCTGTGAAGGGAGTAGTACACAGCGTTGTACGAGATCTTCAGTTTCTTGGCAATTTCTCACATGGAATAGCCTTCATTTCTCAGAACAAGAATAGATTGACGAGTTTCAGAAGAAAGTTATTTGTTTCTGGCCCTTTTGAGCCTGTAATCAAACCCACAAATGCTGATGCTCCAGATACTCAACTAGTCTAAAGAAGGCCAGTTTAATTGCTTCTTTAATCGAGACAACAATTTTCAGCTGTGCTAACATAACTGCAAAAGGGTTTTCTAATGATCAATTAGCCTTTTAAAAGGATAAACTTGGATTAGCTAACACAACGTGCCATTGGAAAACAGGAGTGATAGTTGCTGATGATGGGCCTCTGTATTCCTATGTAGATATTCCATTAAAAATCTGCCGTTTCCAGCTACAATAGTCATTTACAACATTAACAATGTCTACACTGTATTTCTGATCAATTTGATGTTATTTTAATGGACAAAAAAAATAGTTTTCTTTCAAAAACAAGCACATTTCTAAGTGACCCCAAACTTTTGAACGGTAGTGTAGGTACGTGGTTGCAAAGGGTATCAGTGTCTTGCCAAGGCAGGATACTCTGAGTGCAACCCAATCCAGAAATCTGGCAGTGGCTTCTGATTAAGTTACATTTTCAAAGAACCGCTTGTTGCAATTTCGATGAGGCTCTCTTATTCAGATATTGGTGTGCTGGAGGCAGGGCATGAAAGGGATAACACATTCAGTTGTTTGTGTCATCTGTTTCGGGAAAGTACCTGTGTAATTGCGTACCCAACTCACTCAGGTGCTTCGCTATATCACATCTGACATTGTTCGTAAGCTTAAGTTCATTTGCACAAAAAAATCATACAATGATGGAAAGACCTGTGTGTTGTCCTTGTTAATGTAGACAGAGAGGCATTCCAACTTCTTAAATCATAGCCTTAATTTTGTCCTGCACATTGAATATAGTTGCAGAGAGTCCCTGTAATTCTAGATTCAGATCATTCAGGCGAGAAAAAACATCACCCAGATAGGCCAGTCGTGTGAGAAACTCGTCATCATGCAAGCGGTCAGACAAGTGAAAATGATGGTCAGTAAAGAAAACTTTAAGCTCGTCTCTCAATTCAAAGAAACGTGTCAATACTTTGTCCCTTGATAACCAGCGCACTTCTGTATGTTGTAAAAGAGTTACATGGTCGCTGCCCATGTCATTACATAGCGCAGAAAATACACAAGAGTTCAGGGACCTTGCTTTAACAAAGTTAACCATTTTCACTGTAATGTCCAAAACGTCTTTCAAGTTATCAGGCATTCCCTTGGCTGCAAGAGCCTCTCGGTGGATGCTGCAGTGTACCCAAGTGGCGTCCAGCGCAACTGCTTGCACGTGTGTTACCACTTCACGATGTCTCCCTGTCATGGCTTTTGCGCCATCAGTACAGATACCAACACATCTTGACCACCAAAGACCATTTGATGTCACAAAGCAGTTCAGTACTTTAAAATTATCCTCTCCTGTTGTCCTGGTTTCCAGTGGTTTGCAGAAGAGGATGTCTTCCTTATTTGACCCCCCATAAACGTAAAGGACATATACCAGGAGCTGTGCCAGGCCCGACACATCTGTTGACTCATCCAGCTGTAGCGCATAGAATTCACTGGCTTGTATGCGTAGCAGTAATTGTTTCAAAACATCTACTGCCATGTCACTGATGCATTGTGAAACAATGTTGTTTAATGAAGTCATTGTCTGTATAGTTTTTTGGGCCTTTTCTTCCAGGATTGTCCCAGCCATATCCGCGGCAGCAGGAAGAATTAAGTCCTCCACAATAGTATGGGGCTTGCCTGTCCTAGCCACTCAGTAGCTCACCATATAAGACGCTTCTAGCCCCTTCTTATTAATGGTATCTGCTGCTTTTATACATGTCTTACTACTCAAAAGTAATTTCAATTCTCGCTCAAAAACCTCCTGTGGCTTATTTTTCAAATGGGCATGTTTTGTTTCTAAATGTCTGCGCAATGGTGAAGGTTTCATTGAGTTGTGAGACAGTACTTTTGCACATATAACACACTGGGGTTGAGTGAATGGCACTACTCCCAATATAAGTGAACCCCAAATCAATGTAGTTCTCATCATATTTGCGCCTCTTCGATGGTCCAACGTCCCTGTCTGTTGTACGGTGCTTTCCCAGATAAGGGGGCAGCTCTTCGGCTGCATCAGATTCACAAATGTCAGTGTCCATGCTAGCTGGGCTAACAACAAATGTACAATTACTGATGCTAGCATTGGATGTGCTCGTTGAAGCAGTACAACTTGTGTCGTCGACAAGTGCAGGTGTAGTACTGCTGGTAGTAGCAATACTACCAGTAGAGCTGGTATGTGTCTCTACGGACGCAGGCTTTACTTTTTTTAAACAATTAATCAAATTTTGAGCAAACGGAATAAGCAGCAGCTACGTTTGGCTACATACGGACCGTTAGTGGAATTCCTGCGAGGGAGTAACGGTTGATGCGATTGGATGTTAATTATTTTACTAGGCTACCTGTATTTGACATTGTGTTGTTATCTCGCTGAACACTAGATGGTTGATTTTTTTTGGGGGGGGGGGGGGGGGCAGTGAAACGAGGCTAGTCAGGCGAGAAAAAAACCTCACCCAAATGTATAGCCCCATTGGAAAATATAAATTGACTGTTTGAAAATGTGAAGATTTAAAAACAAAAATGTAACGCATACCCCAGTTTGGGAATACCTAGCCTACACAAATGGACTGCAATAGTCAAGGCAAATTAAATTAAATCAAATTAAATCCTACTTGAGAGACTCCCCTGGTCTCCTGATGTCCTGCTTTTTTTGTGTGAAAATGTTTTGAATGACTGTTGATATTGCAACCACACAATTCAAACGCCGGTTTACCAGTATGAACGAAATCACAAACCGCTTTTTTTGTTAAATATCTGCTAAATATGATAATCTGTTTGCATCTGCTAATTTATCGGCTGTCAAGTCCAGACGACCTGTCCCCAGAGCTTCCTATACAGTTAATCTCTTTCCGTAACATGTTGAGACCAGCAATTAATTTGAATGTGAGGCTCAATTAAAGATGTTGTAGAATTGCAGTATTTGAAGCTCTCTTCTGCCCAGTTTCCCTGATGTTGCTACGGCAGTCAATGTCACGCCCTGGCCTTAGTTATCTTTGTTTTCTGTAATATTTTGGTTAGGTCAGGGTGTGACAGGGGGGATGTTTGTCTGTATTTGTCTCGTCTTGGGTGGTTGTATGGTATAGGGGGTTTTGGTAGAGTATATGGGTTTGTGTTTGAGTGTAGGTGTCTAGGTATGTCTATGGTTGCCTGAATGGTTCTCAATCAGAGACAGCTGTCATTCATTGTCTCTGATTGGGAGCCATATTTAAGGCAGCCATAGGCATTAGGCTATTGTGGGTAATTGTCTATGTGTGGTGTTTAGTGTCAGCACTATTTGTTTGAATAGCTTCATGGTCGTCTGTTTGTTGTTTTTGTTCGTTTGTTCGTCTTCAAAATAAAAATAAGATGTTGTTCTATCACGCTGCGCCTTGGTCCTCTATACAAAGTTACGACGTTCGTGACAGTCAAGCTGTTTTTATCATCTCTGTAACTTCTGTGGAGAGATTGTTTTCTAAACTTAAACTCGTAAAGAACTACCTAAGAATCATTAGGCTCTTGGTCTGATATGCACTTTTGAACACCTGAGTAAGCGCCACTCATTGCACTGGAGCTGTCCTAGCCTTAGCCAATGGCATTTGTTCACCGACAGAACTTGTCGCACACACACACACACACACAGGATGACTGCTGGTAACACAATGCAGGCTGTATGGGGACACAGAACACCTTGTTTTCTCTTGTGCATTGCAATACTTGCTGACATGTGTTTTCTGTTCAGTTTGTCAGGGAGGATTAAAATGGTTATTAGCTTAGCTTGGCTTGAATTTTAAATGTAGAGGGTCTCATAAGATGTTCATTTGTGATATTGCATTTGAAGCAGGTTCTAATAAATAGTGTATGGACATTTTAATAATATATGTGCTGTGAGAATGATAATCAGAGTATCGTACAAGACTATTTGATGTATTCGCTTTATATCTGTTACTGTTGCAATGACAAAGACATTGACATAATGTTCTTTGACATTAATTAATGTTTTCTAATTATCTGAAATGCTCAAGGCGAGAGAGAAATTAAAGTTGTCAGTGATATAAGCTGCTGACTCAGTGTTTTTGTCCAATCTACAGGGTGGTAAGGTCATTAGCATGAAATTGAAGCTGTTCCAATCCCTCATCACCTCTTAATATGCTGTCTCTGTCAGAATTCAGAACGCTGTAGCATTCTATCTGCAGGCGGCTCATACCTTATAGATTGTGTGTATGAGTGTTTATATGATAGGCTCTGTTGACAGCAGCAGCAAATGTCAGATTTTATTTTTGTCAATGAGATTATGCTTATGCAATCAGATGCTTGCTGAAGGGCTATAAATGTCCACACTGCAAAAAATGTACACAAAAAGTGCAGTTTACTGTACTTGAAGAGATGGAGATGTGTTTTGCATTGGTGGCTGTTTAGCAAATCATCTGCTTGGCTATAGGAATGGATCCCACTAACCATCCAGATGATTCCACTATTAGTCTGAAAATCCTTACTGTCTGTCAACAGCACGTTAACTACCGTACAAGCCTAGTAATTTATCACTGCAGCAGATGATGTACCTCATATAGAATCTATCTAGCCATAACAGAGCAGGCTAACAAACCTTTGTAATGACAAAAAAGTGAGCCATCATTCCCAATTTAGGTACTGTGGGCTTCGATCCAACAGTAAGAGTTGTAGACCTATGGTTTCTCTGGCTTATAGCCAATACCAAGATGACTGATCACTTGGGCCATTCGTCAGATGCAGTACAGATGCAATTTACACAAAGTCCACAAAATCAATGTCATTAGCAAGAGCCGACCATATCCCCCCGTAGCATTGATTTCCTCTCCTGCAGATTAACAACATTTAATGCAAAATGGTTGAAGGCCACAATTCCCAGGTCAGGAGATGTCCTTCTGTTAATTCCGTGTGATTGCTAAAAAACGTGTGATTGCTAAAAAAAAACTTTAGTATCATGACATAGTGGGGGATGGGTCAGAATTACTCAATGATCAGTGCTTGCCATGACGACACGGTCCAGTCTGCCATGCTCTTACTGGTCAAGAGGAAAGTGATGCGATTTAATGCCTGTGTCTAGGCATCAGGCACAGTGTGAGTGTGATGGTTGACTACTGGTGGTATGAAAAGACAAATTAAAAAAGCCCCCCCCCAAAAAATAGAGCAGAAATGTTCAGATGTATGAAAGGCAGTGACAGATCAAATTAGTGGTTGGTGATTTCTGTATTTTAAAAACAGGGGAGGTTAAAACGCAGACAGAAAATCCTCTGTCCACCGATTAAAATATTCCTAATTATGCTGCTGTGTTTTTCTTGTAGTCAGTGCATTTAAACTGCATTTATATGATGGGGAGAAATATGTTATATTCTGCGTTTTTGACACAAACATCAACTGTACTAGTTGTTCAGGCTCTGGTCTTGTCCATCTTGATTACTGTCTGGTAATATGGTCAGGTGCGACAAAGACCTACCAAAGCCGCAGCTGGCTCAAAATGCCTTGTCGTTAACTGCACACACAAAACTAACATCAACACTATGCATGATAGTCTTTCCTGGTTGAGGAAAGATTGACTACTTCTCTTTTTGAGAAATATTTTTATGTTAAAAATGCCTACGTGCTTGTATAATCTATTTACATACATTTTTGTCATTTAGCAGACACTCTTATCCAGAGCAACTTACAGGAGCAATTCGGGTTAAGTGCCTTGCTCAAGGGCACATCGGCACATTTTTTACCTAGTCAGCTCAGGGATTCAAACCATTAACTATTCAGTTACTGGCCCAAACCGCTTAACCGCTAGGCTACCTGCATACACTTCAAACAGACATGTCCCACCAGACACGCCACAATGGGTTTCTTCACGTTACCCAAACCAAAATGAAGGATTTTGACCAGATTTAATGCGTCACCCAGTTATTTATAGAGTCATGCTATCGCGTAATCCTCTGCCACCAGAGGTTACTCAGGCAAAAAGCAAGCTTAATTTAAGAAAAAAAATATTAAAAAGACATATTGTATCACAGATCCTCTCCTCTTTCTAAAGATCTAATTTAACTGTACTGCATATAGGAATATTAATATGTGTATATATGAATAGTGTCTAAATAGTATTTTGGTTTTCTCTTGGTGTCTTACCAATATATAGCTCTTATTTTAATCCCAATTTTTTTTAGGAAGGGTATTTGCTGCATGTGCAGTAGTCCCAGTCGGTATTAGATAGAACGTCGTGGACCCGTTCGCCTGTGGGGAAAACAACCTGTGGTTACCTAGGTTACCCAATTGCCTCACAGCTAAAATGTTTGTTTTTTCAAACAGAATTTTCTTGTTGTCTGCTTGTTTTGGAATATTATAAAACTACATTAAAGAAAAGTAAAACAGGTCCAAATATTACTTTTCAATGTTGCTTGCTCTCGAGCGTTCTCTGTACTTAGAAAAACCTAATATTGTAGAGCTTCTCTCATGTCCCTTTTCATGACGGCGCTAGCAGCCACGTGAGTGAGTGCTAGTTAGCTCCCGACTGGAACAATAAGCTAGCCAAAACCAACAACTCAAACAAACAGACTATACCGCTACAAGTAGTAAGTGGAGTTACAAACTGACTATTCTAAATTTCCCACCAATATGCTTGGGTGGCTAATGCTACTTCCTGACATTGCATATATTCAGGGTAAACAACAGACTGCTGCAACCTGATTGGCTGAGCCAGTCTAGTATGGTGGTGGAAAAAGGTGATTCATGAAGAAAGTATGCTTATTTTCCCTGTTTTTTTCCACCTTCTCGCCATTAAATCGAGTTAAGGAGGAAATTGACGTCTTTGCTACCTGAATGGAGAATGTTTTATGTACGAACCGGTCCACGGGGATACGAGTGTATAGCAGGCTGCATACATTCCCTTTGGACTGTAAAATGAAGCGACTCAATATCGCCATCTGCCTGCCTTTGGGCTAGACCTTCATCAAGGAGCACAAAGAAATAATTGCATCATTCTATCTTTGTATTCCCTGACGAAGGCCATGCTGCCGAAATGCGTCACTTAAATGAGTTTTTAAATATTTGTTCCATTGAACATGCCATACAAATAAAGGCATTGTAATTACATGAAGAGTGCCTTGTTTCTCCTTTCTTTTTAAAAACATTAATATCTACTAGGAAGAAGAAAAATCATGACCCTACTGAATAAAGTAAGCAAGTGACATGTATAATGCATTATTATTTAGATTAGTGCATTATAATCTGTCCTTGAACAAAGGCCAATACACAATGCGTTAGGCTTGCACATACAGTGTTTACCTGAGTGGACTAATTCACCACAGGAACATATTTGGAGCAAATAAGGAATTAGCAGTGGAGTGTGGCCAGGGCTGTACAAGTGTCGGCATTCCCTCTGCTACTGTGATAAATAAGCAGATTTCCTCAATCAATACAAAGACTTCCAAGGCTACCAGGAAGCTAGCTGGGGATCTCGTGAATGCAAATAGTTAAAGTCTCTGGGATGCAACTCACTAGGCATGGGCCAGTTTTTTTTACAGTTTGAATTTAAATGTGAATTCCTGGCTATTTTACAGACGTGTATAAAAAGGTGGTTCTGTGTTTTTGGTGGTAACATTCCAGAGAAGAGAATACGTTAGCCAGACCAGTACTGTCTGCAACCCCCTGGAGCAGTTTCTTTCATTACTGCAACACCTCTCCCTAAACACAGACCAGCGTGGGAGGCTAACGCTCCTTCCTTTAACAAACAAACATCTCAAAGAGGCCTCCCTGATGCACCAACATAGGGGAGATGCGGGCCTCAGTATGGATGTGGAAACATTTGCCTACCTGTAACAACCTTCCAAATAAAGACCCTGCCCACTGTTATTTTTTGGGTCATTTGTCTTTGTGGAAAGTTACAAAGATGGTCATGGTAACAGGACATAACCTATGCCCTCAAAAAGCTATATATTTTTTATTTTTACATGGTCTCTTATGAAACTAGAACAGCCATATTTACCTGAGTTGGTAAATATATTTATTACTGTATATGCAGATCCAAACCACATGGTACCTTTAGAAATTGTGTTTGTATGGGTTGGAAATTGTCTGGTTTGTTGAATGAAAGACATGACATTATCAATGAATATGAAGAACCACAATGGATTTACTGAACAGACAAGAGTTGAAATGCAACTGACCAAGGCCCTATTCAGAAACAACACCAAGCTGTCCCCTACCCCCTATTCACTAGTGTAGATGCTAAATTATTGGTCAATTCCACCAAGCCTATCAGAAGACAAGGTGGCGCTACTACCATATTGCTTATATAACTATCTAATTGTTTCAGGTCTACATGAGGGGTCTATGGGCTAGGGGTCCAATACACTAGTGAACTTCACTCAGGTGACCACTAACCTGGTGCCCTATACTCTGGTGACCTATTAGCCTTGGTTCAAGAGGACGTACCCGTAGCTTCGACCATGCCCTCCAGGATGACCACGATCTCAAACTCCTCCTTATCCATCTGTGCCTGGGACAGCTCCCAGAAGGGGCTCTTCTCGTTGATCTCGTGGGAGATTATGAGTGGGGAGACCAGGAAGAGCCGGTCGTCTCCCGTGTCGAAGCCGATGTTGATGTCCGTCTGGTTGAGAGGGATGAACTCCCCCTCCTTGGTCTGCTGTGAGCGGATCAGCTTGGCCCGGATGGAGGCCTCCACGATGTGGGAGTTGCGCAGGTCCCCGACTCTGAACATGAGACACAGCTTGTTGTCCCGCACAGAAATCACCGCCTTGTGGGAGAACATGAGCGTCTCGGCACGGTTTTTGGGCTGGGAGATCTTCACAAACATGCAGCCCACCATCATGGCATTGACGATGGAGCCCAGGATGGCCTGGATCAGCAGCAGGATGATGCCCTCAGGGCACTTCTCTGTGATGACGCGGTAGCCATAGCCAATGGTGGTCTCCGTCTCGATGGAGAAGAGGAAGGCCGAAACGAAGCTGTTGAGGTTCTCAACGCAGGGGGTCCAGCCCTCCTCGTCGCTGTGCCACAGGTCCCCTCGGATCAGGGCGATGATGTACCACAGCAGGCCGAAGAACAGCCAGTTGACCACGTACACCAGAGTGAAGATGAAGAGGCTGAAGCGCCAGCGCAGGTCGACCAGGGTGGTGAACAGGTCGCTAAGGTAACGGTAGGTCTCCTGCACGTTACCGTGGTGAACGTTGCACTTGCCGTCTTTCTGCACATAGCGTTGCCGGGGCTTCTTGACGGAGTCGGCGATGAGGTGGGTGCGCTCGGTGGAGATCTGGGTCTCCCGCATGTGTTTGGGAAGCTTTTGCACCTGGAGAGACAGAGAGGAAGAGAGACAGTTCCGCTGAGACATTGGTCACAATATCATTGTCTTCAGTAGTTAATGTGTGGAGCCAGGAGTGACCTGTTCAGGAATAACACTGGGTTCTCGTTACAGTCTATCGCTTGAGACCATTGTTTTTCCTGGTCAGGTCAAAAGGTCAGCAAAAATGTCTGCCTCTATTCATGTGCAATGTCCTCATATTACCCTTCTTGCTACAATGTGTGAAATGTCCTCCTATTACCCTTGTTGCTAAAATGTGTGAAATGTCTTCATATGTCTGTGTGAAATGTCTGTGTGGAATTTCCTCATTACCCTTGTTGCTACAATGTGTGCATTGCAGTGCTGTCACACTGTCATGTTATATGAGAAAATACACATTCTCAACCTTTTAAGTAATTGCTTTGACTTCATCCTCAACCACCTTCAACTGCCACCCTCATTGGGGTACGTGCAATGCCGTCGGGGGTTACGCCAAATAAAAACGTGATTCACATTTAAAAACAGTCCATTTATATTTTCCAACGGGGCTATACATTTGGGTGAGGTTTTTTTCTTGCCTGAGTAGCCTTGTTTCACTGGCAAAAATAAAATTAAACCATCTAGTGTTCAGTGAAATAACAACACAATGTAAAATACAGGTAGCCTAGTCAAATAATTAACATCCAATCACATTAACCATTACTCTCTTGTAGGAATTCCACTAACGGTCCGTATGTAGCCAAACGTAGCTGCTGCTCATGTTGGTATCTGTACTGATGGCGCAAAATAAATGACAGGTAGACATAGTGGAGTGGTAACGCGCATGCAAGCAGTTGCTCTCGACGCCACTTGGGTACACTGCAGCATCCAGCGAGAGGCTCATGCTGCCAAGGGAATGCCTGACATTCCTGAATGATCTGAATCTAGGATTACAGGGACTCTCTGAAACTATATTCAATGTGCGGGACAAAATTGAGGCTATGATTAAGAAGTTGGAATGCTTCTCTGTCTACATTAACAAGGACAACACACAGGTCTTTCCATAATTGTATGATTTTTTTGTGCAAATGTACTCAAGCTCACGGACAATGTCAGATGTGATATAGTGAAGCACCTGAGTGAGTTGGGTGTGCAATTACGCAGGTACTTTCCTGAAACGGATGACACAAACAACTGGATTCGTTATCCCTTTCATGCCCTGCCTCCAGTCCACTTACCGATATCTGAACAAGAGAGCCTCATCGAAATTGCAACAAGCGGTTCTGTGAAAATGTAATTTAATCAGAAGCCACTAACAGATTTCTGGATTGGGCTGCGCTCAGAGTATCCTGCCCTGGCAAATTGCGCTGTTAAGACACTGATGCCCTTTGCAACCACGTACCTATGTGAGAGTGGATTCTTGGCCCTCACTAGCATGAAAACTAAATACAGGCACAGACTATGTGTGGAAAATGATTTAAGACTGAGACTCTCTCCAATACAACTCAACATTGTAGAGTTATGTGCATCCTTTCAAGCACACCCTTCTCATTAATCTGTGGTGAGTTATTCACAATTTTCGATTAGCAAGTAAGGTTTTCTATGTAAGATGGTTAAATAAAGCAAAAGTATTGATTATTATTATATTATTATTTGTGCCCTGGTCTTATAATAACTCTTTGTCCCTTACCATGAGCCGGGTTGTGACAAAAACTCACACTCATTCTTATGTTTAATAAATGTATCGTATAGTGTGTGTGTGGCAGGCTTACAATGATGGCAAAAAAACAACATTTGAGAGTGTGCTGACCCTGGTGCTAGAGGGGTACGCAGCTGGAGGTTGAATGTTTGAAGGGGTACGGGACTATAAAAAGTTTGGGAACCGCTGCCCTGGCTAATTGAAATGAAGGGTCCTGATACTGTAGCTGCACTGCTCCCATAACATTGTATGAGAGAGTGTCTCTCCAAGCACATGGTGCATCATGACTGTGGGAGGGAGAAGAGAGAGAGACCACAAGGGTATGGGGCCTTCATTCCTCATTGTTGGCCCAGCTCCAGACAGGCGATCTGTTTCCACTGCTGCGCCTCTCCTGTACCTCACTCCCTATGGGACACTGGCAGGCCTGGATAGGAACATAGGAGGCTGCTAATCTAGTCTCTTTTTTTGCAACCTGCATTGAGTATGATTCAGATCCAGCTCCAAAACTGAAAGAATGGCTCCCTATGTTCAATTGGAGGAATTCAAATTAAAGACAGGCCCTTGAAAATACATGCTATAGTCCTGCAAATGATTTAAATATAGATCTGAATACTGTAAGTAGGTTTCCATTGACCCAGGTTTATTCGACAAAAGCAAAACAAAAAGTAATTGTGACACTTAATGGAAACAGCAGATATAGGAGGAATTCTGTAAAGATCTACAACATTTTTATCCATTCGACAGGGGTCGAGCAATAAACTTTATATATTGCGACAAATTATGATGGAAAAGGGGTTTTTCGAATAAATGCTTGCCCAATAATTTTGAAGGTACACAGTCCATGTGATGTCAACACGTAACGATGAAGCCCCACTCCACATTTAATTCGAAATGCCTACTGCCTGTTAAATCTATCTTTGTAGGATCCTTGTCCTGACTTTCAAAAATGGCTTATTTGCTTTGACTTTTGTGGTTGGCTGAATGCAAATTTCACCATCCAATTATTTCAGATCTACAGGTGTGCAAGTTTCACCATGGCACGGACCGTGGCGATACGTTGACACGAGAATTATTAGAATATGGTAAATTAGTCAATTCTTGCATTCCATCCATGCTGGCTTTTGTGGGCTACATGAGACATGAAACGGATAGGTGGGAGGGCATACAGCCTGTCACCAATTTATTAATCGGCAATTTGCCTAAATAGGTCATGGAAATACATCAACCACTTCATTTTGAATCAACACTGTAGATTCTTTTTAGCTGTGACGTCATTTCGGCCAGCTGTTTTTATTGACACAAGATAGTTAAATGGAAACGCACCATAGCAGACAATTGTCAAACCTATTTTCTATGAACATTTTGTAAATGTCGACAAAAAAATCACTGGACAAGTTAATGGAAACATAGCTACTGTTTGAAATTCTAGCTAGGGACTCTTAATTGTAGTTCTATAAACACACGCACATTAGGAAAGTATTCCATGTACCAGATGTTGCTTTATTGATATATTATATAGTAATGAAAGTTTTGACAGTGAAGTTAAAGACAACACCCATTGACCAATACAGCAATTAGTCACTCAATGACATTGGGATCCTGTGACGTGTGTTTGGGAGAAAGCAGGGGTTACTTGAAAATGTAATGTCTTCATTTAATTTGAGCCATTTTTCTACAGCAGAAAAATAATCATATAGCAACAGGAAATGTGAATTATCATGTGGATTAGAATGGACATTTTTGTAGGGGTTGCTACATTTTTTGTAAATTTCAAAGTGGAAATTACAAACTTCAGAATATTTTTTAAACCTTGAATACACTACACATTTTACATTTCCTGCATTGCAAGTTATCCTCCAACAGGGTGAACAAATTAAGATCCTACATCTGTACCTGTACAGTCCTAAATCAAAGACAATGGACCTATTTGTTTCCATTTGAGAGTGTTAAAGAAATTCCTAATTGAGTGATTGATGAAGCCATCACAGACAGTGCTACAGTAGTGCAGCCAGCCCAGAGTCAATGACGTCCCCAGGGCGGATACTCCATAAACAAATTAATTAGCAGTTGCTGTGTGCTGGTGTTTTTCCACAATTGGTTTGCCTCACCACACTCAGGAAGAATAAATTAAATCACCTCTGGAATAAAGACAAATAACCTGGACTATTTCAACATCCATTATCAGGACATGTGAGTCGTTTTCTCACAATCATCCTCTCTTTCCTTCTCCATGGTAGTGGGCTGAACCATCCATCCTCTTCCGCAAGACAGTCAGGCACACACACATGATCACCCTTCTAATAGGAAACTCATGATCCACAATGTTTCCCCCTCGTCCCCTTATATTTTCCCCTTACACCAGACACTTCCATCTTTCACCACCCCCTCTTTCTTTCCCTCTTCCTCGCTCTCTCTCTACCTCCCAGCAGTTTCACACAGGACAATTGGGGGAGGGAGAGGAATGTGTGTGTGTATGGAAAACATGTTCTTACTGCTGTGGGTGTGACTCCTATCTCCATGTCGTGGTCCATGTGGACTTGAGAATCTCCTGCCATCCTCAGGTGGAGCTCAACACCTGTGGGGAGAGAGGGAGATGGAGATTCAACAAGCTGGGAATATTGTAACGGTTGTCCTCCTCCTCTTCTTCCGAAGAGGAGGAGTAGGGATTGGACCAAAGCGCAGCGTTGTTATATGCCATAATGATATTTAATAAAGTAAAAACGAAACACGAAAATACTTCAACAAACTACAAAACAAATAAACGATGTAGACAGACCTGAACTAGAGAACTTACATAAACACGAAGAACGCATGAACAGGTACAGACTACACAAACGAACAAACAAACGAAACAGTCCCGTGTGGTGCACAGACACAAACACGGAAGACAACCACCCACACACAAACAGTGTGAACAACCTACCTTAATATGGTTCTCAATCAGAGGAAACGTAAAACGCCTGTCCCTGATTGAGAACCATATCAGGCTAAATGACAATGAACCTAAACATAGAAACACATAACATAGAATGTCCACCCCAAGTCACGCCCTGATCAACTAAACACATACAAAAACAAGAGAAAACAGGTCAGGAACGTGACAAATATCCAATGAATTCAGCATTTCACTTTCATTAATGCACAGAATTATGCATCAATCAAATCTCAACAATAGATTGTTTTTCACAATATATCCCCTAAGATCAATCAGGAAAAATCAAGGATCAGGAAAAATTCTGCATAGTCAATACTGCATTGACTGATAACCCTGCAAAAAAATAGTTTTCTACACATATCATGTCAATCACTTTAACGAAATCAATACTACTATGCCAGTCATCTGTTTGAATAGGAGCCACTACTAACAGTGAGCCTGAATCTTAACAATGCATGCTCAGGTCTCCATTTTCATGTCAAATCTAGGCTAAAACAGTATATTCCAACAATCATACTATTATTCCATTAAGAATGCAAATCCAGTACATTACTTCATTCATTACTTCATGCTACAGTAGGTGATATGTGAGGACAGTGAAGTCAGTAGTGAGGACATTAAAACAGAGCCTCAGTTCATCATAATAAGACAGACCTTTTTCACCAACACAGAATGCTAATGTGTGGATTAACTCTGGACTCACATGAGAAATGGGACTCACTCTGTTAGCTAATTTGTAATCTCTGAATGAAGCAGTCTCAGCTGTCAGTAGCTACCGTGTTCAACCTTTGTTATCCCCCCGAGGAGGAGAGGAGGAGAACACATCAGTGCCAGTACGCTGCCTGGGCTGAACACCAACCCAACTGTTAAAAGCCCTGATGCTGCACGGACAAGCTGACCACTACTTGAATCACAATAATCACCAGCCTGGACCCTTCACAATCTGTTCACAGCAGATTTTTATGTCTTAATTTCTTTGTTTAAACTTCCCATGTGCCTACAATAATTACTCTTTCGCTTTTTTTGAAGTAACACCATGACATGTGATTTGATGTAGTTTCGAAGACTTCTTTTCGAACAGTAAATGTGGTTTCTTTGTTGTTGTTTTAGGTCTATTGGTGTAATACATTGATCTAGTGACAGACTGCAGTATCTGTGCTCTGATTTTAATGTGCTAGAAATTGTATTTTTAAACATCAATTGCATACTCAAACTGACAGAGGGGGAAAAAAATTATGAATAATATTTTTTGGCAATAGGATTAAATAACACATACGGGACGTCAGCACTACAGATATGAGAGTGGGAGAGGGCAAGTCGATAGGGACTAATTTTAGCTGCAATTTCACAACACCATTTCAGTTATATAAAAGTGTAATGACTGATAGGGTCACTGGTGTTTAAAAATAATCCAATAGAGTGACAGAGAGTATGAACTATGTGTTCCATAATCACCAATCAGCAGAGGTGTGGACCCAAGGCACATGACTTGGACTCGAGTGAGACTCGAGTCACAAATTTGATGACTTGAGACTCGACTTGATAGAAAATAAAATTTGAGACTTGACTCGGACTTGGAGCCTCAAGACTTGGGACTCGACTTTAACTGCCTAGAAGGCCAGCATCCTGGAATCGCCTCTTCACTGTTGACGTTGAGACTGGTGTTTTGCGGGTACTATTTAATGAAGCTGCAAGTTGAGGACTTGTGAGGCATCTAGGGTCACATGTGCCAAATACAACAAGTGTAGACTTTACCGTGAAATGCTTACTTACAAGCCCTTAACCAACAGTGCAGTTCAAGAAGAAGAAAATATTTACCAAGTAGGCTAAAATAAAAAGTAATAATAAAAAATAACACAATAAGAATAACAATAATGAGGCTATATACAGGGGGCACCAGTACCGAGTCAGTGTGCAGCAGTACGAGTAGCAGCAGTGTACACGAGGGGGGGTCAATGTAAATTGTCCAGTGGCAATTTATATGAATTGTTCAGCAGTCTGATGGCTTGGGGGTAGAAGCTGTTGAGGAGCCTTTTGGTCCTAGACTTGGCGCTCCGGTACCGCTTGCCGTGCGGTAGCAGATTAAACAGTCTATAACTTGGGTAACTGGAGTCTCTGACAATTTTATGGGCTTTCCTCTGACACTGCCTCTTAAATAGGTCCTGGATGGCAGGAAGCTTGGCCCCAGTGATGTACTGGGCCGTTCGCACTACCCTCTGTCGCGCCTTACGGTCAGATGCCGAGCAGTTGCCATACCTGGCGGTGATGCAACCAGTCAGGATGCTCTCGATGGTGCAGCTGTAGAAACTTTTGAGGATCTGGGGGCCCATGACAAATCTTTTCAGTCTCCTGAGGGGGAAAAGGTTTTGTCGTGCCCTCTCCACGACTGTCTTGGTATGTTTGGACCATGATGGTTCGTTGGTGATGTGGGCACCAAGGAACTTGAAACTCTCGACCCGCAGCCCCGTCAATGTTAATGGGGGCCTGTTCGGCCCGCCTTTTCCTGTAGTCCACAATCATCTCTTTTGTCTTACTCACATTGAGGGAGAGGTTGTTGTCCTGACAACACACTGCCAGTTCTCTGACCTCCTCCCTATAGGCCGTCTCATCGTTGTCGGTGATCAGGCCTACCACTGTTGTGTCGTCAGCAAACTTAATGATGGTGTTGGAGTCGTGTTTGGCCACGCAGTCGTGGGTGAACAGGGAATACAGGAGGGGACTAAGTACACACCCCTGAGGTGTTAAGGATCAGCGTGGCAGATGTATTGTTGCCTACTCTTACCAGCTGGGGGCGGCCCGTCAGGAAGTCCAGGATCCAGTTGCAGAGGGAGGTGTTTAGTCCCAGAGTCCTTAGCTTAGTGATGAGCTTCATGGGCACTATGGTGTTGAACGCTGAGCTGTAGTTGATGAACAGCATTCTCACATAGGTGTTTCTTTTGTCCAGGTGAGAAAGGGCGGTGTGGAGTGTGATTGAGATTGCGTCATCTGTGGATCTGTTGGGGCGGTATGCGAATTGGAGTGGGTCTAGGGTGTCTGGGAGGATGCGGTTGATGTGAGCCATGACCAGACTTTCAAAGCACTTCATGGCTACCGACGTGAGTGCCATGGGTCTGTAATCAATTAGGAAGGTTACCTTCGCTTCCTTGGGCACAGGGACTATGGTGGTCTGCTTGAAACATGTAGGTATTACAGACTCGGTCAGGGAGAGGTTGAAAATGTCAGTGAAGACACTTGACAGTTGGTCCGTGCATGCTTTGAGTACACGTCCTAGTAATCCGTCTGGCCCAGCAGCTTTGTGAATGTTGACCTGTTTAAATGTTTTGTTCACATAGGCTACTGGGAGCGTTATCACACAGTCATTCAGAACAGCTGGTGCGCTCATGCATGCTTCAGTGTTGCTTGCCTTGAATCGAGCATAAAAGGCATTTAGCTCGTCTGGTAGGCTCGTGTCACTGGGCAGCTCACGTCTGGGTTTCCCTTTGTATTCCGTAATATTTTTCAAGCCCTGCCACATCCGACGAGCGTCAGAGTCGGTGTAGTAGGATTCAATCTTAATCATGTATTGACGCGTTGCTTGTTTGATGGTTCGTCTGAGGGCGTAGCAGGATTTCTTATAAGCGTCCAGATTAGTCTCCCGCTCCTTGAAAGTGGCAGCTCAGCCTTTAGTTCGATTCGGATGTTGTCTGTAATCCATGGCTTCTGGTTGGGATATGTACGTACAGTCACTGTGGAGACGATGTCGTCGATGCACTTATTGATGAAGCCAATGACTGAGGTGGTGTATTCCTCAGTCATATGAATCCCAAAACATATTCCAGTCTGTGCTAGCAAAACAGTCCTGTAGTGTAGCTTCCGCGTCATCTGACCAGCTCTGTATTGAGCGAGCCACTTGTACTTCCTGCTTTAGTTTTTTCTTGAATTCAGGAATCAGGAGGATATGATTGTGGTCAGATTTGCCAAATGGAGGGTGGGGGAGAGCTTTTTATGTATCTCTGTGTGTGGAGTAAATGTGGTCTAGGATTTTTTCCCCCCTGGTTGCACATGTGACATGCTGGTAAACATTTGGTAAAACTGATTTAAGTTTGCCTGCATTGAAGTCCCCGGCCATTAGGAGCGCCATTTCTGGGTGAGCATTTTCTTATGGCCTTATAGAGTTGGTTGAGAGCAGTCTTGGTGACAGCTTCGCTTTGTGGTGGTAAATAGACGGCTACGAATAATATAGATGAGAACTCTCTTGGTAGATAGTGTGGTCGACAACTTATCTTAAGGTACTCTACCTCAGGCTAGCAATACCTTGAGACTTCTTTAATATTAGACATCGCACACCAGCTGTTATTGACAAAAAGACACACACCCTCACACCTTGTCTTACCAGAAATAGTGTCTCTGTTCTGCCGGTGCATGGAAAATCCTGCCAGCTCTATATTTTCATTTTCTTTGTTCAGCCACATCTCAGTGAAACATAGGATGTTACAGTTTTTAATGTCCCGTTGGTAGGATAATCTTAATAATAGGTCATCAATTTTATTTTCTAACGATTGCACGTTAGCAAGGAGGATGGAGTTGGGAGTTTACTCGCTCGCCTCCGGCTTCTCAGAAGGATTCCCAATCTGCGTCCCCTTTTCCAGCGTCTTTTCTTCACGCAAAAGGCGTGGATCTGGGCCTGTTCCAGTGAAAGCAGGATATACTTCTCGTCGGACTTGTTAAAGGAAAAAGTTTCTTCCAGTCCGTGGTAAGTGATCGATTTTCTGATGTCCAGAAGTTATTTTCGGTCATAAGAGACGGTAGCAGCAACATTATGCACACAATAAGTTAAAACATTCTCAAGGTTTGGGTGGTTACTGGGTACATGTCTAAAGACAGCTGTAACATCTCACTGCTTTCAGTATTGTGGGATGAAAAAAATATTCTGGTGAATTAATAACAGTATTTGTGAGGAAGAAAAGGGCTACCCAGTTGACAAGCATTCTTCGGGCAGGCAGCCCTCCAAAGTGATAGTGTTTGGTGCAGACAGACCATGCTTTCCATCTGATCCTGCAACCTCCTGTGCACAGGTAGTTAGGCTGTATGATTCTTCCTGCTTAGAGAAGTGACGGCATGATATCCCTACTTGATATTGGCTGCTAACATGAATCACTTTCAGCTCAAATGCAGGTGTAAAAAAATTGTTTATTTCTGTATCTTAAGTTTTGAAAATGCATTGCCATTTCTGGCTGTATTGACAGGCTACATTTGCGCAGCCATTGTGTGCGCATTCATGTGTGTGCGCAATGCTCGCAAGCTTTGAACCACTGCTTTTTGGGGAATGGGGGTCAAAAACTTTGAGAATCACTGAGCTAGCCGACAGATTTCTGATTTGCTATACAGCTATAGGATCGGGTGCAACACAAACATCAAATTGTAAGTAGAGCATTGCCATAAATAAATATGCAGCTACAAAAAATTTGTGATCAAGAATATCAACTGTTTACTTTGCAAACTCACCAGCAATGGAGCCTCAAACAACAATTACTAGCATAGTCAAAACTTGACTGCTAGTAATTACTAGTATGTCAAAATTGCTTGAAATGCATCATTTACTTATGAAGCTTGCATTTGGAATTTGTTGTTAAAATGAATTATTCCATAATCAAAATATGTTGTAGACAAAATAATGAAAAGTGCTGTCTGGTAGCCTCAATAAATAGACAACTCATTGCATGTATAGCTTATTTCTTATACTTGAGACTTGACTTGAAAAAACGTATGATTAGACTCGACTTGCTCTTAGAATGCACAACTTGGACTTGACTCGAGATTCGACCCATTCTACTTGGGACTCGACTAGAGTCTCAAACCTTGTGACTCGAATAATAGTGTCTTGATTCCACCTCTGCCAATCAGAAAGCAATCACCAGATTGCTTCTACCTGAGAATAACAACACCATCTGATTTGTCTCTGTCGTCATGCTCTAACATTGCTCCATTTTGATCAGTGATAGATGCAAGGCAAGGCATCATGGAGAGAAAATGCAAAGCGGGGTGGAGGAGCGATGGCCCACGTCACACATGAGATCCACACAGGAATACAGTGTTGACATTGACGGATCTAAAGCAAAGGGCAGAGCGACGTGACAGGCATTTGAGACAGACAGGAATACAAGACACACAAGGCCCAGAATAGTGAATGCGTTATAGTGTCGCCAGGTCCTGCTTTCCAAGTCAGTTTAGGCTTTCATGCATTAAACATCTCTCCAGTGACTGGTGAACCCAGGACCTGTGTGCATACTCTGCCTGTGTTTGATTGCTGCTCTGCTCTCGCTGCAGACTCACCAGCGGTTGTGCAAACACAGATTCCAGCTCAGCATTTTATCTTTAAGAGGGTAACTTTGGGTGAATTGGGTTTAGGCTCTGATAGAGTGAGTGCTCATCTGTTGGTGGCGGAGAAGTAAACCTGCAATTGCTCTCTCTCTCTCTCTCTCTCTCTCTCTCTCTCTCTCTCTCTCTCTCTCATAATGTTTCCACCTGTACACATTATGTTTTTTGAGGACGGTCCAGGTCTTTGTTTGAGTTACACAAACAGCTATTGTAAGGTTTAATTATCTTCATTAGAGGCTCTTTACAATGTAGTCGATGTCAGCCCTCTGTGCAGTTTGGAAATGTGAGGGCTAGTTGTGAGGAGTTAGGTGGCCAGGACAAGGCTTGTATCAATATTAAATACTGCTCCAATAACACGGCCGTCGGCCAACAGAGTTAAACTGGCCTCTGGAGGACCATAATAATGAGGCCTTAGATTAGCCACTAGTCATTACTCTGCCTGAGAAGACAAAAAACTTGATCAACAAGATAACTGGGTTTGGAGCACTTCATTTTCTCGATTATCTTACATCATTTGAAGGTAATCAAAGCTCTTTAAAAGGGGATTCAAACAAGCACATTTCCTGCCTGAAAATATCCATGAGACGTGCATGTTTTGCAAATGGTTTCAAGCTAGATCTGTGAACAAGCTACAGTATACCACAGTACTGTGCATTCCGCAGAGAATGATGAGTGCAGTGAGAAACTGCTAATTCTGCAGTAACCCTTTGGTTTACAATACAAATTATGCTATTTGGGGGCACTGATCCATATATTCTGAGGTCATACAGAAGCTTTCTATTTTCCACAGAAAATTCAATTCTGAGGAGTCATCAAAACAAAGCATAGGTCTGACAGAGGGGAGAAAAGAGAGAGAGAGCTGAGTCTTCAATAATATCTGCACTGGGAGGATCTGCACAATCAGTGCAGAAGATAGATATCTTCTCTAGTGGAATAAGTTGCTCCAATGTCTCTGTCATTTCTGTAGCCCAGCATTGGGAGCCTACTGGAACTTCCCCTCCCCTCCCTTGCTCCTCTCTCCCCCTCCCTGCTTCTTCTTCCCAGAGCCAACTCTCAGCAGCAGCGTCATGGTTACTAGGCTCTCATTCATGAGTTAGTCACAGGCTAATGCCTCAATCACACCGAGAGCATCATTGCGCAAAATGGTACGCAGCATAATCTTGATATGTGTGCAACAAAAGTTCAACATTCCGCTTCTGCTACCATTTCTGTCAAGCCGTCTACGCATACAGTTTGATGCATACGTTTGATAATTCCAGCGTATGCACCACACAGAACGCACTGCAACTGCCTCTGCAACGCAATGCTATCAGGCAAGCAAAGTGTTCCATTGGAAATTAATGTATTTCTGGTGTGCCAAAATGTACGGACACTGTGTGATCGAGGTATAAGACAAGTGGCTCACAGTGCAGCGCTTCATCCCTATCTTTGCTCACTTATGACACTTTGAGGTCGGTCAGGGCAAATTACTAAAAATGTCTCCAAAGCCTGTGAATGCCAGCAAGCTTGGCTTCAGGCCCAGATTCCTTTTTCCCCTCCTCGTGGCTGATAGCCGGTCTTGAGCGTATACAGTCTAGTACTTGTATCATCTCTCACGGATCACCTTCTCCTGAGCAATTGACACCGCCTCAGCTAGACGTCCTGCCCACACTGGAGACTATTAGTCTAATGAAATGACAACGGACCAAAAAACTAAACACCACACAGCCACAGCCAGGAATAACTGCTGCTTGCTCGAATCTCGTCCTCTCGCGCTCCTGTGCTAAGGGTACGTGTATTTATAAAAGTGATGCCCCAGACTCCCCAACACTGTTGAGTGATGCTGGACGGACTGAGCACCAGGCCAAGCCAACAACACCCAGTCCACTGGACCAGAGCAGTCCTGTAGGACATGAATGTGATAGGAGAGGAGGATGGGGTTTAAGGAGAGGACAGGAGCTCCAACACCATGTCCCGCATTTATCAGGTGGCTCGTCAGCCTCTTATTGTGATTTACGGCCCAGAGCCCACATTCACAGGAGTGAGAGAGTGAGGGATGGATGGACAAGAGGAGGTAGAAAGCAGGATTGGAAGAGAGGAGGGGGTGCTGAGCGCATGCAGAAAGAGCCAAAGGTTACACAGACCTAATTAGAATTCTTGCGGCACCTCGCAATGTCCCTGCACCAGTCCTTTGAGGAGGCCGCTCCTTCTCACTACCACATACCATATCAGAACATCCATGGTGTCACTCAATAAGCCTGTTATGCTGAACATATGTCTCTTTCCCTGTGTTAATGGGCTGTGACTGAGGGAAACTTCTCACCCTGGGTGATGGATGCTCACACTGGGCTCCATAGATAGATGTGTACGCAAAGGAAAAGCCGTCTGGAGATGGTTAAGTCAACAAGTTAACTTATTTCACCTTAATGATAGCAAGGGTTCTAATTATGATTCTCCAGGAGACACCACTACTGGTTCAAATTATAGAACAAATAATACATGAATATTGTCATATGAAAGGGTTATACTAACCTAACATATGGAATTGTTTTAAGACGGTCATACCATGGATCATTTAACTATTTGAATTCGAATTTTTGGATTTAAAATGTTTTATTTTAAAAACATTTATATTGGCCTTTACTACTGTAGCCCATAGAAACACATTGAATAACACATTCATAAATAGCAAAAAAAGGCCAGACAAAAATAAATAATGAGGAATAAGGTTTTGAAGTGTCTGTCATATATCTAGGTGATATAAGAAAGCTCAGGAAATATTTTAGTTTTTTGGACACATATTTAAACTCTTTTTTTTTGTTGGCACAAAACTACCTCCATACTTCCATTCATTTGTATAGGTTACCTTCAGACGAGTCTGTGACACTTGTGGGGGTCGTGGAGCAAAACAGAGAACACCATCATGTTTGTGAGAGTCTACAGACGTTTTTGTGAGAAGACTGATTTTTGCGATGTCTACTGGTCTGACAAACAGGACTGTAGCTCTGCAACTTTCCACCACAGATGAAAAAGGACGACATGCGGTGGATTGAGAGGCAGCCCATATAAACCCCCAGATATCTCTAGCTTAAACTGACGGATTTGATGGGGATAATTGTATTATGTTAATTAGATTGATGCACGGGCTATAAAGTCATGAATACATTTCTGAAGTAAATAATAATAATATGGTCATGAGGCAGATGGTTTTAGCCAAGGTAACTTAAGGTGAACACATACTGAGAAAGGACTGATGCACCAGTCTGACCCTAAGAGAGATAAGGTTCAACTAACTTGACCTGCATGTTAACTAGCTGGACACAAGGAACAGTATCATGAGATCTCCTCTAGAATGTCTTTATCAGAGTTAAAGAGCAACTGCCCCTAAAATCCAACTTCACGTTTGGAAAACAGCCTACTGTATGTGGCATCGATATGAGTCCGAAACATTTGTTTTACTATCAAAATGTATTACAAAGTGCAAATGGGATAATTTGGGTCATAAATTCAGTCTCATCCAAAATTACACAATGGATATGTTCAAATTACAATAGCTCCAAATTTCAATAACTTAAACACCTCCAACTATAATTTCTAGAAATGAACATACAGATATTGAAAGCATTTAATGAGAGCTTAAAAGACATGCAACATGAAAATACTGTCTCATTTACATTGTGTCATTTATTGACAAGACCGACCCAGAGATAGGATATCCAAAGTCAAACCAATTTTGCTACTGTTTCACACCAGCCAGGTGAAGCCAATTGGCGAAATAATTTGGCTAACTCTTCCCACCGGCAAACACACAGGAGTCACCCACATCAAACGACACCACGAAACCAACTCACTTTTGAATTCAGTCATGGCCTCTAGCATTTCTTAACGAACCAAATCTAAAACGGGGCCAAATCAGGAAGTTCAGCCGCCCTTTAACAATGGAGCTCCAGTCCGTACGAGCTGCAGCATCTTAATCCCCATAATGCCCTTCAAGATAAAGGACATCACTGCTTTTACAAGGAGCTCTGTCTCTAAAACCTCAATGTCATCCCACATTGTTCTCCAGTCGGTGACACTGGACAGATTAGAGCATGCCCAATTATTACTCTCCTCCCACTTCCACCTCCACCTCGGTAACGGCCAATTAACCTGGACAAGAAATGCTCTCCTATTCTGCCTAGCTGAGTGGCTTTACAGGGCCGCAGTAGCCTTCTTTTCAAATCATACAGACACAGTTTCCATAGCACTTAATACAAAGAATTGTTCACGCTTGGCTAAGCTCCTGACACAGATGCATTGCTGCAATACAGGCGGGGATGGGCTGCTTTTTATCACAGCCATGCCTACCACCTTACCCAGAGACCTGGCTTTCACAAAATAAATTGACACAATTAATTATTCACACACACAGTAATCTCATCTCAATGTCTCATTAGATTTGGGCTAGCGTTCTGGGCTGAATCGAACCTCAGTCCACAACATGAGAGAGACTGGGTTGGTTTCAGTGGTTGACTGAGGTGATGCACAGAGGCTGGCTGATAATGATGGCTTTCCAAAAGGAGTTACAGCATAACTCTAATGCAGTTTACAAGGTCAAAGGGCCATCCATCAAAATCAGTTACGGTGCTACAACTTTCACCCCGTGCAATAATCAAACAGCCGTCCAGGCTGCACCGTTTCATCAACAGTTCATGTCATATTGAAGTGATACCTATACCAATGGACTGGTTACACACACACATAAACACACACAAACTTAATCAAAAGGTTAAAAAGGTGAGCATAGAATAAAATATGTGCTATATACTACTGTTCTGCACCATCCTTCTCCTATAGCATTTGCCTGTTAGCCCTACCTTTACACTGCTCAATGGGAAATGTTAGAAAAAATAATGATCACATACTGAACACTTTTAAACCATCTCTGCATTCCCTGCTGAGGACATTCCCGGGAACATTGCGTAGGAAAAACATGCCCGTTGGACATGGCCACAGACCCCATTGTCAAGAAAGTTTTACAGGGACAACTAAAGATATTTTGTGCAGAGTGCACTCAACCAGGATAGCCTATAAGAGCAGACAATAGCACATCACAGCCCTGAAACCAGCTTCTCTAATCCCTGGCTCAGAGAGTGCTCCAACGGAATCAATGCAAATGATTTGCTCTAAATTCTTTACTAGTCTCCGATATTCCAGCGAAAAGCTACTGCAAACAGATAATGGCCTCTCTCTCTCGCTCTCTCTCTCTCTGTCTCTCTCTATCCCTCTCTCACCACCTTCTTTCATTGAATGTGTGGAATCGGAAACACAACACAACGATGTGCTGTCACCCCCTGTAGTAAACCCCCACACTGTTGGCTGCTGCACTCGTAAAACTCCTGCATTCCACAATAGGAGAATTAAAGCATCCTCTCGCATCAGGCAACTAGGCAGTAGCCTCAGCAGCATCTCACATTGGTCTGACAGGGCTGGAAACCCATTGTTTTTTGATTACCTAGCCCTCAGAATGAGGGCAAACAAATGCACTGTAGTGACATTAGTGATATAGAACACAAGCAGGCTGTGATGGGAAAGAGGTCGCAGGCAGTGCAGGCTGGAGGTATCTGAGGTATCTCTCTCTTAGGGAGCATAGCAACCATACTATATGGTTTTAATTCACGTACACACTTTGATCTGACACGCGGCTAAATGGATGATGGCGAGGTGATGAATTACGGAAGGTAATGACAGCATGGCATCGCATTCAAAGGCAGATCGAACGGCTCAGCTGCAGCCCAAGGGTACCCTATAACCACAGCGTTAGGCTATACTTTCTCTCCCTCCTTCTCTCTCTGCTCCGGTCGTGTCTCCCTACTTTTTCTCAGTCTAGCATGAGTCTTACCTTTAGGTGGCCACAGGAGCAGCTGGCAGGCTCCCGCCGAGGCATTTCACAGCTGCTACTCTCCCATGGACTCCCCTCTCCTTCCCTTGCTTTGTTCAGCAGCCCTTCTGCCTCCCAGCTCTTCTCTTTTCCTTTTCACCGCTCTAGTCCTATGTGCTTGAGTGTGTGTTTCCTCCCCCGACCACCCCCTCACCCTCTTGCTCTTCTCTTACTTCCTCACCCTCTTGCCCTTCTCTTACTTCCACGCAGAGCTCTTGTCTCTTAGGATTTATCCTTTACGTGTGTGTGTCTGTGCCACATGGCACGTTTCACTCTGCAGGCAAAGAGGAATGAGCTGGGAAGAGAAAAACACTGTGAGAGGCAGAGAATAGGGAGGTACCTAGTCAGTTGTCCAACTGAATGTATTCAACTGAAATGTGTCTTGCGCATTTAACCCAACTCCTCTGAATCAGAGAGGTGTGGGGGGCTGCCTTAATCAAAATCCACGGCGCCCAGGGAACAGTTGGTTAACTGCCTTGCTCAGGGGCAGAATGACAGATTTTTACCATGTCAGCTCGGGGATTGGATCTGATTACTGGCCCAATACTCTAGCCACTTGCCGCTCAGTGAGTATAGGGAGAGAGAGAGAGAGTATAGGGAGAGTGAGGTAGAGAGAGAGAGTGAGGTAGAGAGAGAGAGAGTGAGGTAGAGAGAGAGTGAGGTAGAGAGAGAGTGGTAGAGAGGTAGAGAGAGAGGTAGAGAGAGAGGTAGAGAGAGGTAGAGAGAGAGAGAGAGAGAGAGGTAGAGAGAGAGGTAGAGAGAGAGGTAGAGAGAGAGAGAGAGAGAGAGAGAGAGGAAATTAGCCAGCAATATTCAATAAAAAAACAGCCCAATAAACTCTACAACATAAACCAATCGTACAGATGGGCTAAAAACAGTGCAGAAAGATTAATTGAAACAGTGAACGCAAATGAAATGATGAACTCTATACAGCTCTTCAATAACTCACAATACCAAGACAATAAAGAAGGTGTCAATTCTACTACTCAAAACATGAATTGCATATTCCAAAAAGCAGCGTCAAAAGCAAATTTCAGAAAACCAAAGAAATGCAACATCAGAAACAAAAACCAAAATGTTTCTGAAAAATGGTTTGATAACAAATGTAAAACAATTAGAAAACACCTAAGACAAATATCAAATGAAAAGTATAAGCAGCAAAATAACCCAGAGCAACGCTATGAATACTTTGAAACTCTGAAACTGTATAAACAAACACTGAAACGCAAAAAATTGAATTATGCCAACAAGACACTTGATGAAATTGAAAACACAATTGACCAAAATCCGTTCTGTGACATGTGGAACAATTTAAGCATGACAAAGCCACAACAATTAACCATACAAGATGAAGGAATTTGGAAAACTTATTTTGATAATCTATACAAAAACATCCAACAGACAGACTTACAACAGAACCAATTAGAAAAAAAATGGAACATCCTTGTTCCATTAAAAACAACTCAAATCCATTAGAAGACCCAATAACCCAACAAGAACTAAATGAAAAGCTCAAATCCATAAAATCAAAGAAGGCTTCTGGTCTAGATAACATCAGAAATGAAATGCTGAGTAACAGCACACCTGAGTTGCAAAATGCTGTGCTTAAATTGTTCAACATGGTTTTAACTTCTGGCTGCTTCCCTGATGTCTGGAACCAGGGGCTCATCTCCCCTATCCACAAAAGTGGAGACAAATCAGACCCCAATAATTACAGGGGAATTTGTGTAAACAGCAACTTGGGAAAGGTTTTCTGTAGCATTTTGAAATCAAGAATTCAAACCTTTCTTCAAGAAAAAAATGTAATAAGAAAATGTCAAATTTACTTTCTCCCCAACCATCGCACTACTGACCTTACACACACTAATTCATGAACATGTCCACCAAAAAAAGAGGGCAAAATCTTTGCTTGCTTTATTGACTTCAAAAAAAGCATTTGATTCTATTTGGCACGAAGGACTATTCTACAAAATTATCCAAAGTTGGCTTGGTGGTAAGGTGTATGACTTAATAAAATGTATGTACACAGAAAACAAGTGTGCAATAAAAATCAAAAACCAAATGACAGAATTATTTTCACAACATCGAGGTGTGAGACAAGGCTGCAGTTTGAGTCCAAATCTTTTCAACATTTATATCAATGAATTAGCAGACATTTTGGACCATTCTCCAGCACCAGGACTCACACTATTTGACACAGAGGTAAAATACCTGCTATACGCTGATTATTTGGTACTTCTTTCACCAACCAAAGAAGGTGATGCACATTTGTGGCCTGCTGGAGGTCATTTTGCAGGGCTCTGGCAGTGCACCTCCTTGCACAAAGGCGGAGGTAGCGGTCCTGCTGCTGGGTTGTTGCCCTCCTACGGCCTCCTCCACGTCTCCTGATGTACTGGCCTGTCTCCTGGTAGCGCCTCCATGCTCTGGACACTACGCTGACAGACACAGCAAACCTTTTTGCCACAGCTCGCATTGATGTGCCATCCTGGATGAACTGCACTACCTGAGCCACTTGTGTGGGTTGTAGACTCCGTCTCATGCTACCACTAGAGTGAGAGCACCGCCAGCATTCAAAAGTGACCAAAACATCAGCCAGGAAGCATAGGAACTGAGAAGTGGTCTGTGGTCACCACCTGCAGAATCACTCCTTTTTTGGGGGTGTCTTGCTAATTGCCTATAATTTCCACCTTTTGTCTATTCCATTTGCACAACAGCATGTGAAATTTATTGTCAATCAGTGTTGCTTCCTAAGTGGACAGTTTGATTTCACAGAAGTGTGATTGACTTGGAGTTACATTGTGTTGTTTAAGTGTTCCCTTTATTTTTTTGAGCAGTGTATGATGTTATAGGACTGTCATCTGAAGAATTCTGAGAAGGTTAGTGAAAAAATTAATATATTTTGGTGGTTTATACGTTATCGCTATTTTTGCCTTGAATCAATGCTGTTGTGATGTTTGCTATTGTGGTAAGCTAATATAACGCTATATTGTGTTTTCGCTGTAAAACACTTAGAAAATCTGAAATATTGGCTGGATTCACAAGATCTGTGTCTTTCATCTGCTGTACGCTGTGTATTTTTAAGAAATGTTTTATGATGAGTAATTAGCTAATTCACGTTGCTCTCTGTAGTTATTCTAGTCGCTTTGGTGAGAGTTGTGATGGTGGCTGCAATGGTAAACTATGATTTATACCTGAAATATGCACATTTTTCTAACAAAACATATGCTATACAATAAATATGTTATCAGACTGTCATCTGATGAAGTTGTTTCTTGGTTAGTGGCTATTTATATCTTTATTTGGTCGAATTTGTGATAGCTACTGATGGAGTAAAAAAATGGTGGAGTAAAAAAGTGGTGTCTTTTGCTAACTTGGTTAGCTAATAGATTTACATATTGTGTCTTCCCTGTAAAACATTTTAAAAATCAGAAATGATGGCTGGATTCACAAGATGTGTATCTTTCATTTGGTGTCTTGGACTTGTGATTTCATGAACATTTTATTATATGATATCCCTGTGGCTTTAGGCTAGGCTATGCTAGTCAGCTTTTTTGATGGGGGGGATCCCGGATCCGGGTTTGTGAGGCGTTAGAGGTTAAGTTTGCAGATGACACAACAGTGGTAGGCCTGATCACCGATAACGACGAGACAGCCTATAGGGAGGAGGTCAGAGACCTGGCCGGGTGGTGCCAGAATAACAACCTATCCCTCAACGTAACCAAGACTAAGGAGATGATTGTGGACTACAGGAAAAGGAGGACCGAGCAGGCCCCCATTCTCATCGACGGGGCTGTAGTGGAGTAGGTTGAGAGCTTCAAGTTCCTTGGTGTCCACATCACCAACAAACTAGAATGGTCCAAACACACCAAGACAGTCGTGAAGAGGGCACGACAAGGCCTATTCCCCCTCAGGAAACTAAAAAGATTTGGCATGGGTCCTCAGATCGTCAAAAGGTTCTACAGCTGCAACATCGAGAGCATCCTGACTGGTTGCATCACTGCCGGGTAAGGCAATTGCTCGGCCTCTGACCGCAAGGCACTACAGAGGGTAGTGCGTATGGCCCAGGACATCACTGGGGCTAAGCTGCCTGCCATCCAGAACCTCTACACCAGGCGGTGTCAGAGGAAGGCGCTAAAAATTGTCAAAGACCCCAGCCACCCCAGTCATAGACTGTTCTCTCTACTATTGCATGGTAAGCGGTACCGGAGTGCCAAGTCTAGGACAAAAAGGCTTCTCAACAGTTTTTACCCCCAAGCCATAAGACTCCTGTACAGGTAATCAAATGGCTACCTGGACAATTTGCATTGTTTTCCCCTCCCAACCCCTCTTTTACGCTGCTGCTACTCTCTGTTTATTATTTATTATACATTCATGCACATTCTACCTCAATTGGCCCGACCAACCAGTGCCCCCGCACATTGGCTAACCGGGCTATCTGCATTGTGTCCCGCCACCCACCACCCGCCAACCCCTCTTTTACACTACTGCTACTCTCTGTTCATTATATATGCATAGTCACTTTAACCATATCTACATGTACATACTACCTCAATCAGCCTGACTAACCGGTGTCTGTATGTAGCCTCGCTACTTTTATAGCCTCGCTACTGTATATAGTGTTACGCACGCCTCTAAAAAGAGGGAACGCAACTCCCTGCTGCAACTCAACTCTCCGTGAAGCGAAAGAGGTATGGACCGTAGGTGCGAGAAAGGACGACAAAGGCAGAATTTACCGTTACTAGGATTTATTTCCTACACGGTAATATGGGGAAAAGGGGCTGGACGGAACCAAAGCAAAGAAAGTAAATATCAAAGCTTCCCCCTCTCCTATCTAACCTGCCTACCCACTACTTACCTATCTTAGCACCACCTGGTGCCCTAACCAAAATACAGGGGGTGGTCCGCCCAGGTCTTACCTAGTGTGCCTAGACATTGAATATACTACGGGTATATGTATGCCCTCGGGCCTCTTGCCTAAGCACTCCCTAAGTGCCTTCCCCTTCCCCCCCTGGGAACAAATGAAACAGAACAACAAACAATCCACTTCACAACAAAACTGAGAAAACTAACTCAGGTCACTAAAGATGCTCTGAACAAGCAACAAACACAGAACATAGCCAAGCTGCTACCAACAACAACTAACACAGTGCATACTCACAACCAACATGCTATAACCCCTCAGCCATAAACCTCTCTCTCAGCAATGATCTATCCAACATTCAATCTCAGCCTATAATGATATATATCGCTCTCTATCTCTCTCAGGATCATTTCCCTCCTTTTTCTCTCCTGAACAGAACACTGGCTTTATATCTTCTGGTGGCAATGGTGATTAGAGTCAGCTGCTTCTTGACGAGGGGGCGGGGTCAGCTCCAATCATCAATTAGCCTGGGGTCGACCAATCAGCTGCTTGGGGAGTTACAGGAATTTCTCCTGAAACACACACACTCAAATACAAACCAGAACACAGAAACTGGGGAACGTAACAATAGCCTGTCTTTTTACTGTTATTTTATTTCTTTACTTACCTATTGTTCACCTAATACCTTTTTTGCACTATTGGTTAAAGCCTGTAAGTAAGCATTTCACTGTAAGGTCTACACCTGTTGTATTCGGCGCACGTGACAAATAAACTTTCATTTGAGATACGAAGCAAAGACAGATCCTTACCAAGTACAGGCTGAGTGACCACCGATTGGCAATAGAAACCGGCAGACATAAAAAGACATGGCTACCAAAAGAGGAGTGTGTATGTGGTCACTGCACAACAGGGGAGGTAGAAACAGAGATGCACTTTCTCCTTTACTGTGATAAATATTCCTCACCAAGAGATTCTTTATTCACAGAAATTACTACATTTATTCCAAATTTTAACTCATTAAACCCAAAGGAAAAACTAAAAATAATCATGGGCGAAGGAGCAATGGCTCCTCTTGCAGCCAAACATGTATTTGCCTGCCATAGCTTGAGAGACACGGAATAATAACATCTGCATAGTAAAGAGTAACTTACTTATTATTAGTATTATTGTTATTGCTATTATTGTTATTACTATTATTATTGTTGTTGTGATTATCATTCCGAATAGTTGTGGTATGGGTAGTAGGGGTGATGGTAGTGATAGCAGTTTAATGATGGTGGTGGTGGTAGTAGTAGTATTAGTAATCATGATGGTAGCTGTAGTACTGATGTAATGGTGAAGATGACAGTGATTTAATTATAAGTTATAGTTTCATTTTCCATGTATAGCTTTTTATATTTATTACCATATTATTATTATTTACATTTTATAATTCAATATTGTATTATTATTTATTCTTAATAATTTTATTACAATGTATATTGTATACATTGTTGCTTTGGCAATATTGACACAATGGTTTTCATGCCAATAAAGCAGCTGAATTTGAATTTGAGTATAGGGAGAGAGAGAGTGAGAGAGAGGATAGGGAGAGAGTGAGGTAGAGAGAGAGTGAGGTAGAGAGAGAGTGAGGTAGAGAGAGAGTAAGGTAGAGCGAGAGTGAGGTAGAGCGAGAGTGAGGTAGAGAGAGAGTGAGGTAGAGAGAGAGTGAGGTAGAGAGAGAGTGTGGGAGAGAGAGAGAGAGAGTGTGGGAGAGAGAGAGAGAGTGTGGGAGAGAGAGAGAGAGTGTGGGAGAGAGAGTGTGGGAGAGAGAGAGAGAGTGTGGGAGAGAGAGAGAGTGTGGGAGAGAGAGAGAGAGAGAGAGAGAGAGAGAGAGAGAGAGAGAGAGAGAGAGAGAGAGGGAGAGAGGGAGAGAGGGAGAGAGAGAGAGAGTGTGGGAGAGAGAGTGTGGGAGAGAGTGTGGGAGAGAGAGAGAGTGTGGGAGAGAGAGAGAGAGTGTGGGAGAGAGAGAGAGAGTGTGGGAGAGAGAGAGAGAGTGTGGGAGAGAGAGAGAGAGAGTGTGGGAGAGAGTGTGGGAGAGAGAGAGAAAGTGTGGGAGAGAGACAGGTAGAGAGTGTGGGAGAGAGAGAGAAAGTGTGGGAGAGAGACAGGTAGAGAGTGTGGGAGAGAGAGAGAAAGTGTGGGAGAGAGACAGGTAGAGAGTGAGGTAGAGAGAGAGAAAGTGTGGGAGAGAGACAGGTAGAGAGTGAGGTAGAGAGAGAGAAAGTGTGGGAGAGAGACAGGTAGAGAGTGAGGTAGAGAGAGAGAAAGTGTGGGAGAGAGACAGGTAGAGAGTGAGGTAGAGAGAGAGAGAAGTAGAGAGAGAGAGAAGTAGAGAGATAGAGAGAAGTAGAGAGATAGAGAGAAGTAGAGAGATAGAGAGAAGTAGAGAGATAGAGAGAAGTAGAGAGATAGAGAGAGAGAGGTAGAGAGAGATAAGTAGAGAGATAGAGAGAAGTAGAGAGATAGAGAGAGAGAGGTAGAGAGAGAGAAGTAGAGAGATAGAGAGAAGTAGAGAGATAGAGAGAGAGGTAGAGAGAGAGTGAAGTAGAGAGAGCGTGTGAGGTAGAGAGAGAGAGTATAGGGAGAAAGAGTAGGCAGCCTGGTCAACAGAATAGCAGAGAGGGCCTCTGAGCGGTTCCCCAACTCCCACATCACCATCTTCACTCTGCTGCCCCGCAAAGACTTTCATCCCTGTACCATTCAGAAAGTCAACGCTGACATCACCAGAGGGTGTGGCCTACTCCCGAACGTACACGTTGCTCACCACCCAACAATCACCCCAGAGCATCTGCATGACCACTCCCACCTGAGGAAGCAGACAGTAGGGATGTTTGCCAAGGCACTTGGTAGACAAACACCCCATGCCGCACTGGACAGACCACCCAGAGACCCCTACCAGACCACTGCACCACCAAGGAGCCCCAGGCCCCTTCAACGCCACACCAGACCTGGCGCACCCCACAGGCCCCACCCACCACCAGAGCATCACCACTTCCATCGGCTTATCCAGACCGGACCGGGCCCAGCCTACTACCCCGCACCAGACCACCACCCCTACCAGACCAGAGAGGAAGCCCCACGGCCCAGAACTGGCCCCAACAGCAGGACCAGCGCAGCTATGCAGAGGTCGTCAGAGGACAGGAGAACCCTGTAGGATTAAGTGAGATTAAACAGCTCCTCCAATACATCTGCACTAAACACACACGGACGCATGCACACACACACACACACACACACACACACACACACACACACACACACACCTATTGTACTAGAATTGACTTGTTCAATGAATAGGAATTTTTATATATATAACTGAAAAAATGTTAGCTGTTATCCTGTTTATCTCACTCTTAACAACTTATTAGTTAGTAGTTACTGTATTTCTGACTGCTATTCTTTCTTTTTGCAACATGAAATCACTATCAGTTAGCATGTGGAACATTCAGGGCCTAAACTCATCAACCTTTGGACTGAAGAGTTTAGCACTGGAGTTAAACAAAAATCTTACATTTAACATTTAAGTCATTTAGCAGACACTCTTATCCAGAGTGACTTACAAGTACATACATTCATACTTTTTTGTACTGGCCCCCCGTGGGAATCGAACCCACAACCCTGGCGTTGCAAGCGCCATGCTCTACCAACTGAGCCACACGGGACCATAGCTGCAATGTAAAACTATGATTTATACCTCAAATCTTAAAGATGTTGACGTCATCATTCTGCAGGAGACATGGTGTAAGGCTGACATTGTCACTCACTGTCCCACAGGCTACAGAGAGGTCATTGTGCCGTCACAGAAACACAGCTCTGTCAATAGAGGCAGAGACTCTGGAGGATTGATCATTTGGTACAAATCCGAACTACAAAACCTAATTGATCCCCTCAAAATGGGCAAATATCACATTTGGTTAAAACTGAAAAAATAACTTGTACTGAAATATGTGTTCCTTTGCACAATATATATCGCCCCTCAGAATCTTTATGTAAAGTTTATGATGAGTTCTTTGGTCAGATTAGGTGAGTGTCCAAAATATCTCTGGAGATTCTGGTGAATCGATGCTACGTATTCACAATGTATAATCAGGATTTGTAGCTCTAAATATGCACATTTTCGAACAAAACATAAGTGTATTGTATAACCTGATGTTATAAGACTGTCATCTGATGAAGTTGTTCAAGGTTAGTGATTAATTTTATCTCTATTCTGTCGGTTTTGTGCAAGCTATTTTGGCGGGGAGTAAATTGCATTGTGTGTTTGGCTACTGTAGTGAGCTAATAGAAATATATATTGTGTTTTCGCTGTAAAACACTTAAAAAAATCGGAAATATTGGCTGGATTCACAAGATGTTTATCTTTCATTTGCTGTACACCATGTATTTTTCATAAATGTTTTATGATGAGTATTTATGTATTTCACGTTGCTCTCTGTAATTATTCTGGCTGCTTCGGTGCTATTTGTGATGGTAGCTGCAATGTAAAACTATGATTTATACCTCAAATATGCACATTTTTTGAACAAAACATAAATGTATTGTATAACATGTTATAAGACTGTCATCTGATGAAGTTGTTTCTTGGTTAGTGACTAATTATATCTCTATTTGGTCGGTTTTGTGATAGCTACCTATGCGGTAGAAACATGGTGAAAATATGCGGTTGAGTCTTTGGCTATTGTGGTTAGCTAATATAAATACATATTGTGTTTTCGCTGTAAAACATTTAAAAAATCGGAAATGATGGCTGGATTCACAAGATGTTTATCTTTCATTTTCTGTATTGGACTTGTGATTTCATGAAAATTATATTATGTGATATCCCTGTCCCGTTAGGCTAGGCTATGCTAGTCAGCTTTTTTGATGAGGATGCTCCCGGATCCGGGATGGGTATCACTGAAAGGTTAAAACTTCTTTGGGATAGGGGGGCGCTATTTTCACTTTGGGAAAAAATCGTGCCCAATTTAAACGGCCTCGTACTCTATTCTAGATCGTACAATATGCATATTATTATTACTATTGGATAGAAAACACTCTCAAGTTTCTAAAACCGTTTGAATTATATCTGTGAGTAAAACAAAACTCATTTTGCAGCAAACTTCCTGTCAGGAAGTGAAAAATCTGAAATCGAGGCTCTGTTCCAGGGCCTTCCTATTCATTTGCTTGAAATCTATGGATATACATGCACTTCATACGCCTTCCACTAGATGTCAAGAGGCAGTGAAAGGTGGAATGGGGTGTCTAGCTTGATCTGAGGTCGAACAAGAGCTCTTGGAATGACGTGACCCCAAATTTCCTTTGTTCAGCAAGGCGCGGGAAGGAACCCTGGATTGCCTTCTGAAAAGCTTTCGGTATAGACGGCTAATATCTCCGGCTTTGATTTTATTTGATACATGTGATAATATCATCGTAAAGTATGTTTTTTCAATATAGTTTTATCAGATTATTGAACGTTTATCGGGAGTTTTGGCGTTTTCCGTTCTCTGCGTTTGGTGAAGATGGACAACTTCGCGCCACTTGGCTAGCTTTGGTTGCTAATTCGACAGGAGAAGAGGACATTCTAACACCAAACAACGATTATTCTGGACAAAGGACTCCTTGTACAACATTCTGATGGAAGCTCAGCAAAAGTAGGAACCATTTATGATGTTATTTCGTATTTCTGTGGAAAATGTTTAGTACTATTTTCCGCCCTCATTGCAGGCGCTGTCTCGCTATAACGTAAGCTGTATGTCGTACTAAAGTTATTTTTAGAATTCTAACACGGCGATTGCATTAAGAACTAGTGTATCTTTCATTTGCTGTACAACATGTATTTTTTAGTAAAGTTTATGATGAGTTCTTTGATTAGATTAGGTGAGTGTCAGAAATATATCCGGATAATTTTGTGCAGTTTGGCTACGTATTCACATTGTAAAACCACGATTTGTACCTCTAAATATGCACATTTTCGAACAAAACATATATGTATTGTGTAACATGATGTTATAGGACTGTCATCTGATGAAGTTTGTCAAGGTTAGTGAATAATATTCTATCTTTTGCTGGTTTTTTGCGATCGCTACCTTTGCGGTGAATGAATGCGGTTGTGTGGTTGGCTATTGTGGTACGCTAATATAATGCTATATTGTGTTTTCGCTGTAAAACACTTAAAAAATCTGAAATATTGGCTGGATTCACAAGATGTTTATCTTTCATTTGCTGTACACCATGTATTTTTCATAAATGTTTTATGATGAGTATTTATGTATTTCACGTTGCTCTCTGTAGTTATTCTTGCTGCTTCGGTGCTATTTGTTATTGTAGCTGCAATGTAAAACTATGATTTATACCTGAAATATGCAAATTTTTCGAACAAAACATAGATTTATTGTATAACATGTTATAAGACTGTCATCTGATGAAGTTGTTTCTTGGTTAGTGACTAATTCTATCTCTATTTGGGGGTTTTGTGCAAGCTACCTGTGCTGTGAAAGAAATGTCTGTGCTTTTTTGTATTTGGTGGTGAGCTAACATAAATATACGTGGTGTTTTCGCTGTAAAACATTTAAAAAATCGGACATGTTGGCTGGATTCACAAGATGTTTATCTTTCATTTGCTGTATTGGACTTGTTAATGTGTGAAAGTTAAATATTTCTAAAAAATATTTTTTGAATTTCGCTCGCTGCCTTTTCAGTGGAATGTGGGTGGGTTCCGCTAGCGGAACCCCGGGGCTAGACAGGTTAATAAGCACAATGTCTTGAGTAAAAGCCAAATTGGATTTATACAAAAACATCGCACAACTGATCATATTTACACCTTACACACCCTGATAGATAAACATGCCCACCGAAATAATACCAAAATATACGCTTGCTTTATCGACTTCCAAAAAGCATTTGATTCTATTTGGCATACAGGACTGTTCTACAAAGTTATTGAAAGTGGTGTAGGGGGTAAAACATATGACATAATTAAATCAATGTATACTGGCAATACGTGCAACATTAAAATTGGCAAGAAAAGAACAGGGCCTTCGTCAGGGTTGCAATCTGAGCCCTGCACTCTTCAATATTTACATCAACGAATTGGCCACTATTCTAGAAAAATCCTCAGCCCCTGGTGTTAGTCTCCACAATTCAGAAGTTAAATGCCTACTCTTCGCAGATGACCTATGTGTAACGTCTGGAGAGTGATGGGTGTGGAGTCAGACGCAGAGAGCAGAAGGTTGACAGGAAAAACGCTTTAATGTCCTTTCGGCTAGTAACCAGTAACATGGGTGAAGCCCAAAACACAGGTGCAACAAACCCAAAACCATAGTTACTAAAAAAAACCCGGACAGCGAAAACCCAAAAGAACACAAACACCACATACGTCAAAATAACAACAAGCCCGCACAAACACCAGCGGGCTAAACGAACTTAAATAACACCCATCCCAAAACCCCAACAAGGAACAGGTGAAAACAATTAGACAAAAACAAACGAAAATGAAAAAGGGATCGGTGGCAGCTAGTAGACCGGTGACGACGCCCGCCGAGCGCCACCCGAACAGGAAGGGGAGCCACCTTCGGTGGTATTCGTGACACTATGCCTGCTGTCACCCACAGCACATGGCCTACAGCAGAGCCTGGACCTGCTAGAGCAGTACTGCCAGACCTGAGCCCTGGCAGTAAACCCCAAAAACACTAAAATAATGATTTTCCAGAGAAGATCCAGATCTCAGGGAATTAGACCAAAGTTCTCAATTGGTACAAAATATATAGAGTACTGTACACACTACAATTACTTAGGTTAAAAAATAAGCTCAACTGGACACCTTAATGAGGCAGTGAATGAACTGAGAGAGAAAGTACATTTGGCTAATACTAATTGAATATGTCATTGAACCAATTGCACTTTATGGCAACGAGGTGTGGGGTCCACTTGCAAAACAAGATTTCATCAAATGGGACAAACAGCCCATTGAAACCCTTCATGCAGAGTTCTGTAAGATTCTCCTACATGTCCAGAGGAAAACTACAAACAATGCATGCAGGGCAGAATTAGGCCAATATCCACTAATAATAAAACTCAAAAAAGAGCAATTAAGTTTTGGAAACATCTAAAATACAGTGACCCCCTCTCATATCGTTACCAAGCCCTGCAATGCCAAGAGCTGAGCAAAGAAAAGAGTCCCCTCATCCAGCTGGTCCTGAGTTCACAAACCTGTTCTACTAACACACTGAAGCCTCAGGACCAGAACATCCAATCAATCAGGATAAACCAAATTACAACACAGTCAAAACAAAACTATATTGCTTATTGGGAAACACAAGCACAAACACAAAGCAAAATGCAGTGCTATCTGGCCCTAAACCGACAGTACACTGTGGCTAAATATTTGACCGTGGTTACTGATCAAAACCTTAGAAAAACCTTGACAAAGTACAGGCTCAGTGAGCACAGCCTTGCCATTGAGAAGGGTAGACACAGGAAAACCTGGCTACCTGTAGAGGAAAGGCTGTGCAACCACTGCACAACAGCAGAACCTGAGACGGAGCTGCATTAACTGACAAAATGTCAAAAATATAAAACAATTAGAGAGTGTCATTTTCCCAAATTTGAAACCCTTATTCAAGGTTTCTAGAATGCTTTTTGGCCCTAAACAGAGAGTACACAGTGGCAGAATACCTGACCACTGTGACTGACCCAAACTTAAGGAAAGTTTTGACTATGTACAGACTCAGTGAGCATAGCACAACATGAGGTGGAAACTGAGCTGCACTTTCTAACCTCCTGCCCAATGTATGACCATATTAGAGACACATATTTCCCTCAGATTACACATATCCACAATGAATTTGAAAACAAACCCAATTTTGATAAACTCCCCTGTCTACTGGGTGAAATACCACAGTGTGTCACGAATCCCGCCGAAGATGGTGCCTCTTCCCGTTCGGGCGGCGCTCGGCGGTCGTCGTCTCCGGCCTACTAGCTGCCACCGATCCCCTTTTCTGTTTCATTTAGTTTTGTCTGATTTGTTGCACCTGTTTTGTGTTCAGGTTTATTGTGGGCTATTTAAACCCAGTTGACCCGCCGACTTTTGTGTGGGCTTGTTTTTCTGTTTGTGGTGTTTCGTTATTTCTTGTGGTGTCTGTTCCGATTAGTTTTAGTCCTGTTTGTTTTGGCCTGTGACTTGACGCGCCCTTGTGTGTGGCGTAGCCGTCTCGCTGTTATTTTTGGAATATTAAATCCACTTGCTTCTGAACTCCCTGCTCTCTGCGCCTGACTCCTTCAATCACCACTTTTGGAACTGTGACACAGTGTGCCATCACAACAGCAAGATTTGTGACCTGTTGCCACAAGAAAAGGTCAACCAGTGAAGAACAAACACCATTGTAAATAAAACCTATATTTATGCGTATTTATTTTCCTTTTTGTACTTTAATCATTTGTACATCGTTACAACACTGTATATATACATACTATGACATTTTTAATGTCTTCATTCTTTTGGAACTTCTGTGAGTGTAATGTTTACTGTTAATTGTTATTGTTTATTTAACTTTTGTATATTATCTACTTATCTAACATATGTTTCCCATGCCAATAAAGCCCCTAGAGAGCTAGAGAGAGCTAGAGAGAGCTAGAGAGAGCTAGAGAGAGCTAGAGAGAGCTAGAGAGAGCTAGAGAGAGCTAGAGAGAGCTAGAGAGAGCTAGAGAGAGAGAGGGAGAGAGGGAGAGAGGGAGAGAGGGAGAGAAGTTGAGTTAAATAATCTTTATTGGGTCTGGGAGCCCACCACACAATAAATACTCATACAAAACCACAGTTACACATCAATTAAAAACACAACTCCAACTCCTCCTCCACAGTAACTAAACACAACAGCCTCTGAATACCCCATATACTCAAAAACAGATCAATATTGTTGACAAGTTTATAATAGGCAAACTCAACCCTTAGTCTCGCTGCCACCATTCCCTCCAGCATTCCCACCACATCCACAGACCCTTGTCCCCGAATACTGTTCTTTCGGGTCTTCCATATCGCTAATTTTGCTGCCCCTAACACAAAATTAAGCAACACAACGACACCCTTTTGACTGAACCTGTACTTTGGCCCAAATATATACAGTTGGGAAGAGAAAACCTCTCCCAACGTTGAGAACCAGTCAGTGATCAGGTCAATCATCCCGACCAACCTGGGACACAGTAAAAACAGGTGTGCCAGAGTTTCAGACTCTGCACAGAATGGACACCCTTCCCCAACAGTAGGGTCCAGGTGTACCAGATGCATGTTGGTGGCTATAGCTCCATGTATTATCCTCCATCGGAGGTCAGCTGTCCTCTTATCAATCGGCAGTTTGTATAATGATTGCCAACAGCCTTTTGGGGAAGCACCTGGACCAAGCACACCCGCCCACCTCGTCGATTTTACCCCTTCCAGGGAAGAGGCATGGGACACCTTTACACATATTCTGTACATGGCCTTCTTTCCCACCTCCTTGAACTCCCCCAGCTCCGGGGTATCGAAGGAAAGCAGCATCCCCACGTCCTCCTCAAATGCCCCCACCGCAGCACTAACAATCAGTGCAGGGAACACATAATCCAGACCCTCCTTCCACCGATCAGAATTGGAAGTGTCAGTCACATACTGACGATGAAGAACTGGCAAGGAGTCACAGACCTCAGCGACGACCTTCCTCAGTAGGCGAGATGATCGGATCCCCGCTCTTTCTCCCAGCTCCTCCAACGATCTGCTCCTGCTCTGCATCAGATGACCCAGCTTGGTGCACCCGACACCTAACAGGCATGAACGCAGGCTGGCTGAACCCAGAGCACTGGACTGGATGGCAGTGTTATAAAAAAGAGGCTCTTCAAAAAGCCACATCCCTGGTAGCGTGCCGGCCTTACGGGACTTGACAAGAACCCTCCAAGCCTGCATAACAGACTCATAAAATGGAGTCAGGCCATTCAACTCACCCCCCTCCAGCTTTAAGAGGAAAAGGTGCTCGTCTAAGCCCAAACAGCCCGCTCTCCTCATCAATGCGTAGGCTGTGTCGACCCAGCTAGAACCGTCACTGTACAACAGTCTCTGGGCTGCTTGAAGCCGGAAAGCCATGATCCTAGAGGAAATGTCCATCAGGCCTTGCCCACCCTCGTGCAGTGGCAGGTACAGGGCTGCAGCTTTAATCCAGTGTTGTCCAGACCAGAAGCAATTGACAAGGGTCCTCTGAAGCTTTTGTATCAGACCCTTTGGTGGCTGCAAAATCATTAGTCTGTGCCACAGGGTAGAGGCAGCAAGATTATTAGCTACCAGGACCCTTCCCCTATAAGACAGCTGGGGCAGCACCCATTTCCATCTTGACAGTCTGGCACACACTTTCTCCAATACACCCTCCCAGTTCTTTTTCTGAAAGACATCGGAGCCTAGAAAAAAAACAAAGTCTTCATCCCATCTCTGCCCCACTGAATCCCCCCTGGTAACCGTGGAGCGGACCCTATCTGAAGCCCCCCTGGTAATCGTGGAGCGGACCCCAACTGAAGCTGACCTGCCCACAGCCCTTCACTCTTTCCCCAATTGACTCTAGCTGAGGAGGCCCCCTCATACACCTTTAAAGCGTTTGAGAGAACCTTAACATCCTCAGCCCCTGTAATAAAAACTGTCACATCATCTGCATACGCAGACAGTGCTATCGTGGGACCCTTCATTACACCTGGCACAGAGAAACCAGTTCGCTCTTAAAAAACAAAGCATTGGTTCAATCGCCAGACTATATAACTGCCCTGAAATTGGGCATCCCTGCCTGATGCCCCTTTGGACAGGGATGGGGCAACTCAAACCTCCCCCCACCTTCACCATACACGAGGACCCAGCATACAGTAAATTCATCCCCAACCCCCAAAAAACATCCCCAACCCCAAAGGCTTTCATTGTTTTAAACAAGTACTGGTGGTTCACACGATCAAAAGCCTTCTCCTGATCCAAAGAAAGTAAACCCACATTTACATCATACAATTTACAAATGTCTAAAACATCTCTTATTAAAAACAAGTTGTCAACAATAGAGCGATCAGGTACACAGTAGGACTGGTCCTTGTGAACCAACAATCCCAGATACTCTTTCAACCTGTTTGAGAGACATTTAGAAACAATTTTGTATTCTGCGCACAGCAAAGCAACAGGTTTCCAATTTTTTACGAGAGCCAAATCCCCCTTTTTTGGCAACAGTGAAAGCACCGCACGTTGACAGGATACAGGAAGAGAATCCTCATGAAAAGATTCACACACCACTTCATAAAAATCCTCCCCAATAGACCCCCAAAAGTGCTTATAGAACTCAGATGGTAAACCATCGATGCCAGGGGCTGCATAACTGCTGTGGACAGCTCTTGCAGTGTAATGTCAGAGTCCTATGCGACTCTCTGCTCAGGTCCCAATTGAGGAAGACCGTGTAACAACTGTTCGGTACACAGAGAGTCACAATCCTCCGCCATATAGAGGGCAGAGTAGAAATCCACTGCATGTTGACGCATTTCACTGTCATCCGTGGTCACCTTCCCATCAAAGAGACGAATGCAGACCATCTGTTTACGTTGCAATGTCGACTGTCCTAGTTTTTTTTTTAAAGCGCTAGGAGCATCCATATCCTTGAGGGAAGCGAAACGAGACCTAATCAAGGCACCCTTCACTCTTTCATGCAGAAACGACCCCCTTTAAAGCGCTAGGAGCATCCATATCCTTGAGGGAAGCGAAACGAGACCTAATCAAGGCACCCTTCACTCTTTCATGCAGAAACGACCTCAGTTCATGTCTCTTGTCCTGTAAGTTCATGACTAGTCCAGGGTCGTTCTGAGTGAGCAGCTTCAATTCAATAGATTTGATGTCCTGTTCAAGGGCCTTGATAGTCTCTTTAACCTCCGTACGAGACAGAGCAGTATACTGTTGACAAAATAATCGGATTTGGGCCTTCCCAACCTCCCACCATTGTCTCAAGGACTCAAAATTCCCTTTTGTAACCCTCCATTTTCCCCAAAACAACAAAAACCTTTCACAAAACATGACATCATGTAACAATTTAACATTAAAATACCAGTAAGGTGATGGCCTTCGTGGACAGGACAAGTGAATATCAACAGTAACAATATGGTGATCAGAGAAACCCACAGGAGTAATGTCACACCTTCCAACCCTACTACAGTATTGATCAGATACATACAACCTGTCTTACCTTGCTGCACTGACACAACCTTCATTAACTTTTAGTCATGTGTACTGCCTAACTTTTGCATTCCTTACTCTCCACACATCAGAAAGCTCAAACTCAGTTAATAGGCCAGACAGGCAAGTGGCCGACCGTAGGTGAGGTTCTTCAGCGGTGCGATAAACAGTAAAATCCACTGTACAGTTCCAGTCCCCCCCTAAAACCATACACCCCTCTTGGTTACACTGTCTTAAGGTTTCCTTTATTTTATCAAAAACAATAATACGCTCTGTACCCTCATTAGGAGCATAAACATTCAGAAAAACAAACAAAAACCCCATAACATCCACCTTGACCAATAAAACCCAACCCTTGACAATCTCTGTTGTAGATACCACAGTCACCCCTAAGCCTGAGGAAAACAAGATTTCCACCCCAGCACTGAAATTAGTACCATGACTGAGTATATGCTGCCCCTCCCACCACATACCCCAGTCAACCTCATTTTCCTCATCACTATGTGTTTCCTGTAGGAAAACTACATTAAGCCTTTTCTGTTTTATTACTTCTAGTACCCAAGCCCTCTTATTCCTGTCCCTTCCTCCATTAATATTGAGAGAACCTACCCTTAGTACCTCCATATAGAAAAGAGAAAAGAAAAGCAGAAGAAACCACAGAGAAACCAAAGAGAAAAAAGACACCCTATGAAGCATGATCATCATCATTATTTACATTTTCTCTTATTAACCTGACTACGTTTCCCACCACCTTTTGCTGCTGCAACAGCAGTAACAAATTTCCTCAAGCGAAACCGCTTCTTCTCACTCAACTGGTCTAACCCCACCGTCTTCTGTAACATCACAGCTGACCTCACAAACTTATCAACATCAAAATAATCTGCCAATTTGACAGATTTCCCAAAAGTCTGATCCAGAAACCCATTTACCTCCTCTAGCTCGTAAATTGAGTCCTCACCAGCTGCTATCATATCAAAAGAGATATCCATATCCTTCTCCCGATCCTCCTCAGCTGAGGTCACATACCCCTGACTCCCCTCTACCACATCCCTTTCAACACTTCCCACTTGCACCCCATCACTCGTACCAGGCATCTCCTCCACTACCTGGGAGACTAGGCCCACCTGAACCCCATCACTTGTAGTGGGCATCTCCTCCACTACCTGGGAGCCTAGCTCCACATGAACCCCCTCCTGTACCCCATTACTCGTAGTGGGCATCTCCTCCACTACCTGGAAGCTCCACATGAACCCCCTCCTGTACCCCATTACTTGTAGTGGGCATCTCCTCCACTACCTGGGAGCCTAGCTCCACATGAACCCCCTCCTGTACCCCATTACTCGTAGTGGGCATCTCCTCCACTACCTGGGAGCTCCACATGAACCCCCTCCTGTACCCCATTACTTGTAGTGGGCATCTCCTCCACTACCTGGGAGCCTAGCTCCACATGAACCCCCTCCTGTACCCCAGCACTCGTACTGGGCACCTCCTCACCAGTCTGAGGAACTGGCTCTTCAGATCCATCCTTACCTTCTACAACAATATTTTTCTGCTGCATAACATTTCCCTCTAATACAAGTTGCAACTCCGTGCCCTCAACACGGATAACTTGTTCCTCAGCAACAGGTGCGTGTGGCTGCTCAACCACTGTCGGCCCACCTCTCCCTACATCAATGGGCCCAGGCATTACGATGACCACCTGCGCCCCTCCCTCTGCCTTCTCCCTTTTCGGGCAAGTATGTCGCTTATGACCAACATCTCCACACTCAAAACACCGTTGACTACCCGTACTAACATAAGCCATATACAGTCTATTGTCATACTTGATTTTAAACGATAACTCTAAAGTCTACTCCGGTGAGTCCAAAAACATAAACACCTGTCGCAGAAACGACATAACCGGTTTCAACGCCGGGTGTTTGCAACCCAACGGGACAACCTTAATTGAACTTGCAAACTTCCCAAAGCGCAATAACTCACGCTCCAATAGCTCATTTGGAATAAACGGCGGTACATTTGAAATCGTTACCCTTGTTGACAGAGAAAAAAAGCGGCGTAACTTGAATAAACATTCCTTTAAGAAGTACGCCATGCTCAACCATACGATCTACAAGGCCGCTCTTCTTTAAGAAATACCACCACCGCTTTATTAATCCGTGACGCATAAGCAACATTCTCATATTCTACCTTCTCTCCTACGGCGACCAGAAACTCCTCCACCGTGACAGTAGCTTCAGTAACACACCTAAGGCCGTGCCGAAGTGACAGGGACGGCATCCCCATTCGGGCTGCCATCCCCGCCAAACTCAGGGTAATTTCGATACGAAAAACAAAATACTTAATTCTACCACAACAAAAAATATTAACCTTAATCATGCACAGAAGAAAACAAAAAATGCCACCAAGAAAGAGAAAACCGAAAGAAAGTTCTGAATATCTAACTCTACACAACACACGCACTCCTTCGCTCATACAATTCCCAGCATGCACCAAACACTCCCAGCATGCAGAGAGAGAGAGAGAGAGAGAGAGAGAGAGGTTTTTCTCAGAGCTGGAGAGAGACATGGTGGAGCTCAGAGAGCTAGTCCACACAATCCAGACAGAACAAACCCACAAAACAGACCAGCTCTATGGACTGAGGTGAAAGAACTTAGAGGCACACATGGAACTGAAGGAAGAGGTGACAATGCTAAGGGGTGACAGAGAGCATAGGCACTTCCCCATAGCCAGCAGAATAGCCCACCTCATACCTGGACCACAACCTCAACACCACAATGGGACAGACAACACAGGACCCACCAACCCAACAGACCCCACCCCCTCCTAACAGCCCCCCTGTCAACTCCCCTGATAGCTCTCTTGACAACCCCCAAACATCCACTGAGGACACACAAAGAGGTAAACAAACTAAACAGCATATTGACCTCTCAGCTTCCCTATCAAATATAAAAATGTCAAGCAGACAACCTAATAAAATGAACAACAATGACAAATTGTTTGATGAAGAATGCAAAAACCTGAGAAAGAAATTGAGAAACCTGTCCAACCAAAAACAAAGAGACCCAGAAAACCTGACCCTACGCCTTCACTATGGTGAATCACTAAAACAATATAGAAATACATTACGGAAAAAGAAGGAACAGCACATCAGAAATCCACTCAATGTAATTGAAAAATCCTTAGAATCTAACCGCTTCGGGGAAAATTGGAAAACTCTAAACAAACAACAACACAAAGAGTTATCTATCCAAAATGGAGATGTGTGGATAAACTACTTCTCCAATCTTTTTGGATCTATAACAAAGAACAAACAGCAAAAACATATACAAAATCAAATACAAATCTCAGAATCAACTATTAAAGACTACCAGAACCCACTGGATTCTCCAAATACATTGAATGAACTACAGGACAAAATACAAACCCTCCAACCCAGAAAGACCTGTGGGATTGATGGTATCCTAAATTAAATTATCGAATATACAGACAACAAATTCCAATTGGCTGAACTTAAACTCTTTAACATCATCCTTAGCTCTGGCATATTCCCCAATATTTGGAACCAAGGACAGATCACTTCAATCCTCAAAAGTGGAGACAAATTTGACCCCTTATTAACTTCACTAGGATAGGGGGCAGCATTGGGAAGTTTGGATGAAAAACGTGCCCAGAGTAAACTGCCTGCTACTCAGGCCCAGAAGCTAGGATATGCATATTATTAGTAGATTTGTATAGAAAACACTCTGAAATTTCTAAAACTGTTTGAATGATGTCTGTGAGTATAACATAACTCATATGGCAGGCGAAAACCTGAGAAAAATCCAACCAGGAAGTGGGAAATCTGAGGTTTGTAGTTTTTTCAAGTGATTGCCTATCCAATTTTCTGTGTCTATGGGGTCAGAATCCACTTCCTATGGTTTCCACTAGATGTCCACAGGCTTTAGAACGTTGTTTCAGTCTTCTATTGTGAAAGGGGAGAGAATAAGAGCTGTTTCAAGAAGTGGTCAGGCTGAAAGCCTTTAGTTTAGTCACGCGCGTGGCCGTGAGCGCGACGGTCATTCTCTTTCCTTTCTATTGACAACGGAATTGTCCGTTTGGAATAATATTGAAGATTTATGATAAAAACATCCTAAAGATTGATTATATACATCGTTTGACATGTTTCTACTAACTTTAATGGAACTTTTTTTACTTTTCGTCTGGACTTAGTGCCCGCCTTGTGCATTTGGATTAGTGATCTAAACGTGCGAACAAATAGGAGGTATTTGTACATAAAGATGGACTTTATCAAACAAAACAAACATTTATTGTTGAACTGGGATTCCTGGGAGTGCATTCTGATGAAGATCATCAAAGGTAAGTGAATATTTATAATGCTATTTCTGACTTTTGTTGACTCCACAACTTGGCGGGTATCTGTATGGCTTGTTTTGGTGGCTGAGCGCTGTACTCAGATTATCACATGGTGTGCTTTTGCCGTAAATCTTTTTTGAAATCTGACACAGCGGTTGCATTAGGAGAAGTTTATCTTCAATCCTATGCATAACACTTGTATCTTTCATCAAAGTTTATGAAGAATATTTCTGTAAATTGATGTGGCTCTCTGCAAATTCACCGGATGTTTTGGAGGCAAAACATTACTGAACATAACGCTGAGATTTGTTGTAAACGTAGATTTTTGGATACAAAACATACATGTATTGTGTAACATGAAGTCCTATGAGTGCCATATGATGAAGATCATCAAAGGTTAGTGATTAATTTTATCTCTATTTCTGCTTTTTGTGACTCCTCTCTTTGGCTGGAAAATGGCTGTATGTTTTTGTGACTAGGCGCTGACCTAACATAATCGCCTGGTATGCTTTCACCGTAAAGCCTTTTTGAAATCAGACACTGTGGCTGGATTAACTTTTTATGGCTGCAGGGGCAGTATTGAGTAGCTCTGTTTAAGGTGCCCATTTCAAACGGCCTCGTACTCAATTCTTGCTCGTACAATATGCATATTATTGTTATTATTGGATAGAAAACACTCTCTAGTTTCTATAGCCGTTTGAATTATGTCTCTGAGTGGAACAGAACTCATTCTACAGCACTTTTCCTGATATGGAGTGAGATTTCTGAAATGTTGGCCTCTGGTCCCAGGTCAGTTTTAAAGTCCCTGTAAATCCTATGAGGATACAAACACTGCCCACGCCTTCCTCTAGATGTCAGTAAGAGGTGACAATTTGAATGGAGTCGATTGCGCAATCAGGGCCTGTATAAAACGCCAAAGACCGGATGTACCGTTCTTTTCCTGCTGCGCCTGACGCACGATGGACGTTGGACCTGCTCTCTTTCCAAGCTTGGGTTTAGCCAGTAATATTTCGTCGGTCATGTTTTTACTCGTTATAGGTGTTAAAGACATCATAAGGTAGTTAATTTAAACCGTTTTATAGCAATTTATATCCGTTTAGTGCGATTTTGAGGCAATTCTTAGTGATGCACTTTGAAGCTTTGGGCACGTTTCCAGTACCGGTCGAACGTTAGTGGGCATTTCGACGGACAAGAGGACATCTTTCGACCAAAAGAAGATTAGACCCAAGAAAGGATACATTGCCCAAGATTCTGATGGAAGATCACCTCATAGTAAGAAATATTTAAGATGATAAATCGTTGTTCTGTCGAAAAATTTTAAACGCATATTCCACCATTTTCTTTGGTATAGCTTCGCTTGGCGAACCCTGTATTGCACAGTAAGGATAATTTTAGAAATGTAATTCAGCGATTGCATTAAGAACTAATTTGTCTTTCGATAGCTGTCCAACTTATATTTTTTTAGTCAAGTTTATGAATAGTTAATCATGAGACAAGATCACTGTCAAATATGGCGCCCGACATTTTCAGGCTAGTTTTGCTAGTTTTGTCATTGTATAACCACGTTTTTTTGTGGCTAAATATGCACATTTTCGAACAAACTCTATATGTATGTTGTAATATGATGTTACAGGAGTGTCATCGGAAGAATTCTGAGAAGGTTAGTGAAAAAATTAATATATTTTGGCGATGATTACGTTATCGCTCTCTTTGGCTAGAATCAATGCTCTGGTAACGTTTGCACATGTGGTATGCTAATATAACGATTTATTGTGTTTTCGCTGTAAAACACTTAGAACATCTGAAATATTGTCTGAATTCACAAGATCTGTGTCTTTCCATTGCTGTGAGCTGTGTATTTTTAAGAAATGTTTTATGATTAGTAATTAGGTAATACACGTTGCTCTGTGTATTTATTCTAGTCGAGTTGTGATGGTGGGTGCAATTGTAAACTATGATTTATACCTGAAATATGCACATTTTTCTAACAAAACCTATCCTATACAATAAATATGTTATCAGACTGTCATCTGATGAGGTTTTTTCTTGGTTAGTGGCTATCAATATCTTTATTTGGCCGAATTGGTGATAGCTACTGGTGGAGAGAAAAAATGGTGGACAAAGAAAAATGGTGTCTTTTGCTAACGTGGTTAGCTAATAGATTTACATATTTTGTCTTCCCTGTAAAACATTTTAAAAATCTGAAATGGTGGCTTTATTCACAAGATCTGTATCTTTCATTTGGTGTCTTGGACTTGTGATTTAATGATATTTAGATGCTACTATTTAATTGTGACGCTATGCTAGCGATGCTAATCAGTGTGGGGGGGGTGGGGGATGTTGTCATAGGTGTACCGACCTCAGGCTTGCAGCCATAAGAGGTTAACAAGAAGTGTATCTTTAAAATTGTGTATAATACTTGTATGTTTGAGGAATTTTAATTATGAGATTTCTGTTGTTTGAATTTGGCGCCCTGTAATTTCACTGGCTGTTGGCGAGGTGGGACGCTAGCGTCCCGAACAATCCTAGAGAGGTTAACTACCGCGGGATATGCGTCAACAGCAACTATGGGAAAATCCTCATTATCCTGCATTATCCTCTGCATTATCAACAGACTTGTACATTTCCTCAGCAAAAACAATGTACTGAGATATTGTCAAATTGGCTTTTTACCAAATGACTGTACGACAGACCACGTATTCACCCTGCACACCCTAATTTAAAAACAAAATAACCAAAACAAAGGCAAAGTCTTCTCATGCTTTGTTGATTTCAAAAAAGCCCTCGACTCAATTTGGCATGAGGGCCTGCTATACAAATTGTTGTGGGATAAACATTATAAAATCCATGAACACAAACAACAAGTGTGCCGTTAAAATGGGCAGAAAACACACACATTTCTTTCCCCAGGGCTGGGGGGTGAGACAGGGATGCAGTTTAAGCCCCACCCTCTTCAACATATATATCAACGAATTGGTGAGGGCGCTAGAATAGTATGCAGCACCCAGCCTCACCCTACTAGAATCTGAAGTCAAATGTCTTCCGTTTGCTGATGACCTGGTTCTTCTGTCCCACAGCAGCACCTAGATCTTCTGCACAGATGCTGTCAGACCTGGGCCCTGACAGTAAATGTCAGTAAGACAAAAATAAAGGTGTTGCAAAGAAGGTCCAGTTGCCAGGACCACAAATACAAATTCATCTAGACACCATTGCCCTAGAGCACACAAAAAACTATACATACCTTGGCCTAAACATCAACGCCACAGGTAGCTTCCACAAAGCTGTGAATGATCAGAGACAAAGCAAGAAGGTCCTTCTATGCCATCAAAACATAAAGGAACATAAAATTCAACATACCAATTAGGATCTGGCTAAAAATACTTGAATCAGTTATAGAAACCATTGCCCTTCATGGTTGTGAGGTCTGGGGTCTGCTCATCAACCAATAATTCACAAAATGGGACAAACACCAAATTAAGACTCTGCATTCAGAATTCTGCAAAAATATTCTCAGTGTACAACGTCGAACACCAAATAATGCATGCAGAGCAGATTTAGACCGATACCCGCTAATTATCAAAATCCAAGAAAAGTGCTGTTAAATTCAACAATTTCTACAAAAGGAAGCGATTCCCAAACGTTCCATGACAAAGCCATCACCTACAGAGCAATTAGCTTGGAGAAGTGCCCCCTAAGCAAGCTGGTCCTGGGGCTCTGTTCACTAACACAAACAGACCCCACAGAGCCCCAGGACATCAACACAATTAGACCCGATCAAATCATGAGATTACTTGACACATTGGAAATATATATATTTTTAAACAGAGAACACTAGAGTGCTATTTGGCCCTAACAGAGAGTACACAGTGGCAGAATAACTGACCACTGTGACTGCCCCAAAATTAAGGAAATCTTTGGCTATGTAGACTCGATGAGTCAAGCCCGCTATTGAGAGAGGCCACCGAAGGCAGACCTGGCTCTCAAGAGAAGACAGGCTATGTGCACACTGCCAACAAAATGATGTGGAAACTGAGCTGCACTTCCTAACCTCCTGCCAAATGTGCGAATATGTTAGAGACACATAATTCCCTCAGATTACACGGACCCATAAAGAATTTGAAAGCTAATCCAATTTTGATAAACTTCCATATCTATTGGGTGAAATACCACAGTGTACTAACACAGCAGCAAGATTTGTGACCTGTTGCCACAAGAAAAGGGCAACCAGTGAAGAACAAACACTGTTGTAAATACAACCTATATTTTTGTTTATTTATTTTCCCTTTTGTACTTTAACTATTTGTACATCATTACAACACTGTATATAGGCACAATATGACGTTTGAAATGTCTTTATTGTTTTGGAACTTTTATGAGTTTAATTTTTTTTTATTTCACCTTTATATAACCAGGTGTAATGTTTGCTGTTAATTTTCAATTGTTTATTTCACTGTTGTTTATTATCGATTTCACTTGCTTTGGCAATAAAGTCAATAAAATATAACATTATTGAATATAAGGGCTTTATATAAATAAAGCCCTTAAATTTAATTTAATTCAATTGAGAGAGAGAGGAGGGAGGGAGAGTAAGAGACATATAGAGGGAGGAGCAGAGTTAACAGGAGGAGGAAGAGGTGCAGTGAGAGGAGAGGAGAGGGAAGGAAGGAAGGATCAGGGGAGGGAAGTTTGAATCTGTTGTTTCCCTGGGCAAGGTCATTAGAGCCATCAGCGCATCTCTCCTGTAAAGCTCGCATTGGGGGAGAGGGAGAGGAGAGAGGGAGAGTGGATGGGATCTGGGTGCATGGGGAGTTTATATTAGCATGGTGTCAAGAGAGAAACGTATTGTACAGCATTTTTAAGTTTCAAGCTTGAAGACAATAGTTTAATTCCAGAACCATAGTATTATGTAAATGTGTTCTGGGGGACTTTTTATTCATTAATTCAGCCAATTCCATACCCATGAGTATACATGTGATGTACAGTATTTACAATGGAGTTGCGCTATTTTTGTGAGCTGCATTGCATCCCAATAGTAAATAGGAAAACTGTGTTTACTGTGCACACAACCCTAACCCTAACCCACTCTATAAGAGCATGATGGGATACTGTGAATGGAAAGAAAATACAGTACATATTCTAAGTAATTAATTTAGCCATGTACACTGAACAAAAATATAAACGCCACATGTAAAAGTGTTGGTCCCATGTTTCATGATCTGAAAGAAAAGATCACAGAAATGTTCCATACGCACAAAAACCTTATTTCTCCAAAATGTTGTGCTCAAATTTGTTTACATCCCTGTTAGTGAATACTTCTTCTTTGCCAAGATAATCCATCCACCTGACAGGTGTGGCATATCAAGAAGATGATTAAACAGCATGATCATTACAGAGGTGCACCTTGTGCTGGGGACAATAAAAGGCCACTCTAAAATGTGCAGTTTTGTCACACAACACAATGCCACAGATATCTAAAGTTTTGAGGGAGCATGCAATTGGCATGCTGACTGCAGGAATGTCCACCAGAGCTGTTGCCAGAGAACTGTATATTAATTTCTCTACCATAAGCCGACCGACCTCATAACCACAGACCACGTGTAACCACGCCGCCAGCCCAGGACCTCCACATCCAGCTTCTCCACCTGTGGGATTGTCTAAGACCAGCCACTCGGACAGCTGATGAAACTGTGGGTTTGCACAACGGAAGAATTTCTGCACAAATTGTCAGAAACAGTCTCAGGGAAGCTCATCTGCATGCTCGTCATCCTCATCAGGGTCTTGACCTGATTCCAGTTTGGTGTCGTAACCAACTTTATCGGGCAAATGCTCACCTTCGATGGCCACTGGCACGCTGGAGAAGTGTGCTATTCACAGATGAATCGCCGTTTCAACTGAACCAGGTAGATGGCGTTGTGTGGGCGAGTGGTTTGCTGATGTCAACGTTGTGAAGAGAGTGCCCCCATGGTGGCGGTGAGGTCATGGTATGGGCAGACATAAGCTATGGACAATGAAAGCAATTGCATTTTATCAATGTTCATTTTAATGCACAGAGATACTGTGACGAGATCCTGACGCCCATTGTTGTGCCATTCATCCGCCACCATCACCTCATGTTTCAGCATGATAATGCATGGCCCCATGTTGCAATGATCTGTACACAATTCCTGGAAGCTGAACTTCCAGTCCCAGTTCTTCCATGGCCTGCATACCCACCAATTGAACACAATTGGGATGCTCTGGATCGACATGTACAACAGTGTGTTCCATTTCCCGCCAATATCCAGCAACTTTGCATAGCCATTGAAGAGAAGTGGGACAACATTCCACAGGCCACAATCAACAGCCTGATCAACTCTATGCAAAGGAGATGAGTCGCACTGCATGAGACAAATGGTGGTCACACCAGATGCTGACTGGTTTTCTAATCCACACCCCTACCATTGTTTTAGGTATCTGTGACCAACAGATTCATATCTGTATTCCCAGTCATGTGACATCCATATATTAGGTCTTAATGAATTTATTTAAATTGACTGGTTTCCTTATATGAACTGTAACTCAGTAAAATCATTGAAATTGTTGCATGTGTTTATATTTTTGTTCAAAATAGTAAAAACAGGTCAGGCAGGACAGCTATATTGCTGTAATTGATGGACCTGGAGGTTGACTGCACATCTCCTTCACATCCAGGGACCATATGTCTGACCCTTTACTCAAGCCCTGTCCTCATTTACCATGGACTGATGGGAGGTCAGGCCACAGGGTTGTTGGTTGTGACCCTTGAAAATAGGTCAGACATCTCCCTCCTTCCCTAACTTCCCTCCCTCCCTAACCTCCCTCCCTCCCTCCCTCCCTCCCTCCCTCCCTCCCTAACCTCCCTCCCTCCCTCCCTCCCTCCCTCCCTCCCTCGCATTCTACTGCCTTTTCCCAGGGTTCATTAGTTGTGATTGATCCTCTTGTCAGAGCGCATGGCACTCAATAAACTGAAATTTTACCAGCTCCCAGGAACAAGAAGGACCAGGCAGGAGGACCAGGCGGAAGCAGAGCAGGGAAATCAGAGCATGCCAAGGACTCACACCACGTATAAACTCCTCATCATGGAAGAAACAGGACTATGGAAGAAGGGAGGGAGAGATTGCTTAAATTTTTAAAATTATATTCTATAATCACTCTGCTGTTGGCTGACTAAACAGTGCAGCAGAAAGTTATAGGTTTTAACTGCTTTTAACCTGTTTGGGCTGCAGGGGCAGTATTGAGTAGCCGGATAAAAGGTGCCCATTTCAAACGGCCTCGTACTCAATTCTTGCTCGTACAATATGCATATTATTATTACTATTGGATAGAAAACACTCTCTAGTTTCTAAAACCGTTTGAATTATATCTGTGAGTAAAACAGAACTCATTTTGCAGCAAACTTCCTGACAGGAAGTGGAAAATCTGAAATCGATGCTCTCTTCTAGGGGCTGCCAATAAAGGTCCTTGATATTTATTAGAATACATGCACTTCATACGTCTTCCACTAGATGTCGACAGGCAGTGAGAGAAGAAATTGAGTGTATAACTTGATCTGGGCTCGAATAAATGCTCTTTGTATGACGTGTCACCAGTTTCCTGTTTTCTGGAGAGCGCGTGAAGGGACCTGGATTTGCCTTCTGATAAGCTGTCGTTATGGACGACTAATATCTCCGGCTTTGATTTTATTTGATACATGTGACAATATCATCGTAAAGTATGTTTTTTCAATATAGTTTTATTAGATTATTGAAATTTTTTCGGGACGTTAGGCGTGTTGCGTTGTCTGCGTTTGTTCACGAAGGAGAGCTTAGCGCCACTTTGGTAGCTTTCCGTGCTAATTGACTGGAGAAGAGGACATTCTAAATCCAAACAACGATTGTTCCCGACAAAGGACCCCTTGTACAACATTCTGATGAAAGATCATCAAAAGTAGGACCCATTTTATGATGTTATTTCATATATCTGTCGAACATGTTGTACTAGTAGGTTGCGGCCAGGTTTTGGGCACGCTCTCGCCATAACGTAAACTGCATATCGTAATGAAGTTATTTTTAGAATTCTAACACGGCGATTGCATTAAGAACTAGTGTATCTATCATTTCCTATACAACATGTATTTTTTAGTTATGTTTATGAATAGTTATTTGGTCAGAATATGTGAGTGCCAGAAAAATATCCGGACGTTGTGGGAAAAATATGCTACGTTAGCACAATGTATAACCACTGATTTCAGCTCTAAATATGCACATTTTCGAACAAAACATAAGTGTATGTATAACCTGATGTTATAGGACTGTCATCTGATGAAGCTTATCAAGGTTAGTCAAAAATGATATATCTTTTGCTGGTTTGTTACGATCGCTAACTTTTGCTGCTGGGGAATGGCTTGTGTTTCTGGCTATTGTGGTAAGCTAATATAATGCTATATTGTGTTTTCGCTGTAAAACACTTAAGAAATCGGAAATATTGGCTGGAATCACAAGATGCCTGTCTTTCATTTGCTGTACACCATGTATTTTTCAGAAATGTTTTATGATGAGTATTTAGGTATTTGACGTTGGTGTCTGTAATTACTCTGGCAGCTTCGGTGCCATTTCTGACGGTAGCTGTGATGGTAGCTGCAATGTAAAACTGATTTATAGCTCAAATATGCACATTTTTCGAACAAAACATAGATTTATTGAATAACATGTTATAAGACTGTCATCTGATGAAGTTGTTTCTTGGTTAGTTTGGTTGGTTCTTGGTTAGTTAGGTTGGCTTTGTGCATGCTACCTGTGCTGTGAAAAATGTCTGTCCTTATTTGTATTTGGTGGTGAGCTAACATAAATATACGTGGTGTTTTCGCTGTAAAACATTTTAAAAATCGGACATGTTGGCTGGATTCACAAGATGTTTATCTTTCAAATGCTGTATTGGACTTGTTAATGTGTGAAAGTTAAATATTTCTAAAAAATATATTTTGAATTTCGCGCCCTGCACTTGAAGTGGCTGTTGTCATATTGTGCCCGGCTTCGGGCTTGCAGCCATATTAAGCTACAGTCCCTGTCTACAATATTTCTCCTCTTCACTAAATTATCCTTTTGCATTTGGTATTAAGCAGAGGTCCACCATTAATAGCATGGCAATGATACATTCATAATGAAGCATATCTATTGGCACCAGAAAAATATATTCAATTATTCATTTATCGTCTGTGCTAGGACTGACTTCAATAAATGCAAACATCTTGAGCATACAGCTTTTGTTGATCATTGCCTTGGATTGAGCTGCTGGTCAAAGAGTGAAAGGATATTTCAAGAACAACCCCAGATTAGACCATCCATTTACCAGCCAAACATCAATATACGTACACATGTTTGATGCAGGAGCTAACTTATGGGAAAGAGAACATCTATTGGTGTTTAAATGATGAATTATCTAATCGTGCGTGGACCTACTTCTTTTATGTGGATACATTATTCATCCAGGTCTACTCAATCTCATGTAATGGGTTTTTATCCCGTTGTTCGGACACTTTCATTTCCTCTATGGGGATCTTAACATAAATCACATGGGGAGATAAAAGTTAACATTCCAGGACGTCTGAACAATTTATCTGCGACACCTCAGTTAAAAAGATTGTCAATGTTTTTGAAGTACTGGTTCTCCAGCTTTCTACCTCCTATCAGAGACACTATTTAAATTGAGAACTGCAAACATTTCTCTAGAATAGGGTTGGGATTTCAACTTCAAAACAGAAAGCAAGGATTCATTCGACTGGAAGACTAGACCTCATCCACACGATTGTGTGTTGTGCGTGTGACACTGACACCGTAGAGAGAATAAGTATAGCAGTAAATAATTGAAAAATTGCACTGACAGCTGCTGTGCTCTGTGTGCATGTACAGTTGCAAGTATCGCTGCAGGTTTGTTGTAGAGGTGAATAACTAGTACAGGCTGTGGCTGTTGGCTGGGCTGGAGAAAGAGGCTTGTTGTAAGTCATCTCTTGTAACAGTGTTTTCTACCACCCAAACAAACAACAGCTAAATGTGAAGAACTGTACCTGTAATTGTAAATGAAAGGGGATCTAGTTATGGTGTGGTGGTATCTACAACAGCAGACGTGGAGAAACTAAACCAGTCAGGGTGAACAATAGGAAGAGCTTGTTGGGCTTTAACTTAATGTTCTCTCTTACAAATGGTGCTCATTCCACCTCTTAGTGGCACATAACATTCTACAGATGTAGGATCTTAATTTGAGCCTGTTTTTGCTACAGCAAGAAAACAATCCTGCGGCAACAGGAAATGTGAATTATAATGTGGATTATAATTACTGGACATTTTTGTATGGGTTGATACATATTTCGTAAGGGGAAATCACGTCTGAAAGTGGTAATGACAAACTTTAGAATACTTTCTAAACCTCAAAAACAACACAAGTTTTAAATGTCCTGCATCAGGGTGATCAAATTAAGATCCTACATCTGTAAGAAATTACATTGGCACTCATATCATAACACACGCCACTGCACCTTCACAGAACAGAACAGGGTGAGAAAGGCCGCTGTAGAAAGGAATTGATTTTCAGCTTATCAGAGGCTCAGATTTAATTTAGGCCTTTTCTTTCACTTCGGTGTAATTACTTTCTTCAAGCTAGATGGCTTCTTAATCGTCATGAAGTCTTGGGAGGGGAGGACGTGCCATGGGAGGACAGGAGCTAGGTAATGCAACCTGTTCTCGCAAGGCAGGGGAGGAATGGGAAGCACGCACACACGCGCACGGGCGCACACACACGCACACACGCACGCACACACACACACACACACACACACACACACACACACACACACACACACACACACACACACACACACACACACACACACACACACACACACACACACACACACACACACACACACACACACACACACACACACACACACTCTATGTGACTCTGAGAGTCTATACCTGCACTTGTAAGATGCCAGCATGGTAACCTGCAGCCACAGTGTGTCTGATGTGTCCTGAGGAAAGCCTGCAAGCCACAACAAGGTATAACTGGAACAGTACCATTGATATGTACAGCCTCACTCTCCTTATCCACACAAAGACATCACAACTGTATGCCCCTGTGCAAGAGTCTGAATGTTTTCATTTCTCATCTGTCAGCGAAAGGTGCGCGCCAATGCATTCAGACAATGAGGCAGCTACATGCCAAACAAATCATTTTAAAAGTGAAGGACTATTTCTATGATCAAAAGCAGCCAATAATTTCTGAGTGCAAGCCAAATTTCCATGTAAGACAATGCTTTTTATTTGAGCGTGTAGCAGCCTATCGTTTCTGCCAGAGAATCTGCAGAGCAGACTGATGTTTGAAGAATATGAATGTACCTCAATATGATGACTCAGCAGAAAGCATCCCTGTTGAAAAACGTAACTATTCAGAGCAAACCACCTACACTCATTGCTGAAACCAAACATTTGAAACAACAGTTTTTTTTATAATAAATTAAAATGGAAAAAATACTAAATTCTCCTCTAACTTCAATTAACTAACTGCAAGTCTTTGCTGAGCATTTGATGCCACATTCTGCAGTTTGTTTTGGTTGTAGGCTACTTCAAATGGATTCTGCTCTCCTGAATGTTGTCTTAGTATTTGCTAAAACCTGCTTTTCTGACCAAAACTTCTAAACAATCCATAAAAAACTGCAGGAAATATCATTGATTGAGTGATGTTGCAGTTTAGAAAGACATTCGTGTTTTTAACCTTATATTAACATCATACTGGCTCATACATGCTAAAGCGTTATACCTGGTCGTCACTAGTTACCGCAAAGTCATAAACCCTGCCTATTTCTTTAATATCTCTTCTTAACAACATTTTATTTTAAACCTACACCTAACCTTAACCCTAACTTTAACTACATTGCAAACTTTATGCCTTACCCTAACCTGAAATGAAGACCAAAAAGCAAAAAACTATATCATGACTTTTTACTATATAGCCCATTTTCACTTTGTGGCTGTGGTAACTACTGGGAACCATTATACATATGTAATCATTTCAGTCAGCCATGATCCCTTCTTGTGTGTCGACATACCTATATAAAGGGTAATATTTATTGGAACCCTCTGAAAGATAACAATGCCACCTTTTTCTGGAAACAATACGAGGTGAAAGACGACACAAACAACAATTCACACATCTCCTCAATGCCCAATGAATGAACATAATACCTGTCTTACCCCAGAGAGCTATCTGTTTTGATCGAGGACATGGTCCTGGGTACAGTACATCTCCTTCCTTTGTTAGTCTTTCATAGTCTAACCTATTTATGTTGCTAGGTCTAAGTCAATACAGTACTTAGGTTGAATTGTACTACACCGGCTGTGTCGCTCGTCGGATGTGGCAGGGCTTGCAAACTATTACAGACTACGAAGGGAAGCACAGCTGAGAGCTGCCCGGTGACACGATCCTACCAGACAAGCTAAATAACTGCTATGCTTGCTTTGAGGCAAGCAACACTGAAACATGCATGAGAGCATCAGCTGTTCCGGATGACTGTGTGATCACACTCTCCGCAGCCTATGAGAGTAAGACCTTTAAACAGGTCAACATTCGCAAGGCCGCAAGGCCAGGTGGATAACCAGGATGTGTACGCCGAGCATGCGCTGACCAACTGGCTAGTGTCTTCACTGACATTTTCAACCTCTCCCTGTCTGAGTCTGTAATATCAACATGTTTCAAGCAGACCACCATAGTCCCTGTGCAAAAGAAAACTAAGGTAACCTGCCTAAATGACTAAAGACCCGTAGCAATCACGTCTGTAGCCATGAAGTGCTTTGAAAGGCTGGTCATTGCTCACATCAACACCATTGTCCCAGAAACCCATACCACCCCAACATAACCACAGATGATGCAATCTCCATTGCACTCCACACTGCCCTTTCACACCTGGACGAAAGGAACACCTATGTGAGAATGCTATTCATTGACTACAGCTCAGCGTTCAACACCAAAGTGCCCTCAAAGCTCATCACTAAGCTAAGGACCCTGGTACTAAACACCTCCCTCTGCAACTGGATCCTGTACTAGGAGCACCCAGGTAGTGAGGGTATGTAACAACACATCTGCTACGCTGATCCTCAACATGGGGGCCCCTTAGGGGTGCGTGCTCAGTCCCATCCTGTACTCCCTGTTCACTCACGACTGCACGGCCAGGCATGACTCAAACAACATCATTAAGTTTGCCGATGACACAACAGTGGTAGGCCTGATCACCGACAGCGATGAGACAGCCTATAGGGAGGAGGTCAGACACCAGATCGTGTGGAGCAAGGACAACAACCTCTCCCTCAACGTGATCAATACAAAGGAGATGATTGTGGACTACAGGAAAAGGAGGACCGGGCACGCCCCCATTCTCATCGATGGGGCTGTAGTGGAGCAGGTTGAGGGCTTCAAGTTCCTTGGCATCCACATCACCAACAAACTAACATGGTCCAAGCACACCAAGACAGTTGTGAAGAGGGCACAACAAAACCTATTGTTATTCCTCAGGAGACTGAAAATATTTCACATGGGTCCTCAGATCCTCAAAAAGTTATACAGCTGCACCATCGAGAGTATCCTTACGGATTGCATCACTGCCTGGTATGGCAACTGCTCGGCCTCCGACCGCAAGGCACTACAGAGGGTAGTGCGTATGGCCCAGTACATCACCGGGGCCAAGCTTCCTGCCATCCAGGACCTCTATACCAGGCGCCTCCAGCTGTTTGCTTAGAAATTCTAGGGACAATTAGGAGGCCTGCGTCTTGTGACCATAGTGTACGTGTAGGTATGTACGGCAGGAACAAATCGGTAAGATAGGTAGGAGCAAGCCCATGTAATGCTTTGTAGGTTAGCAGTAAAACCTTGAAATCAGCCCTTGAAAGTAGAGCATTGCAGTAGTCTAACCTAGAAGTAACAAAAGCATGGATACATTTTTCTGCATTATTTTTTAACAGAAAGTTTCTGATTTTTGTAATGTTACGTAGATGGAAAAAAGCTGTCCTTGAAACAGTCTTGATATGTTCGTCAAAAGAGAGATCAGGGTCCAGAGTAACGCTGAGATCCTTCACAGTTTTATTTGACACGACTGTACAACCATCAAGATTAATTGTCAGATTCAACAGAAGATATCTTTGTTTCTTAGGACCTAGAACAAGCATCTCTGTTTTGTCCGAGTTTAAAAGTAGAAAGTTTTCAGCCATCCACTTCCTTATGTCTGAAACACAGGTTTCTAGCGAGGGCAATTTTGGGGCTTCACCATGTTTCATTGAAATGTACAGCTGTGTGTCATCCGCATAGCAGTGAAAGTAAACATTATGTTTTCAAATGACATCCCCAAGAGGTAAAATATATAGTGAAAACAATAGTGGTCCTAAAACGGAACCTTGAGGAACACCGAAATTTACAGTTGATTTGTCAGAGGACAAACCATTCACAGAGACAAACTGATATCTTTCCGACAGATAAGTTCTAAACCAGGCCAGAACTTTTCCGTGTAGACCAATTTGGTTTTCCAATTTCTCCAAAAGAATGTGGTGATCGATGGTATCAAAAGCAGCACTAAGGTCTAGGAGCACGAGGACAGATGCAGAACCTCGGTCTGACACCATTAAAAGGTAATTTTCCACCTTCACAAGTGCAGTCTCAGTGCTATGATGGGGTCTAAAACCAGACTGAAGCATTTCGTATACATTGTTTGTCTTCAGGAAGGCAGTGAGTTGCTGTGCAACAGCTTTTTCAAACATTTTTGAGAGGGATGGAAGATTCGATATAGGCCGATAGTTTTTTATATTTTCTGGGTTAAGGTTTGGCTTTTTCAAGAGAGGCTTTATTACTGCCACTTTTAGTGAGTTTGGTACACATCCGGTGGATAGGGAGCCGTTTATTATGTTCAACATAGGAGGGCCGAGCACAGGAAGCAGCTCTTTCAGTAGTTTAGTTGGAATAGGGTCCAGTATGCAGCTTGAAGGTTTAGAGGCCATGATCATTTTCATCATTGTGTCAAGAGATATCTTCTTGAGAATACAGGGGGTGCTGTTTTCGCATTAGCATAATTTGCTCTACAGATTAAACTGCCTCTTATTCAATTATTGCTCTTACTATATGCATATAATTAATACCATTGGATAGAAAACAATCTCTAGTTTCTAAAACCGTTTCAATTTTGTCTCTGAGTGAAACAGAAGTCATTTGACAGCACTTTCCCTGACCAAGAAGAAGAATGCAAGATGTGTATGCTCGCTTCAACGCTCTGCCTATATATGGTCACGCCACCTATGACCCGAAACACACTTCATTCGTCTTCCTCTGGGTGTCAAGAGGACGTCAGAGGAGAATTTTTTTGTTTATCTTGTACTGACGTGAAATAAGACCTATTTCTTTGGCGTGACCGACAACTTCCGGTTCTCTGAATCGCGCTATTTGGAGGTGCGATTGTCTACTGTTTTGCTGCCGTTACGGATGAAAACTATCTCCGTCTCGAAGTTTGTTTGATACATGTGACCATATCATCGTAATGTATGTTTTTTCAATATAGTTTAAAACTTCTTGCAACTATAGGGGGTGCTGTTCCGCATTAGCATATTTTGGTCTCCAAATTAAACGGCCTATTGCTCAATTCTTGATCGTACAATATGCATATCCTTACTAATATTGGATAGAAAACACTGTCTAGTTTCTAAAACCGTTTTAATTATGTCTGTGGGTGACCCAGAACTCCCTCTACAGCAAAAATCCTGACATGACTTGCGAAGGTCTGAGAATTATCCTCTGATCTGGGTTCAGTTTTAAAGCCTGTGTATATCCTATGGCTGGAATTGAACTGCACCCGCCTTCCCCTGGATGTCAGTAACCAATGAGAAGTGGAATGGTCTGTCTGCGTAGCTGTCCGAGGTTATAAAGCCGGATGGAACGAGAGTACCTTTCTTTGTCTCGTTCGTCATGGCGCCTGGCAAGAAGTCAGGATGAAATTTTGGAACGCTCAGTTATCGACCAGAGATGTATCCGTCTGTAATTTAATTAAATATAGGTGTTAGAAACATCATAACGATGTTATTTGAAACCGATTTATATCAGTTTATGCGAGTATAGTGCTATTTTTCTGAATTTCCTTTGTATCTAGTTTGAGGATTTGGACATGTGTGTGCGACATAGCTAATGGTAGCAGCTAGTTCCAAAGGTGAAGAGGACGTTTTACAACAAAGCAACTATTCTTTTGAAGAAAAGACACATTGCCCAAGATACTGATGGAAGCTCATCCAAAAGTAGGAACTATTTATGATGTTATTATGTATTTATGTGGAAAAATGTCATAGTGTTTGCGCGCCACTTTTGCAGGCACTGGTCTGGCTGCAACGCACACTATATGTCTAGTAACGTTAATTTTAAAAATCTAACATAGCGATTGCATTAAGAACTAATTTATCTTTCGATTGTTGTCCAACTTATATTTTTTAGTCAAGTTTATGAATAGTATTTTTATAAGAATAGGCGCTAATCCAAAATGGCGCCGGCCAGAATACATGCAATGTTTGTAGTGATTACATAGTATAACCACGATTTGTGCTGCTAAATATGCACATTTTCGAACAAAAGCTATATGCATTGTGTAATATGATGTTACAGGTCTGTCATCTGATGAAGTATATCAAGGTTAGTCAAATTATATATCTTTTGTTGGGTTGTTACGATCGCTAACATTTACAGCTGGTAAATGCGGTTGTGATTCTGGCTATTGTGGTACGCTCATATAATGCTATATTGTGTTTTCGCTGTAAAACACTTAGAAAATCTGAAATATTCTCTGGATTCACAAGATCTGTGTCTTTCGATTGCTGTAGGCTGTCTATTTTTCTGAAGTGTTTTAGGATGATTCTTTTGGTAATTGACGTCGGTCTCAGTAATTATTCCGGCTGCTTCCAACGCTATTTCAGATTGCAGCTGCAATGTAGAACTGTGATTTCTACCTGAAATATGCACTTTTTTCTAACAAAAACTATCCTATACCATGAATATGTTATCAGACTGTCATCTGAAGAGGTTTTTTCTTGGTTAGTGGCTATCAATATCTTAGTTTAGCCGAATTGGTGATAGCACCTGAAGTAGTAAGAAACTGATGGAGTTAGAAAAGTGGTGTATTTTGCTAACGTGTTTAGCTAATAGATTTACATATTGTGTCTTCCCTGTAAAACATTTTAAAAAACAGAAATGATGGGGTTATTCACAAGATCTGTATCTTTCATCTGGTGTCTTGGACTTGTGATTTAATGATATTTAGATGCTACTATTTAATTGTGACGCTATGCTAGCTATGCTAATCAGTGTGGGGGGGTGGGGGGTGATCCCGGATCCGGGATTGAGGTTCGGTAAAGGTTAATCAGATTATTTGAATTTTTTCGGGAGTTTTGCCGTGTTCCGTTCTGTGACTTTTTTTACTTTGGACAGATCCGTGCCAGTCGACCAGTACCTATGCTAAATGAAGAGGGAAAGTTGCCATTATGAATGGATTGAACGACTCATCAGGACTAAGGACACCTTGATCAACATTCTGATGAAAGATCAGCAATAGTAAGACCCAATTTACGATGTTATTTCATATATCTGTCGTGCATGTGAACTGGTCGTGGGCGCCCAGCTGGTTCTGGCTGGCGTGGCTATGCTAATTTAGCGCTACATTTTGTTTTCGCTATAAAACATTTAATAAATCTGAAATATTGTTTGGATTCACCAGATGTTGGGCTTTCAATATCTGTACGCTGTGTATTTTTCTGAAATGTTTTAAGATAAGTAATTAGTTATATGACGTTGGTCTCTGTAATTGTTCTGGCTGCGTCGGCACTATTTCAGATTGCAGCTGCAATGTAGAACTGTGATTTATACCTGAAAAATGCACATTTTTCAAAAAAAAACTATGCTATACCATAAATATGTTATCAGACTGTCATCTTATGAAGTTGTTTCTTGGTTAGTGGCTATATATATTTTTATTTAGTCGAATTAGTGATAGCTACTGACGCAGGAAAAAACTGTTGGAGTAAAAAAATTGTGTCTTATGCTAACGTGGTTAGCTAATAGATTTACATATTGTGTCTTCCCTGTAAAACATTTTAAAAATCTGAAATGGTGGCTTTATTCACAAGATCTGTATCTTTCATCTGTTGTCTTGGACTTGTGATTTAATGATATTTAGATGCTACAATTTACTTGTGACGCTATGCTAGCTATGCTACTCAGTGGGGGGGGGAGTGGGGGGTGATCCCGGATCCGGGTTGGTGACTCGTTAAAGGATATAGTACTTAAACACTTGAGTGTCTCTCTTGATCCTAGAGTTGTGCAGACTCAGGACAGCTGAGCTTTGGAGAAATACGCAGATTTAAAGAGGAGTCCATAATTTGCTTTCTAATGATCATGATCTTTTCCTCAAAGAAGTTCATGAATTTATTACTGCTGAAGTGAAAGCCATCCTCTCTTGGGGAATGCTGCTTTTTAGTTATCTTTGCGACAGTATCAAAAATAAATTTCGGATTGTTCTTATTTTCCTCAATTAAGTTGGAAAAATAGGATGATCGAGCAGCAGTGAGGGCTCTTCGATACTGCACGGTACTGTCTTTCCAAGCTAGTCGGAAGACTTCCAGTTTGGTGTGGCGCCATTTCCGTTCCAATTTTCTGGAAACTTGCTTCAGAGCTCGGGTATTTTCTGTATACCTGGGAGCTAGTTTCTTATGACAAATGTTTTTAGTTTTTAGGGGTGCAACTGCATCTAGGGTATTGTGCAAGGTTTGGTGGTTAACTGATTTTTGTCCTCTGACATCCTTGGGTAGGCAGAGGGAGTCTGGAAGGACATCAAGGAATCTTGGGTTATCTGAGAATTTATAGCACAACTTTTGATGCTCCTTGGTTGGGGTCTGAGCAGATTATTTGTTGCGATTGCAAACGTAATAAAATGGTGGTCCCATAGTCCAGGATTATGAGGAAAAACATTAAGATTGACAACATTTGTTCCATGGGACAAAACTAGGTCCAGAGTATGACTGTGACAGTGAGTAGGTCCAGAGACATGTTGAACAAAACCCACTGAGTCGATGATGGCTTCGAAAGTCTTTTGGAGTGGGTCTGTGGACTTTTCAATGTGAATATTAAAATCACAATCAAAATTTGAATATTACCTGCTATGACTACAAGGTCCGATAGGAATTCAGGGAACTCAGTGAGGAACGCTGTATATTACATTTACATTTACATTTTAGTCATTTAGCAGACGCTCTTATCCAGAGCGATTTACAGTAGAGTGCATACATTTTACATACTGAGACAAGGATATCCCTACCGGCCAAACCCTCCCTAACCCGGACGACGCTATGCCAATTGTGCGTCGCCCCACGGACCTCCCGGTTGCGGCCGGCTGCGACAGAGCCTGGGCGCGAACCCAGCCCAGCCTGGGCGCGAACCCAGAGACTCTGGTGGCGCAGCTAGCACTGCGATGCAGTGCCCTAGACCACTGCGCCACCCGGGAGGCCGGTGTATGGCCCAGGAGGCTTGTAAACAGTAGCTATAAAAAGGGATTGACTAGGCTGCATAGACCTCATGACTAGAAGCTCAAAAGACGAAAACTTTTTTTTATTTTTTTGTAAATTGAAATTTGCTATCGTAAATGCGGGATGCACGGGGGATATGCACGGGGGATATGGTCACTAGTGTAACCAGGAGGTGAGGCCTCATTTAACACAGTAAATTCATCAGGCTTAAGCCATGTTTCAGTCAGGCCAATCACATCAAGATTATGATCAGTGATTAGTTCATTGACTATAACTGCCTTTGGAGTGAGGGATCTAACATTAAGTTGCCCTATTTTGAGATGTGAGGTATCACGATCTCTTTCAATAATGGCAGGAATGGAGGAGGTCTTTATTCTAGTGAGATTGCTAAGGCGAACACCGCCATGTTTAGTTTTGCCCAACCTAGGTCAAGGCACAGACACGGTCTCAATGGGGATAGCTGAGCTGACTACACTGACTGTGATAGTGGCAGACTCCACTAAGCTGGCAGGCTGGCTAACAGCCTGCTGCCTGACCTGCACCCTATTTCATTGTGGAGCTAGAGGAGTTAGAGCCCTGTCTATGTTGGTAGATAAGATGAGAGCACCGCTCCAGCTAGGATGGTCTACACCTGTTGTATTCGGTGCATGTGACAAATACCATTTTATTTTATTTGAAATGCAGCAACACTATTTGACTTAACAGCAAATACAAGCGCGTGTCTGTGATTGTGCATGTGTGTGTACTGTAAACAGTGGCACACAGCTTCCTCTTGATCTAGACATTGAGAGCCCTGCCCAAGACACGGGTGGTGTAGCAGGGGGCAGTCAGGCTGGACCTGGGTACTGGCGCTGTGTGGGGTAAACACATGCCCACGCAACAGTCCTGCTGGAGGGCTGTACTGGTAGCCTACTTTATGTTTGTGTGTGTGTAAACATCACATGATGTGATTCCAATCCCAAGCTTTATAAAAACACACACATCTGTCGCACTGAGAGAGCTGTCAGAACACTAACTACAGTTCAAAGGGCACACCCTCAGAGACTGGCTGAGAGAGAGAGACGGAGACAGAGGGGATCCCGTGTGCAACACAACTTTGTATTTCCACAGTTTCCACACTGACAGGATCTCATCTTCTGTAGTTGGACCATTATCATCCAGTGAGTACTTGGTATTCTCCTGTTATAACAACAGTGTAATGATGACATCTATCATGTTTAAATGCACCCACTTTGAGCCTAGGGTGAGCTTGTCGTGTTACAGCTACTCTCTCCTACAGATATGTGTTGCATATATTTTTTATTGGCATTCCGCTAATGTTCTTCTTGCTTCCAAGAAGCACTATTTCCCAAAACACTATCAGTGAAAAGTGACATGTCTGCCAGTAAACATATTGTATGTAATTTTATTTTATTTAACCTTTATTTAACTAGGCAAGTCAGAAGAGAACAAGAACAAATTCTTAATGGGATTGATCTGACTCTACTCCTAACTTTCTATGCAGGTGCATGTATTGGCTAGTTTGTGGTCTTGTAAATTGTTGAGGATCTTAACATTAAAAGGAAATGGTCTTGGGAGAAATATTTGTTTTATTGTTATTGTTATTTGAGATATTTACAGTAACCACAGTCGCTCTCTCAAAAGGGGAACATAATCTGCAAACTTTCTGACCTCTCACTGTAGAAGCAAATTATACATCATCTGCTTACATTTATCAGTGTAAATATTGAGTGAAGTACTTCATTGGCTCAAACAATAAAATGTGAATAAATGTAGTCATAACATTGCACTTAATCACAAACTGATGATTACAAGGGTGGAAATGGTCCCTATTACCTTGTCATTGGTTGCAGAACAGTGTGTAATATGCCGAAATAAATGATTATATGATTTTCCAGAGGAAATCATTCATTGTTGAAGAGTTATTACTGAAATGACAACTGAACCATACAATACTAATAAAAGTATCACTATTTCAAAAGTATATCATTGTAATGCGTCAGCCAAGGATCGTATCAAAGTAAACCTGAAATGATCTCAGAATTTGTTTCATAGTGTTACAGTAACAATGCAGAAGAAATAATGATTAGGTGTGAAAGGGTTGTGAGGTCCAGAGAGAAAAGCTTCACAACAAAACATAGTGCGTGATTATTGGATTTTTGTTTGTGAAAGACAGGACGTTTCCAAGCTTTGAGCGTAGAAACAAACGCACCAGCGTATGGCACTGGTAATTTTGTGCACAACACTTCCTAACAGGCACACCACCATCCAACTCAGTGTTTGGCCTAACAAGCGCACCACCACCACCCTGACCCTGTAAATAGCCCAGTGATCCTAACTGTCCTAAGACAGGGAATTTTTACTAGGATGAAATGTCAGGAATTGTGAAAAACTGAGTATAAATGTATTTGGCTAAGGTGTATGGAAACTTCTGACTTGAACTGTATATATTTGTAGTAGGCTAGATGATGATGTTTTAGGAAGGGTATGGTTATCTGACTGATTTGGGCCAGTGGAGTGAAATATTTCAACAGTAACCTTTTCTGTAATGACTTGGGGTTAACTATGGCATGTGCCCAGGATTACAGGATTGCAGGATTTACGTGTAGATTCACATGTGCAAGTGATGCATAGCAACTGCTAGTAACTAGAGCAACACTTTAAGTAAGTAATAAGACTGATGGTTGGGGCAGGTGAAATCATTTAATTGATCATAGACTGACAGGGGCATTTGTGCTGCTAAGTTGTTTCACATATTTATATTTTGATGATAGTTAAGTTCAGTGGGACTTTTACCTTATGTTTTACCTAATTAGTTCAGTAACGATGTGTGAAATTAAGAATTAAAGGAGGTAAAACATGAACTATTTCCCAAGTCTGGATCCAAGAGTGAATGTTTCACAACTCCATTATCTCTTACGTCCTCTTATAGACCAATGCTTGGTTTGTCATTATTGCTTTTAGAAAGTTGTGAAGGGCAGCAATTTCATTTGAAGAACAATGATATTGAAGGAAAATGACATTATTTATCATTGAATTCTAGTTTATAATTTGTTCCATTCAATTCAAAGCATCCAAGAGCCTTGAAAAAATATGAACATTTAGTCTGAAGTTTTAAGACACCTTGAATTTAATGACTGGCGTACAGGGAGGTATAGGTTACAGGGATGAAGGTTTATCTTTGAAGATTAAACATATTAATGAAAAACTCCAGTATTCTGTATTAATAGTATCCAGTCTGTATATATCTAACAGTTCTTGGATGACAAGGATATTGATTTATTTGTCTGGGTGTGTTAAATAACAAATTGTCCTCTCTAACAGACGACAGGACCTAGAAAATGGTGTTTGACATCCGGAAGCGCATCCAGGACCACCTGGTGGAGCGAAGAATCCGCAGAAGCCGGCTGGTGACCAAAGATGGCCACTGCAACATTGAATTCGGCAACGTGAAGTACGGCAACCACTTTGCCTTCCTCGTGGACTTCTGGACGACCTTCGTGGAGTTCCGCTGGCGCTTTGTCCTCTTCTTCTTCATCGCCTCATTCACCCTGAGCTGGTTCATCTTCAGCCTGCTGTGGTTCTGGATCGCCCGGAACAACGGGGACCTGACGTGGCAGAACCCCCCAAGCAACCACACCCCCTGTATGTGGAACGTCTACGGTCTCACTACGGCCTTCCTCTTCTCCCTGGAGACCCAGACCACCATCGGGTATGGTGTACGCGCTGTCACCCCCCAATGTCCTGGTGCTGTAGCCCTCATCATTATCCAGACTCTCATAGGGGCCCTCATACACTGCTTTATGTGTGGAATCATCGTGTCCAAGATATCCCTCCCTAAGAAAAGGGCCAAGACCATCTCATTCAGTGAGGTGGCTGTCATCTGTCCTAAGAAGGACTTCCTTTGCCTTATGATAAGAGTGGCCAACTTACGCAAGACCATGATGATCGGGAGCCAGATCTACGGCAAGCTGTTGAGGACAACAGTCAAACCCGACGGGGAGACAATCATCATGGACCAGGTGAACATTGAGTTCATGATGGATGCTGGGAAGGACAACCTCTTCTTTGTGTGCCCTCTCACACTCTACCATGTGATTGACAAGGCTAGCCCTTTCTTTGAGATGGCAGTGGACACTCTCCGTAAGCAGGAGTTTGAGCTGGTGGTGTTTCTGGAGGGCACAGCCGAGACCACCAGCTCAGCCTGCCAGGTCAGGACTTCCTTCATTCCTCAGGAGATCATGTGGGGTTACAACTTCCTACCCATCATCTCCCGCAGCAAAGAGGGCAAGTACAGAGTGGATTTCTCCAACTTCTCCAAGGTAGTGTCCGTTGCCACTGCACACTGTGCCTACTGCTTCCATAACATAATGGGACACCACCTCCCCTCCATCAATGCCATTGACAATGTTGGATTTGAAGTTATTGATATCCTAGAATAATTTAATATTACCAAGATGTGAACTTTTGGATGGCAATATGTGAAGATATCTTTTTATCTTGTAATATTTATACATACAGTAGGGTTTGAAATGATTGACACCCTTTATAAAGATGACCAATAATGACTATAAAATAATTATTTCAAATACTGATGTAACGGGCTTCCTCCTTCTCTTCATCCGAAGAGGAGTAGCAAGGATTGGACCAAAGTGCAGCGGGTTGTGAATACATAATGATTTATTAAAGCAAACGACGAAACACGAAAACAAACACTTGGAAGGATTACAAAATAACAAAACAACGTAGACTGACCTGAACGTAAGAACTTACATGTAACACGAAGAACGCACGAACAGGGAAAACAGACTACACAAAAACCGAACGAACAAACATACCGAAACAGTCCCGTGTGGCGCAACATACACAGACACGGAAGACAACCACCCACAAACAAACAGTGTGAAAACACCTACCTTAATATGATTCTCAATCAGAGGAGATGAAAACCACCTGCCTCTAATTGAGAACCATATCAGGTACCCAAAACCAACATAGAAACAGAAAACATAGACTGCCCACCCAAACTCACGTCCTGACCAACTAACACATACAAAAACTAACATAAAACAGGTCAGGAACGTGACATAACCCCCCCCTTAAGGTGCGAACTCCGGGCGCACCAGCACAAAGTTTAGGGGAGGGTCTGGGTGGGCATCTGACCACGGTGGTGGCTCAGGCTCTGGGCGAGGTCCCCACCCCACCATAGTCAATCCCAGCTTACGTTTCCCCCTACGACTGACCACCCTCCTATTCCACCCACTTAATTTTTTGGGTAACATCGAGACAAGGGGCAGCACCGGGACAAGGGACAGCACCGGGATAGAGAGATAGCTCGAAACAAAGAGGTAGGTCAGGATAGAGAGGTAGGTCAGGATAGAGAGGTAGCTCAGGATAGAGAGACAGCTCTGGACTGAGGGGCAGTTCTGGATGGCTGGCTCCGGACTGGGTGGCAGCTCCGGACTGGGTGGCAGCTCCGGACTGGGTGGCAGCTCCGGACTGTAGGGCAGCTCCGGACTGTAGGGCAGCTCATGACTGGAGGGCAGCTCATGACTGGAGGGCAGCTCATGACTGTAGGGCAGCTCATGACTGTAGGACAGCTCTGGCGGATCCTGGCTGGACAGCTCATGGCTGGCTGACGGATCTGGCTGCTCATGGCTGGCTGACGGATCTAGCTGCTCATGGCTGGCTGACGGATCTGGCTGCTCATGGCTGGCTGACGGATCTGGCTGCTCATGGCTGGCTGACGGATCTGGCTGCTCATGGCTGGCTGGCGGATCTGGCTGCTCATGGCTGGCTGGCGGATCTGGCAGATCCTGTCTGGTTGGCGGCTCTGGCAGATCCTGTCTGGTTGGCGGCTCTGGCAGATCCTGTCTGGTTGGCGGCTCTGGCAGATCCTGTCTGGTTGGCGGCTCTGGCAGATCCTGACTGACAAATGGCTCTAGCGGCTCCTGACTGACTAACGGCTCTGACGGCTCGGGACAGACGGGCGGCTCTAATGGCTCGGGACAGACGGATGGCTCAGATGGCGCTGGGGAGACGGATGGCTCAGATGGCGCTGGGGAGACGGATGGCTCAGATGGCGCTGGGCAGACGGATGGCTCAGATGGCACTGGGCAGACGGATGGCTCTGGCCGGATGAGGCGCACTGTAGACCTGGTGCGTGGTGCCGGAACTGGAGGCACCGGACTGGAGACACGCACTTCAAGGCTAGTGCGGGGAGCAGGGACAGGGCACACTGACCTCTCGAAGCGCACTATAGGCCTGGTGCGTGGTACCGGAACTGGAGGTACCGGGCTGAGGGCACGCACCTCAGGGCGAGTGCGGGGAGAAGGAACAGTGCGTACAGGGCTCTGGAGACGCACAGGTGGCTTAGTGCGTGGTGCCGGAACTGGAGGCACTGGGCTGGAGACACGCACCATAGGGAGAGTGCGTGGAGGAGGAACAGGGCTCTGGAGACGCACTGGAAGCCTGGTGCGTGGTGTAGGCACTGGTGGTACTGAGCTGGGGCGGGAAGGTGGCGCCGGATATACCGGACCGTGCAAGCGTACTGGCTCCTTTGAGCACTGAGCCTGCCCAACCTTACCTGGTTGCATGCTCCCCGTAGCCCGTCCAGTGCGGGGAGGTGGAATAACCCGCACTGGGCTGTGTTGGCGAACCGGGGACACCATGCGTAAGGCTGGTGCCATGTACACCGGCCCGAGGAGACGTACTGGAGGCCAGATATGTTGAGCCGGCTTCATGGCACTTGGCTCAATGCTCACTCTAGCCCGGCTAGTACGGGGAGGTGGAATAACCCGCACCGGGCTATGAACACGTACAGGAGACACCATGCGCTCTACTGCGTAACACGGTGTCTGCCCGTACTCTCGCTCTCCACGGTAAGCCCGGGAAGTTGGCGCAGGTCTCCTACCTGACTTCGCCACACTACCCTTTAGCCCCCCCCCCCCCCCCCCCAAGAAATTTTTGGGTTGTACTTGCGGGCTTCCAGCCTTGCTTCCGTGCTGCCTCCTCATATCGTCGCCTCTCCGCTTTAGATGCCTCCAGCTCCGCCTTGGGACGGCGACACTCCTCTGGCTCTGCCCAGGGTCCTTCTCCGTCCAGAATCTCTTCCCATGTCCAATCCTCCTTGACCCACTGCTGCTGTCGTTGCTGTCCGTTAACCCGCTGCTTGATCTGGGTTTGGTGGGTGGTTCTGTAACGATCGTCGTCATATTCCTCCTCCTCGGATGAGGAGGAGCATGGATCAGACCAACACGCAGCGAGGTATGTGGATACATAATGATTTATTAAAGCAAACGACGAAACACGAAAACAAACACTTGGAAGGATTACAAAATAACAAAACAACGTAGACTGACCTGAACGTAAGAACTTACATGTAACACGAAGAACGCACGAACAGGGAAAACAGACTACACAAAAACCGAACGAACAAACATACCGAAACAGTCCCGTGTGGCGCAACATACACAGACACGGAAGACAACCACCCACAAACAAACAGTGTGAAAACACCTACCTTAATATGATTCTCAATCAGAGGAGATGAAAACCACCTGCCTCTAATTGAGAACCATATCAGGTACCCAAAACCAACATAGAAACAGAAAACATAGACTGCCCACCCAAACTCACGTCCTGACCAACTAACACATACAAAAACTAACATAAAACAGGTCAGGAACGTGACAACTGAGCTATAATTTTTGCAATTATATTATTTTATACTAAGAAAATTGCTCAGAGATGGAGATTTTGTTTAACAAGTAATATATTGGGGTCAAAAGTATTGACATCCCTAAGATTCTTATATATAAAGTAGTCAAAAGTTTAGTATTTGTTTCCATATTCCTAGCAAGCAATGACTACATCAAGCTTGTCACTCTACAAACTTGTTGGATGTATTTGCAGTTTGTCTTGGTTGTGTTTCAGATCATTTTGAGCCCAACAGAAATGAATGCTAAATAATGTATTGTGTCATTCTGGAGTGAGTTTTATTGTAAATAAGAATATAATATGTTTAAAAACACTTCTACATTATTGTGAATGGTACCATGATTAGAAATAATCCTGAATATATCGTGAATAATGATGAGTGAGAAAGTTACCCAGGGTCAAAGATCATACCCCTAGACATGCTAACCTCTCACCATTACCATCTTGACCCTCTGACCCTCTACTTCGTTCAAGAGACTTAAAAAGCTGCAATATTATATGCCTTGCAGAGACGTGACTGTATGACTATGTACGTAGGACTCTGCTGTTTCTCCTTTCAGCAGCATAGACGGATGAAGGCAGCCTCTGGCAAGTCCAAAGGGGGAGGGGTGTCTCTCTTCAAAAACAACAACTGGTCCTCTGCTTCCAGTGTGAAGGAAAGGAAAAGAAACTGATGGGTGCACACCTCCCACTGTATCACGAACCTGGACTTCCTGACGGGACGGCCCCAGGTGGTGAGGGTAGGCAACAACACCTTGGCTACGCTGGCCATCAACGCAGGGGCCCCTCAGGGGTGTGTGCTTAGTTCCCTCCTGTAGTCCCTGTTCACCCACAACTGTGTGGCCATACACGACACCAACACCATCATTAAGTTTGTTGGAGACATAACTGTGGTAGGCCTTATCATCGATGGCGATGAGACAAGATTTACAGGGATGAGGTCAGAGACTGGGCAGTGTGGGGCCATGACAACAACCTCTCCCTAAACATCAGTAAGACCAAGGAGCTGATCGTGAACTACAGGAGAAATAAGGGAGAGCATGCCCTTCGTCCACATCGATGGGGCTGTTGTGGAGCGGTTTGAGAGCTTCAAGTTACTTGGCGTCCACATCACTAAACATTTAACATGGTCCACACACCCCCGTGCAGTCGTGAAGAGGGCACAAAAAATTGGCGAAGACTCCATCCACCCATCCACTCCATCCATACAGCCTCAATTCAGTTGTGTCAAGTTGTGATACACACAGGAAACTGTTGAGCGTGAAAAACCCAGCAGCGTTGCAGTACTCCATACACTCAAACCGGTGCGCATGGCACCTAATACCATACCCCATTCAAACGCACTTAAATATTTTGTCTTGTCCATTCACTGTCTGAATTGCACACATACAAAATCCATGTCTTCATTTTTTGTCATTTAGCAGATGCTCTTACCCAGAGTAAGTGAGTGCATACATTTTTCATGCTGGTCCCCTGTGGGTATTGAACTATGTTCTACCAACTGAGCCACACTGGACTATCTTTAACCTGTCTCCTCTTCATCTACACTGATTGAAGTGGATTCCATAAGTGTCATCAACAAAGGATCATATCTTTCACCTGGATTCACCTGGTCAGTCTATGTCATGAAAAGAGCTGGTGGTCCTATTGTTTTGTACATTCAGTGTATACACACGAAATACACACTCACTACACTGACACTCTCACACGAAACCCACACATGCACATACACTACATACATATGCACATAACACAAAAAATATGTAATTTAAGTATAACTCTGACTGGTGTGTAGTTTGTAACTCTCCTCATTTGGTAAAGCAGAAAAATGGCACCACATTTGGCGACGGGGATGGGAAGTGAATCGTCACTCGGTGACCACTCCTGAAGATCTGGGCAAATCGTGCACGAGGGATCCCTCAAACTTGGGATCTCAGGGAAACCACACTTCGGGAACGAAGCAGATGGATCCACCTTTGATCTGAGAGGCAGCGAGCCGGGTGGATACCACATCTCGAAGATAGTTTTTTTTAAGAAATAGGTGAGCGGACCACACTTGAAGTCGAGTTTTTAGAAAAGCCTCTGTTACATAGGCTCTGAGTGTGTATTCCTTTGTGACGGGGGCAACTTGGAGGCGTAAGCAGGGCCGAGTCAGTGGAGGATGATCTGAGAGTCAGTCGACTCAAAGACAACTATCACTGGTCGGTTGCGGGCGACCTAGAGCCGTCTTGACACTGAATTGATCACAGTGGGTATTGGTGCGGTCTGTGGGGGTGAGGGGCCAGGGTGACTGTGTGTTCTGTGTGAAACACGGTACTTGGTGAAGCCCTATTGGAAGAAGGACCTCGTTCTGAAAGTGTCTGTGTGACTGTCTAAGTGACCCTCAGAGGTGGTGAATTCCAATTATTTTAAATGTGCTAGCCAGGTATGCCCTGGGTTACTCTGTGTGAGTATTTTGTTTTGGGACGACTAGGTAATATTTTGATTACATTATGGGTTTCACTGTACATATAGACAGGGTGTGAAATCCTGTGTGGGTAATCTTTGTAGGAGCGTTCTGTGTGAGCGCGGTAGGTTGACTCTATGTGGGTAACCTTTTAATTATGTTCTGATGTTCTGTGTGGACATCTGACCAGTTCTGTGTGAACATCTGACCAATCCTGTGTGGGTGATCCTTAAAGTTCTGTGTGAGTACCTAAGAATTTCTTACGTTTTATCTGGATTCTGTGAATATATGAAAACATGATAAATTGTATGTGTGTATAATCGATTACTAGTGATAATGATGAAAGTAATGCTGAGGATATAATTAGATACAATTTAAACCACCCATTCGTAGACGTACGTAGGTTTTGAGTTGGTATCTTTAATGGATCATTTGATAAAGATGAGGTTTTAAGCACTATTAAACTGTCTACAAAATCTGGGAAATTGTGCTCTAGAAACTGATTAGAGTGTGTCCACTTTTGGTTATTTTACCCTAACGATGTAACTATAAATGCTTATTGGATTATCTCCGTCTGGGTACAACATTTGAAATAAAACTGCCCTTAAGTTCTGAAACTGTTTTATTTTTTCTTCCCAGTATGAGAGGAGTTGCGGGATTTATTGAATAAACCGTTTTCCATAAAGTTAGAGCGAATTAAGAGGGAATCTCGACGTAATTTATAATGTCGTACAAAGCCTAGGGTATCCATCAAACTAATTATCATTGTGTGATTCATGTGATGTAGTAAAGTAATTGAAATACGTTGCATGAGAAAACATAATCTACTTTTATTAAAAGGCGCAAGATCTGTTTCCTAGTCTATGAATGTCGATTTTACTCTTTGTCTGCTAATCTATTCATTTGGCATGTGAGAATCATCACCGGAGTAACGCTAGGACCTTTAAATCAGGGCTATTTTCTGGGAATTGTCTCGGTAGTACGGGCCTAATTTTACGACTACAGACAATTGTAAAGTGGGTTTATTTGCGGGGAGTCTTAGTCATTCAAATACCATTGGTGGTATAGTGGTGAGCATAGCTACCTTCCAAGCAGTTGGCCCGAGTTCGGTTCTGACTAAAATTGGAGTTTCTGATTGTAATTCAAGTATTGTTATGTTTTGCCTGGAAAGATATGGTCGCTAGTGTTTGTTTAAGATATAAAATGAACTTTTTAATAGCTTGTTTGGTTCAAATTGAAAGACAAATTCATTCAACTTAAATAGCGAGGCGAGTTTGATGTGATACGTTGTCTGTTGCCTAAATGGTCTGCTGAAATAATATATTAAAAATAGGAGTCGTATTTAAATAACTGAATCAAGGAAGAGACAGTTACCTAAATCTAATGAATAAATTTGGCGCTTTACATGTTATTTTTAAAGTCTTGAACATTTCCTAAGTGTGAAGCCGAAAGAGAAGAGAAAGTTGTAAAGTTTGGTTTTAATCTTACGATAGAGGTAAGGCAGAACGTTGGTTGAGTAGGGGTTATATTTTTACCCACTGGTAAAATATAGGAGGGTTGTGTGCGTTGGGATATGTTGGGCTGTAAGGGATTCAGGTGTGAATAAGGAAACATTGTGATAATGTATTCTGATGATTATTGATTCTTGGTTTGATTGTTTAGGTAACACCAGTGAATTTGAGCAGGAAGTTAATGTATTCTAACATTATAATCTGTTTCCATTACGTGGAACAATGTCAGGTCATTAAAGTGGATTGCAGTTTGAGTAAATTTTTATTTTTTCAGGGACAGTGCATATTAATCACAGTTGTGTGTGTCTATTGGCAGGGTATTCCAGACATGGGAAGCTCTCACACTGTAAGCAGATTGACTAAAGGTGCTTTTCCTTAAGGGAACTATAGTCATCTCTCATGGCGGATCTTGTGGATCTGCTGCCATAAGGTTTGGGTTTTCAGCTTAACAAAAGTACTGAGTAGAGGGGGAGCCTGGACATTTAGAATCTTGAATACAAGATAGGCGTCAGTGTATTGCATAAGATTTTTTCCAACTCAGGAGCTTATGCTTTCTATAGCTATTGGGTTTCCTATCAAGTACTTTGAGAGCCTGTTTGCAGACAGACTGAATGAGTTTTAATGTTGAACAGCAAGCTTGGGCCAAACTAGTAAGGTAGTATGTTAAATGGGGGAGTATCATACATTTTAAGTATAGTTTTGTTACCTCTGTAGTCAAAACAATTTAATATGTTTTGGAAATTAGCTAGGTTGAATTTGGTTAAATGACTTACCTTTTTCATTTGCTTTTTAAAAAGAGAGGTTGGAATCAAGTATGATGCCGTGGTACTTAAAATCAGATACATAGACATCTGTCTCAGGGGCATCAGATACCACCTGGAGCTTTTCCCCTGATACATAGACATCTGTCTCAGGGCATCAGATACCACCTGGAGCTTTTCCCCTGATACATAGACATCTGTCTCAGGGGCATCAGATACCACCTGGAGCTTTTCCCCTGATACATAGACATCTGTCTCAGGGCATCAGATACCACCTGGAGCTTTTCCCCTGATACATAGACATCTGTCTCAGGGGCATCAGATACCACCTGGAGCTTTTCCCCTGATACATAGACATCTGTCTCAGGGCATCAGATACCACCTGGAGCTTTTCCTCTGATACATAGACATCTGTCTCAGGGCATCAGATACCACCTGGAGCTTTTCCCCTGATACATAGACATCTGTCTCAGGGGCATCAGATACCACCTGGAGCTTTTCCCCTGATACATAGACATCTGTCTCAGGGCATCAGATACCACCTGGAGCTTTTCCCCTGATACATAGACATCTGTCTCAGGGCATCAGATACCACCTGGAGCTTTTCCCCTGATACATAGACATCTGTCTCAGGGCATCAGATACCACCTGGAGCTTTTCCCCTGATACATAGACATCTGTCTCAGGGGCATCAGATACCACCTGGAGCTTTTCCCCTGATACATAGACATCTGTCTCAGGGCATCAGATACCACCTGGAGCTTTTCCCCTGATACATAGACATCTGTCTCAGGGCATCAGATACCACCTGGAGCTTTTCCCCTGATACATAGACATCTGTCTCAGGGCATCAGATACCACCTGGAGCTTTTCCCCTGATACATAGACATCTGTCTCAGGGGCATCAGATACCACCTGGAGCTTTTCCCCTGATACATAGACATCTGTCTCAGGGCATCAGATACCACCTGGAGCTTTTCCCCTGATACATAGACATCTGTCTCAGGGCATCAGATACCACCTGGAGCTTTTCCCCTGATACATAGACATCTGTCTCAGGGGCATCAGATACCACCTGGAGCTTTTCCCCTGATACATAGACATCTGTCTCAGGGCATCAGATACCACCTGGAGCTTTTCCCCTGATACATAGACATCTGTCTCAGGGCATCAGATACCACCTGGAGCTTTTCCCCTGATACATAGACATCTGTCTCAGGGCATCAGATACCACCTGGAGCTTTTCCCCTGATACATAGACATCTGTCTCAGGGGCATCAGATACCACCTGGAGCTTTTCCCCTGATACATAGACATCTGTCTCAGGGCATCAGATACCACCTGGAGCTTTTCCCCTGATACATAGACATCTGTCTCAGGGCATCAGATACCACCTGGAGCTTTTCCCCTGATACATAGACATCTGTCTCAGGGCATCAGATACCACCTGGAGCTTTTCCCCTGATACATAGACATCTGTCTCAGGGGCATCAGATACCACCTGGAGCTTTTCCCCTGATACATAGACATCTGTCTCAGGGGCATCAGATCCCACCTGGAGCTTTTCCCCTGATACATAGACATCTGTCTCAGGGGCGTCAGATCCCACCTGGAGCTTTTCCCCTGATACATAGACCTCTGTCTCAGGGGATCAGATACCACCTGGAGCTTTCCCCCTGATACATAGACATCTGTCTCAGGGGCATCAGATACCACCTGGAGCTTTTCCCCTGATACATAGACATCTGTCTCAGGGCATCAGATACCACCTGGAGCTTTTCCCCTGATACATAGACATCTGTCTCAGGGGCATCAGATACCACCTGGAGCTTTTCCCCTGATACATAGACCTCTGTCTCAGGGGCATCAGATCCCACCTGGAGCTTTTCCCCTGATACATAGACCTCTGTCTCAGGGGCATCAGATCCCACCTGGAGCTTTTCCCCTGATACATAGACCTCTGTCTCAGGGGATCAGATACCACCTGGAGCTTTTCCCCTGATACATAGACATCTGTCTCAGGGCATCAGATACCACCTGGAGCTTTTCCCCTGATACATAGACATCTGTCTCAGGGGCATCAGATACCACCTGGAGCTTTTCCCCTGATACATAGACATCTGTCTCAGGGCATCAGATACCACCTGGAGCTTTTCCCCTGATACATAGACATCTGTCTCAGGGGCATCAGATACCACCTGGAGCTCTTCCCCTGATACATAGACATCTGTCTCAGGGGCATCAGTTGTTTTCTTTGAGGGACATGCAGACTGTTTTTTTTTAAAAATGCAAACATGAGTCTCTGAGCAACTTTGTCATCTGAACCATTACAGTAATGAGTTCTTGTGTAGCTTGTTGTTTGTTATTTGCATGCATTTATCACTGTATCATCTGCATACATTGGAACTTCAGACCCTGTACAGACAGAAGGAAGATCATTAATGTACGAGCTGAACAGTATTGACCTTTGGGAAATGCAAACATTGTATATATGAGTGGAAAAAAGTTAGTTTAGATTTTTACGCTGATGAGACAGCGCCAACTTGTGAAAGATTATAGATTTATTAAAAAATCTGGATAGTTTTTACTAAATTTAGGCAACAAGTTGAAATTATTAGATTGGTGGAAAGGGGTTATGGGTTTGTTTATTTGTTTACTGTTTATTGTTTATTTTAGGTGTTGATTTAACTTAATTAAACATTGTATTATCTGATGTGTTTGAGTAGGATTCTTTCTTCCGGGACGGATGGAAGTTACCTAAAGTATGTATGTTAAAGGAGCCATGAGAGAACACGTCTCAAACAACATTTTATTAAATGCCTGGGATTAAATATCACTGATTCCTTACGCTGAGAAATATACTACATTTGCGACAGAGGAAAAAATAATTACATTTAGATAGTAATGATACCAGGATAATTGTATCTAAGGGTAGCGCATGTTCAATTAAGCATACATATACATTGGTGTAGATTAAAACTAATCATTAATGATTTGAGGGAGTACAGTGGAATGATCATTATTATTAGGTTTTGTTTGAAATTTCCTTTGGGTTTGGTGAGTTTTCCATTTGTTTTAGTGCCAAGGTATCTTAAAGGGGCACACACGCACATGGAATTTTTATTTTCTGTTTTAATTAAACACGTGAATTATTTTGATATAGGAATGATCTGGGAACCTGGGATACAACATGTAGGAAATGTTTGACATTTTTTCTTTAATTTGTCTAATATAGTAAGAAACCCTTATTTGAAGGGTTTGTATAACCTATGACCTCTATCATGACTTTCCGTTCTGGCTTGATCACCCTCATTGGAAAGCCATTTGGATAATGAATTTAAGGTCATTTATAATACTGATTTCAAGGTAATTTGTGTAATTGATAAATATGAAGGAGTTTATAGTTCTTAGCCATATTTGTAATTTGGACCAATGTGAAGAATGAGAGGGCTGTAACGTTCGTCGTATAGAGGAGAAGGAGAAGACCAAGGTGCAGCGTGGTAAGTATTCATAATTCCTTTTAATGAATACGAATACTAGAACAAAACAACAACAAAAACGATAAACGACCAGTTCTGCAAGGTGACATACACTAAACAGAAAACAACCACCCACAAACACAGGTGGGAACAGGCTACCTAAGTATGATTCTCAATCAGAGACAACGATAGACAGCTGCCTCTGATTGAAAACCATACCAGGCCAAACACACAGAAATACAAACCAAGGACAACATAGAACACCAGACATAGAATGCCAACCCAAACTCACGCCCTGACCAACCAAAATAGAGACATAAAAAGGATCTCTACGGTCAGGGCGTGACAGTACCCCCCCTCCCAAAGGTGCGGACTCCGGCCGCAAAACCTGAACCTATAGGGGAGGGTCTGGGTGGGCATTTCACCGCGGTGGCGGCTCTGGTGCGGGACGTGGACCCCGCTCCACCTTAGTCTTGGCCCACTTAGGTGGCGCCTCTGGAGCGGGGACCCTTACCGCCAACCCCGGACCGGGGACCCGGACAGGAGTGCGACTCTGGCTGCTCCGGACAGGAGGGAGACTCTGGCTGCTCCAGACAGGAGGGAGACTCTGGCTGCGCCGGTCAGGAGGGAGACTCTGGCTGCTCCTGACTGAAGCCCGACGCTGGAGGCTCCGGACTAGAGGGCGTCGCTGGAGGCTCCGGACTAGAGGGCGTCGCTGGAGGCTCCGGACTAGAGGGCGTCGCTGGAGGCTCCGGACTAGAGGGCGACGCTGGAGGCTCCGGACTAGAGGGCGTCGCTGGAGGCTCCGGACTAGAGGGCGTCGCTGGAGGCTCCGGACTAGAGGGCGACGCTGGAGGCTCCGGACTAGAGGGCGTCGCTGGAGGCTCCGGACTAGAGGGCGTCGCTGGAGGCTCCGGACTAGAGGGCGACGCTGGAGGCTCCGGACTAGAGGGCGACGCTGGAGGCTCCGGACTAGCGTCCTTCGTTGGAGGCCTCGTGCCATAACTCCTCACTGGAGGTTTCGTGCCATGGATCCTCACAGGAGGCTTCGTGCCATGGATCGTCACAGGAGGCTCAGGAGGCTCTGAGGCTCAAAATAGAGACATAAAAAGGATCTCTACGGTCAGGGTGTGACAAGGGCATTGCCTTTAACTAAGGGTAGGCTGCTTTAAGTCTATTTTCCTATGACCATATGGGTGAAATCGTTTTAATTTGTGGAGTTTTTCAGAGTAGTGATTTTAATTTAATTTGATTTTAATTTAATTTAATAGGTTATTTGAAATGTTGTTTTATCTTTTGTACCAGTAATAGTTTTGTTTTATACATTACTCTCATGGAGAGAATTATGTGTTAAAAATGGGGGAGGATTCAGTTCTTTAAGGTTTTGGATAAAAGTTACACACCTTGAGTGATATGTGAAGGAGTGTTTTGTTGTGTTGTTTGTTCTGTTCTATCCCCGATGGGTTATAGGTCTAACTTCCTGATCCTTTGACTCTATGATGGAGTTGACAGTGTGATGGGGAGTATAAGCCAATTTGAAAGAATAGTTTCAATAGAATGTGTTGTTATTCTCTTTGAAATATGTTTAGACATTTGTATTAAGAATAATTGGTAAAAGTAATAATTTATCATGTAGTTAATGAACTGAACTAAACTGTTGTTCTGATCTGTTCTTTCGAGGTTATCATGAAAAGTGACATGAGACGGTATCTTAATGCATGGAAGAGATAATTGGACCGAACAGTGTGTGTACCTCAAAACCCCCTCTAACTGGCTGAAGAAGAGTGACAAAGGCGTTGAATAGGGCCCTGTCCGAACCACTTCAACCGAGAGAATGGAGCCAGCCAGATATCGGTGTACAGTATCCGATCTAAGCTATCAACTGCTTTTCTTTCATGTTTTTCTCAGGAGTGTGAGAGGAGTCCACGTGGAGTGAGCATGGAGAGAGATCTGTTCTAAACTTCTCTTATGTTGCTGGTATACTGGTTGACGAATGGACAAGACATAATGGGTGGTAAAGGTGAGACATTGAAATTGGGACATTATCATGGGACATCCACTTTGAACTGTAAAGCTATCTGAAGAAGAAGAATGAAAAGGACGCCAGAAGAATCAGTGCCTGAAGGAAGGGGTTGGTCAACTGGGCCCAATTTTTTTTTGACTTTTGGGGTATCAGGTTGATTGTAGAGGTCTACACCACGTAAAATTATAGTAATTTAGATTAAGAATGCATTGAGATACTGATCTGTATTCTAATCGTGATAGAAAAGTTAATAGTAGAATTATGGGATAATTATACTGGATGTTAATATAAATGTACATTCTGCCAATGTTGATATGTGTTAAATTGAGTTTTTTACTTTGAGTGATAGGACCAATTTGAATCACTGAGCAATGTCATTCTAAATTTTGGTTGGATAATTAACTGGGTTCTAATTATGATTTTATTTGGAAATTGAATGATTTTTAAAACTGAAGGATTGTTTTGATTGTTGTTATGAACTAAAGATGTTGAAACTATTATAAGCATGCCATGGTGAATGGAGAGGGTGAACTCTGATCTGGAGAGTGAAAATGATCCTAATCTATTTGATCTATAGGCATTGCCTTATAAATAGTGGAATCATGATGCTTGTCTTGGGTCATGTTCATTAGGCACCAAGGAGATCTATTTTATTTTAACTAGGAGTCATTACCTGGATTTGTTCAATAAGATATGCTAATTTTAGTTTCTGGAATGGAAATAGTCATTTCCAACATACTATGCTGATCCATTGGAGTGTGATAGATAACTAAAGATTATTTTATTAAACTCCATTGTTGCATGCACTGCATTATGCATTAAACATGTGCAAGTCTGTCTTGTGGTATAAAGGTTGTGAACTCAGTTTCTGAAGGGAGAAAACTTACATGGAAATAAGGTACTCGACATTGAAGGGATTTGATTCCCTATTTTCTTAAAATTTTTATCATGTATTTTTTTAATTTTTATAATTCATATACTCTGCAACTACTGTTAGTAAGGTACCATGTTACTGTTCTGATTCTCCAGAAGGGACGGAGTCCCTTGAGAGGGGAATGTGGCGGATGAATCAGAATTAGTTGGGTAACATAGATAAATAAGATGTTTTATTTGCATAATATGCTTATGTGAGATACTTGTCATTAGAATGTATCCTTTTGGACTATAGTGTTGGCAGTTGCACTTTTCCCTAAGCTGGGGCTCAGTCACTTGGGGCCCAGAGAGGGGAGAGGTCAAGCTTGTCTTTCACATGTCCCTGGTGCTATGCAGAATATCAGAAAGGGAAGAGAACCGAATGGAACATTGTCTTCATATGTGAATGTGTCTTTACCTATTATTAAACCATGTGAAGGGATGGCGTGATTAATGGGGAACCAATTACTTGTCTCCACAATGTCTGTGCGCCAGTCACTCCCTCCTTTTCCCATTGGGGGGAGGTGTATGGCAGTGTCTGAAAACATTGTATGTCCTCTCTCATCTTACACTTATCCTGGGACAGTGTATGACCTAGAGGCTCACTCCCCTCGGTGAGCTTGTCCAGGAGTGGGGTCAAGACGGGGTTTACCTGAGATGGGAGTATCTAGAGTTGATAGTTGATAGATGCCATTGGATGAGTTGGTGTTTTTGTACTATGAAGTACCAGGAACGAGGTTAGAACCTCGTCTGAGGGACCAAACTGAACGATAATTGATAGCGAATGTTATCTGGCTAAGGGATACTCCTTTCTCAAGAAAAAGTATTTCTTTGTGAAGAGTTCCTAAGATCTGTGGTTCGTCATGTAAGTTGAGAGTGGTGTAACTTGGCTATAAAAGATCTTTATATTTTTCTGTAGTCACTTCTCAACGGGTCATTAGAAATAGTGAATTGTTGAAAGTCAAAGGGCTATTTCAAAGCTCTTATTAAAAAATATGTAATTTAAGTATAACTCTGACTGGTGTGTAGATTGTAACTCTCCTCATTTGGTAAAGCAGAAAAATGCCACCACAACACACACACACACACACACACACACACACACACACACACACATACCAACACAACACAGACACATACATATCTACCTCAAATACCTTGTTATTATCTATTCTGATACTTATCCTTCCTTTATGTACATATCTACCTCAAATACCTTGTTATTATCTATTCTGATACTTATCCTTCCTTTATGTACATATCTACCTCAAATACCTCATACCCCTGCACGTTGATCTGGTACTGGTACTCCCTGTATATACTGTAGCTCCATTCTTGTGTATTTTACTCCTCTTGTGTTACTATTTTTTGTTGTATTATTATTTTTTTAACTCTGCATCGTTGGGAAGTGCTTGTAAGTAAGCATTTCACGGTTAAGGCTACACCCGTTGTTTTCGGTGCATGTGACAAATATAATTTGATTTTATTTACTCTAACTTGATTGATAGCCTGAAATGGCTTCTTGGCAGCTAGTTATAAAGTTGGGAGATTGGGAACTATAATAAAATTGCTAGGTGGCTAGTAGTATTACAGAGAAACAACATCAAAAATACACAAATCTGAGGTGACACGGGCACTTATGGGCATGACGTCTTGGATTATTATTATAGTTATTTATTTTTTGCTGTTATTGTTGATGTAATTATCTCACTTCACTTTAGCAACATTGGCTTTGTCATTCATGTTAAAAAAGCTTATTTGAATCTCAATCGCATGTGTCCTTAGGAATATACTCAATCAATCAATCAATCAAATGTATTTATAAAGCCCTTACATGAGCTGATGTCACACAGTGCTATACAGAAACCCAGCCTAAATCCCCAAACAGCAAGCAATGCAGGTGTAGAAGCACAGTGGCTCGGAAAAACTCCCTAGAAAGGCCAGAACCTAGGAAGAAACCTAAAGAGGAACCAGGCAATGAGGAGTGGCCAGTCCTCTTCTGACTGTGCCGGGTGGAGATTATAACAGAACATGGCCAAAATGTTCAAATGTTCATAGATGACCAGCAGAGTCAAATAATGATAATCACAGTGGTTGTGGAGGGTGCAACAGGTCAGCACCTCAGGAGTAAATGTCAGTTGGCTTTTCATAGCCGATCATTGAGAGTATCTCTACCGCTCCTGCTGTCTCTAGAGAGTTGAAAACAGCAGGTCCTGGACAGGTAGCAAGTCCGGTGAACAGGTCAGGGTTCCATAGCCGCAGGCAGAACAGTTGAAACTGGAGCAGCAGCACAACCAGGTGGACTTGGGACAGCAAGGAGTCACCAGGCCAGGTAGTCCTGAGGCATGGTCCTAGGGCTCAGGTCCTCCGAGAGAGAGAAAGAAAGAAAGAAAGAAAGAAAGAGAGAAAAAGAGAGAGAGAATTAGAGAGAGCATACTTAAATTCACACAGGACACCGGATAAGACAGGAGAAATACTCCAGATATAACAGACTGACCCTAGCCCCCAGGCACAAACTATTTCAGCATAAATACTGGAGGCTGAGACAGGAGGGGTCGGGAGACACTGTGGCCCCGTCCAACAATACCCCCGGATAGGGCCAAACAGGCAGGATATAACCCCACCCACTTTGCCAAAGCACAGCCCCCACACCACTAGAATGATATCTTCAACCACCAACAAATCCTGAGACAAGGCCGAGTATAGCCCACGAAGATCTCCCCCACGGCACAACCCAAGGGGGGGCGCCAACCCAGACAGGAAGATCACGTCAGTGACTCAATTGACGCACTCCTCCTAGGGACGGCATGGAATAGCATCAGTAAGCCAGTGACTCAGCCCCTGTAATAACGATAAGTGCCATGGGATCTTTAGTGACCACAGAGAGTCAGGACACCCGTTTAACGTCCCATCTGAAAGACAGCACCCTACACAGTGCAATGTCATCATTGCCCTGGGTCATTGAGATTTTTGTTTAGCCCAGAGGAAAGCGTGCCTCCTACTGGCCCTCCAACACCCCTTCCAGCAGCATCTGGTCTCCCATCCAGGGACCGACCAGGAGCAACCCTGCTTAGCTTCAGATGCAAGCCAACATCAACTTGATTTTAAATAGAACCATAAGGAAACCTGTAGGAAACTTTATGCTGAAGTACTGAAATTCCCACAGAGGAACGTTGTTAACATCCTCAAAATCATTAGATAACATTACTTGAAATAGAACGATGAGGAAGCGTTATGGGAAGGTTGTATGCAAACCACACTCTCACCAATCTCTAAGAAACATATGCTTCTCAGAACGTTATGTGCTAGCTGGGTAGTGAGTGTAGGCCTATGCATGCACATTATCCTACTGTATGTGGGTTTTAAATATATCTGTTGCAATAAGCATCATATAATTGTGGCAATCTGTGGGCCCAGAATCCCACCCTCACTGAAGCTACATTGTAGTTATGCCCTTTTTAAAATATCCTATTTTCAATGGAAGGGTCTTTAATAGTTTTAGGACAAATGACAGCATCTCAAGATGTACGCATGTTCATAAACCACATGGCCAATGAGAAATTATTATATTTTCTCAGAAGGCTTGAATTAACATAGCGGACTAAACTCAACTTCATGATGAAGGAAGTTTCTTATGAAACTGGTACCAGGCTTTGTGGAATTCAGCTCTGAATACATTGATTCGCCCAAGGTCAATAATTTAAAAAACTAAAAAACATCTGAAATGCTTACCTTGTACCTACAGTTGAAGTCTAAAGTTTACATACACCTTAGCCAAATACATTTAAACTCAGTTTTCACAATTCCTGACATTTCATCCTAGTAAAAATTCCCTGTCTTAGGTCAGTTAGGATCAGCACTTTATTTTAAGAATGTGAAATGTCAGAATAATAGTTGAGAGAATGATTTATTTCAGCTTTTATTTCTTCATCACATTCCCAGTGGGTCAGAAGTTTGCATACACTCAATTCGTATTTGGTAGCATTGCCTTTAAATTGTTTAACTTGGGTCAAACATTTTGGGTAGCCTTCCACAAGCTTCCCACAAAAAGTTGGGTGAATTTTGGCCCATTCCTCCTGACAGAGCTGGTGTAACTGAGTCAGGTTTGTAGGCCTCCTTGCTCGCACACGCTTTTTCAGTTCTGCCCACAAATGTTCTATAGGATTGAGGTCAGGGTTTTGTGATGGCCACTCCAATACCTTGTCTTTGTTGTCCTTAAGCCATTTTGCCACAACTTTGGAAGTATGCTTGGGTCATTGTCCATTTGGAAGACCCATTTGCGAGCAAGCTTTAACTTCCTGACTGATGTCTTGAGATGTTGCTTCGATATATCCACATAACTTACCTCCTCATGATGCCATCTATTTTGTGAAGTGCACCAGTCCCTCCTGCAGCAAAGCACCCCCACAACATGATGCTGCCACCCCCATGCTTCACGGTTAGGATGATGTTCTTCGGCTTGCAAGCCTCCCCCTTTTTCCTCCAAACATAACGATGGTCATTACGGCCAAACAGTTCTATTTTTGTTTCATCAAACCAGAGGACATTTCTCCAAAAAGTACGATTTTTGTCCCCATGTGCAGCTGCAAACCGTAATCTTCCTTTTTTATGGCGGTTTTGGAGCAGTGGCTTCTTCCTTGCTGAGCGGCCTTTCAGGATTTGTTGATATAGGACTTGTATAACTGTGAATGTAGATACTTTTGTACCTGTTTCCTCCAGCATCTTCACAAGGTCATTTGCTGTTGTTCTGGGATTGATTTGCACCTTTCGCACCAAAGTACATTCATCTCTAGGAGACAGAATGCATCTCCTTCATGAGCTGTTTGACGGCTGCGTGGTCCCATGGTGTATATACTTGCGTACTATTGTTTGTACAGATGAACGTGGTACCTTCAGGCATTTGGAAATTGCTCCCATGGATGAACCAGACTTGTGGAGGTCTACAATTTTTTTCTGAGGTCTTGGCTGATTTCTTTTGATTTTCCCATGATGTCAAGCAAAGAGGCACTGAGTTTGAAGGTAGACCTTGAAATACATCCACAGGTATACCTCCAATTGACTCAAATGATGTCAATTAACCTGTCAGAAGCTACTAACGCCATGACATAGTTTTCTGGAATTTTCCAAGCAGTTTAAAGGCACAGTCAACTTCTGACCCACTGCAATTGTGATACAGTGAATTATAAGTGAAATAATCTGTCTGTAAACAATTGTTGGAAAATTTACTTGTGTCATGCACAAAGTAGATGTCCTAACCGACTTGCCAAAACTATAGTTTGTTAACAAGGAATTTGTGGAGTGGTTGAAAAACAAGTTTTATTGACTCCAACCTAAGTGTATGTAAACTTCTGACTTAAACTGTATGTTTGTCCTCTCTAGTTTGGGCCCTTTCTTTGATTGCTGAAATCCATACTTCTTTTTATAAATGTTAAATCATATACAACCACCGACTGTTTCCTTGTTGAGATTCAATTGGCACATGTGCATTTGGGCTGACTTTCCATCTTAGAGCAACAGCAATGAGAAAACAGTCTGTGGTTGAATTTGATTAACGTTTATTGAAAAAGTATTGATTTCAGCAAACAAAGGCACAAACATCAGTACAAGGTAAGTGTTTCCTTAAAATAATTGTAAGTATTGAGCTCGGGCGAGTTCCACAAAACCTGGTTTCTACTCCACTCCGTTGGTGTTCATCAGAAACTTCCTTCACCATGGAATGGAGTTTAGTCAGCTAGCATTAGCATTGTCTTTACATTATGATGGAAACTAAGTGAAAACATCTCTTTCTAAACAGTACCACGCTGTGGAATAGGCTACGGAATAGCAAACTGTGCCTTCATTTAAAAACAACAAAATTATTTTTATTTTTCAACCAACCTGAAATGTCATCACAGTGACAGCATTTTGAGACACAAGACTTAAATATGCTTTCCCGCCAAATTGGCTACTGAACTTGAAGACAATGCTGTCCATTGCTAAATGGTCCTTGCTATCCGGGATCCTTGAGACGTGCCTACCTCATTGAAGTTGAAATGTAAAATTGTAAGTGTTAAGGTTAGATTCAGGTAAGGGTTATGGTTCAGGTTAGGGTTAGGGTAAAAGTTAAGGTTAGAGTTAGGGTTTAGGATAGGGTCGTCCCAAGGATCTACTCTAGCATTGAAAAAAAAAAAAAAAGTATGTTTATATGAATATTGCTATCAACAAAAGAATAAGGTAATTTGATGTAACCGACAGCAGAAAATAGAATATCGTCTTTCTAATGATGTCAACTTTATTTCTCAACTCCTAATATTGAGCAAATTACACTCATTGCCACTCATTACACTCACTGGAGTGTCTGACATAGACTTTGAAAAAGCACCCGGCTGCTGCTAAGCTTTCTTGGCTTGGACATACATTTTTGCCAACACATGGCTCACCTTTGTTTAACCAGCTACACAGCTGCTTTTAGCTAAATGTGTTTTGAGTAACTTTTTTTTCTACCAAATATATACATTTTAAAATGTGTTTTACTTCTAACTGCCAATATAATTCACCTGATGATCAGACAGGGCATGTGGAAAAAATAACATTTCTTAACATATGATGGAGGTCTCTGGGTCACTGGTTTGTCACGGCGCAGGTCCCTGGGCAAGAACAGGTTGAAGACCTCTGATCTAGGGTGGTTTACACGATGAAGTTGTCCCCCGCATTGGCAAATACTATCCACATGGTGGCGACAGTGAAGCGCTTTTTTCCCTGTGGTGATGTGCATGACTGCCATTGTTGATTTTAAAGGTGGTATGGAATGGATGTGATGGATGTGACCTTCTCTGTTTAATGGCATACAATCACTTTTTTTATCACGCCCAGGCTATTTCACAACCTTTTAAATCCATGCCAAAAATGAAAGCTTTCGATGGACATCACATTACACATTTCATATGAAACGTATTGCCTGATGAGACCTGCGTTGGTTAACCGACCCTACATGATACATCGATAAATTAAATTGATAGTATATGATAGGAAAGTGTTTTTCTCCCCTCTCTCCCTATCTCTCTCTCACACACACGCACGCGCACACACACCGACAACCCATGCTGTTATTTTGTACGACTCCATTGTGCGTAGGCTAATGGCAGTATACTGAATACATTACTGTAAATAACGCAGTTACCATAAACAGAGACCTGACATCATCTATGACAACAAGAGGACAAAGGCCCCACCTCCCATCCTTGTACCTCTCAAGTTGGGAAGGAATCTCAATATACCCTTCTGAGGCTCTTACATAACACTTCTAACACCCCCCCCCCCCCACCCAAAAAATATATAATTTAGTAATTTAATATTGTTAGCACAGGTACTGTAGGAAACTGAGTTGATGGTTGGTGTCATTATTCTAAACATCAGAGAAACCTATAAAGTATTTCCTGTTACAATCTCTTCTCCAGAGGAAATGTATTTTCTCCTCAAATAATTTTTTTAACACTGAAAATCTAAAAATGAATGAAATTGGGTTATAGTCCAGTTGAAATGGCTAGTAATGATGATTAAGTATTGATAGAAACAGGCCTACACATCAACTTGTTTTCTTATAGTGATGCAGATAAAAGGAATAATATGAAAATTATGGATTTCATGTTGTAACTGTCACGTTCCTGACCTGTTTTCCTTTTTCTTGTATTTATTTAGTTGGTCAGGGCGTGAGTTGGGTGGGTTTGTCTATGTTTGATTTTCTATGTTGGGATATTTGTGTTCGGCCGGGTATGATTCTCAATCAGAGACAGCTGTCAATCGTTGTCCCTGATTGAGAATCATACTTAGGCAGCCTGGGTTTCACGTGTGTTTTGTGGGTGTTTGTTTCCGTGTCTGTGTTTGTTGCACCACACGGTACTGTATCTGTTTATTCACTTTGTTTATTTGTTTTGTAATTCAGTATTCAGTTTCGTTTTAATAAATCATGATGAACATTAACCACTCTGCGTATTGGTCCGATCCGTCTCGCCTCTCCTCGTCCGAGGAGGAGGAAGAATATGACGATAGCCGTAACAGAACCACCCACCAATCTCGGACCAAGCAGCGTAGCAACGGGCAGCAGCAGCGGGACCAGGAGAAATGGATATGGGAGGACGAGCTGGACGGAAAAGGACCCTGGGCAGAGCCAGAGGAGTATCGCCATCCCAAGGCGGAGTTGGAGGCAGCGAAGGCAGAGAGGCGCTGGTATGAGGAGGCAGCGCGGCGACGCGGTTGGGAGCCCGAGAGTCAGACCCCAAAATTTCTTGGGGGGGGGGGGCACACGCGGAGTGTGGCAAAGCCGGGTAGGATACCTGAGCCAACTCCCCGTGCTTACCGTGAAGTGAGAGGGCGTCGTACTGGTCAGACACCGTGTTATGCGGTAAAGCGCACGGTGTCCCCAGTACGCGTGCTTAGCCCAGTGCGGGCTATTCCACCTCGCCGCACTGGTAGGGCTAGGTTGGGCATCGAGCCGGGTGCCATGAAGCCGGCCCAACATATCTGGCCTCCAGTACGTCTCCTCGGGCCGGCGTACATGGCACCAGCCTTACAGATGGTGTCCCCGGTTCGCCAGTATAGCCCAGTGCGGGCTATTCCACCTCGCCGCACTGGCAGGGCTACGGGGACCATTCAACCTGGTAGGGTTGGGGAGGCTCGGTGCTCAATAGCGCGTGTCCTCCTTCACGGTCCGGTATACCCGGTGCCACCTCCACGTACCTGTCCTCCGGTGGCAGCCCCCCGCACCAGGCTGTCTCTCCGGGTTCTCTCTCCAGCTGCTCCCACCTGTCCAGCGCTGTCAGAGCCTTCCTCCTCTCCAGCGCAGCCTGAGTCTGAACTGCCTGCCTTCCCAGCGCTGTCTGAACTGCCTGCCTTCCCAGCGCTGTCTGAACTGCCTGCCTTCCCAGCGCTGTCTGAACTGCCTGCCTTCCCAGCGCTGTCTGAACTGCCTGCCTTCCCAGCGCTGTCTGAACTGCCTGCCTTCCCAGCGCTGTCTGAACTGCCTGCCTTCCCAGCGCTGTCTGAACTGTCTGCCTGCCCAGCGCTGTCCGTCTGTTCCGAGCCGTCAGAGCTGCCCGTCTGTACTGAGCCTTCAGAGCCGTCCAGCCAGGACCAGCCAGAGCCGTCCAGCCAGGACCAGCCAGAGCCGTCCAGCCAGGACCAGCCAGAGCCGTCCAGCCAGGACCAGCCAGAGCCGTCCAGCCAGGACCAGCCAGAGCCGTCCAGCCAGGACCAGCCAGAGCCAGCCAGCCAGGATCCGCCAGAGCCAGCCAGCCAGGATCCGCCAGAGCCAGCCAGCCAGGATCCGCCAGAGCCAGCCAGCCAGGATTCGCCCCTCAGTCCGGTGCTGTCCCTCAGTCCGGAGCTGCCCCTCAGTCCGGTGCTGCCCTTTGGTATAGTGGGATTGACATGGAGGGTGGCCATTGGGAGGAGGCCACGGAAGCGGGGTTTGACTATGGTGGGGTGGGGACCACGACCAGCGCCAGAGCCGCCACCGTGGACAGACGCCCACCCAGACCCTCCCCTAGAGTTTATGCTGGTCCGCCCGGAGTTCGCACCTTAAGGGGGGGGTTATGTCACGTTCCTGACCTGTTTTCCTTTTTCTTGTATTTATTTAGTTGGTCAGGGCGTGAGTTGGGTGGGTTTGTCTATGTTTGATTTTCTATGTTGGGATGTTTGTGTTCGGCCGGGTATGATTCTCAATCAGAGACAGCTGTCAATCGTTGTCCCTGATTGAGAATCATACTTAGGCAGCCTGGGTTTCACGTGTGTTTTGTGGGTGTTTGTTTCCGTGTCTGTGTTTGTTGCACCACACGGTACTGTATCTGTTTATTCACTTTGTTTATTTGTTTTGTAATTCAGTATTCAGTTTCGTTTTAATAAATCATGATGAACACTAACCACTCTGCGTATTGGTCCGATCCGTCTCGCCTCTCCTCGTCCGAGGAGGAGGAAGAATATGACGATAGCCGTAACAGTAACTTTGCCTAATAGCTAAAGAGCACTATTCTACTTTCTGGCAGACAATGGACCAAGAGAAGTAAATATGTCCAGAAGTAAAAACTTTTATTTTGTCGCCAAAAAATCCTATTTCAAAAGGTATTACTTAATACATGGCAGGAATTACAACAATAATAAAATGGTTAATTGCAAAATTACATAATATCTATATATTTCATATCCAAAATACATTGCATATATGAAGTAACAGTTCCCTTTCATTGAACATTACTATTTATGAGAGGTGGACGTAAAGGGTACATTTTTTATTATTACCTTCATGTTAAATTTAACAAATTCCCTTTAGTTCAAACGACTAAACCAATGGAGCTTCAAGAGATGCTTCCTGTGAATATTAGGGGTGTCTGCGCACATTTGCATAATATACCTGGCCAATTTAAAGGCACAGACAAAAGCTGCCAATTTCTGGCCGGTATGAAACATGAAAAGTGTTGTTGGCCTATTTTACAATTAAAAGCAACCATAATCATGGTATATACAGAATAACAGATGGACTATAGGTGTAGGATTATGATTCAAGCAGGCATTTGTGGTTTTTGATAATAACTAGAACAAATCTTGTGTTCACAAATAAAAAAATACAAATAAAAAAAACGTAAAAATGTATTGCCCAAATGTACAGATATAAAACGTTTAAAATGTTGAACATACTACATATCAGTAACGGACTTTTAAAAAATTGCATTTTTGACCGAGGTCAACTCGTATTAATTCTCTTGACTTTTTAAAACTGTGTCACATATGAAAATAACTCTGCATAATTTATACAGTAAGTTGCCTTAATGCCTAGTTGACCGATGTTCACAAAATAATAAAAAATATGTCTGACGAACGCACAGCGTTCGTGAATCTGAGGATTTCTCTGTTTTCATCCTTTCTTACTTTACTGGTTTTGTTCTTTATTTAGTAAACCATTTATTTTCAAGAAGTACTGAGACCAAAGTCCAGATTCAGCTGTTTAAATACACTTGTTTCTTTCATACAAAAAACTTGAACCATCTGAAAATGCACGTTTTAAAATGGCAGTGCTGTATGAATGCACAGAGACAGTTAGGTGAGGGTTGACATGACATGACATAGTGCTATGGCAAGTCACTCTGTGTCGACACTTGACTGGCCTGGACAGAAGAGGGAGAGACCACCGTGAGACACGTAGCTCTTCTAGAAACAACTGTGATTGTCAAATTGATGATGTGTTCCATGGACCAGAGGGCATTCACATTAATAATGACTTGGTCCAACAAAATATCCGGGAATGGAAAGAACCAATGGCTGAAGAGGACAAACGTAGTTACTGTAACAACAGTCAACTGGTGTGTGACCCCCTGAAAACATAGCTACAGCGCTTCACATCCAACTCTTGTCTCCAACTCGCCTACTTCCAGTTTGGAGGATAAGTTAAGTGTGAATCAATGGCATATTCCAGTTGCCAACATTTCATGTTCATTCAGTGCTGAGAAGTCCTTTTCTTTGGAGCCCTACCTCCACAATTCCAGATGATGCTCCGCATACATAAAGGGTTGCAGACGGACTGACAAACTGATAACAGAACATCAGACAGACAGACATGATGTGGATCTGAGACCCCAGAGACTGAAATGAGGAACAAGGCAAGAGCTTCACTGTATGAGGAAAATGTAGATTGAGACCCATAGAGAATGGGTCCATGTCTGTGATCAGGCACACAGTAGGTATGCGAGCCTCTATGGTCTCTTGATAAGGCTGCGTCTGTGTGGGTAACCGTGTCCAGATTTTGGGGGCACTCTGAACTGGCCCATGGGTGCAGCTTTCAGGGGACAGAAAGGCAGAAAAAACACAGACGCACTGTTATGCACATCAGCAAAAGAAAACAAACATAGAAAAAGTATTGTCTTGTAAATAAGTAGTACTTCATTTGGATCCAGTTTTTTTAATCCTTCAGTTAGTGTCCTTCATTTTGCCAGTTAAGAGCAGACTTTGGGTGGAGGCGGAGAATCCCCCTTTCTCTCGGTCTCAGTTGATTTAATTTCATTGCGAGAGTGCAGGTCAGCCTTGGTAGGTTTGGTTTTGGGGAGAGGAGGGGAGATTGGGGGAAGATGTCACGGTGCAGTGGGGTTTAGTAGTAACTGCCCAGGTGGGAGGGCACATGGGAGTTGGGGTGGCGGGGGACGCTGTGGTTGGGGTAGATGCCCCCTGGGGAGCTCCAGTATGGAGCGGTGGGTCCAAAGAAGTTAGAAGAGGTGACGGGCATGGAGGGAGGGTGTGGGGACATGAAGTTGACTTTCTGCTGGTGGGCATGGTAGGAGGGCACGTATGCCAGGTCCGAGGGGTATTTGTACATGGAGGACTCGGTGGGGTGGGGCTGCAGGGCCTGGGCGATGCCGTGGAAGTCAAACTTGTAGGCGTAGCGCTTGCCGTGCACCTTGGTCATGATGTTCTTGTCGTAGTAGTATCGCAGGGCGCGGCTCAGCTTGTCGTAGTTCATGTTGGGCTTGCTCTTCCTCTCGCCCCAGCGCCTCGCCACCTCGTCAGGGTCAGTCATCTTGAACTCTCCGTTGGTGCCCTCCCAGGTGATGCAGCCGGCATTGGCGCTGTCTGACAGGAGCTCCAGCAGGAACTGCCACAGCTGGATCTGTCCTGAACCTGACCAGGACACACACAGGTCAAATCAACAGCTGTTCTATAACTCAACACCTAACAGCCAGTTGATCAAAGACCCATAACTCATTATGTACTTTCTGAATACTGCAATAAAGTAGAATGCCAATTCTATAGAAGAATTCCAACAATTCTCAGCAGATAAAAATGTCAATTTTAAAGAGCAATACACCAGGGCCATAATGAAGCAATGTATGTTGTGAAATGTAGTTTACATCGAATATATGATTGGTCTCATACATTCTCTCGTACATACCTGGGTTGGCCAGTCGGCTGCTGGTGGGCCCCAGGATCTGGTAAGGATCTGTGGAGAGAGAAAGAGGTCTGTTAGTCTGTATCTATCACTATACATTAGGTTGACACTCATCCCAGTGAGATGGGTGTAACCCACTGTCTTAGGTGGAGTGCACACACATGATGGAAGGAATGAGCAGTGTGAAATACATTACCTGGCTGAGGTCTGGGCTGTTCAGTGGACTTGGACACGTTCTGTGTGACCACCGGCGAGCCTGAAGAGGGAGGGGTTGGGAGGGGAAAGAAACAGGAGGAAAGAAAGCCAGTTGGGCGGTCATGGATAAACCACGGTACACATCTTAACGGCACGTCAGCCCCGTTCCAAAGAAAACAGGGCAGTAACTGGTGGCTAGGGTAAGTGCTTAAAGTTCCCAGATTTCAGGGTTTGACGACTGAGGATTTAATCACTGGTGGTCTGCCTTGCGTGCTTGGGTTGAGAGTGGGCTCTCACAAATCGCTCTATGAAGCTTTGAGCTTTGGGGCGGCAGGTAGCCTAGTGGGGCGGCAGGTAACCTAGTGGTTAGAGTATTGGGCCAGTAACCAAAAGGTTGGTGGATCGAATCCCCAAGCTGCCATTGTCAAAATCTGTTATTCTGCCCCTGAACCAGGCTGTCATTGTTAATAAGAATTTGTTCTTAACTGACTTGCCTAGTTAAATAAAGGTTAAAAAAAGAATATGATGCATGATGGGTAGGACCATATAGTAATTCCTTGTGTGTCCTTCTTTCTGCGACTCAGAGTATGTTTACCTTTTCCACTGTGCATGTTGTTCGACCATCCAGTCCGCCGTACAGCATCATATGATGGGTCTGAGAAGCAGAAAGAGATTTGTCAACATTAAACACTTCCTAACATTTAATATTGGAGTATTTCATTTATTTCTCCTATAGAAGTGTTGGCTGACATCGTCACACAAATGATGCACACGCATCGATGAGGCAGAAGGCCGTGTGTTATGATTCTGAACCGTCAGATAGCTAGCAACAATTACAAGAAGCTGCCATCTATTTATGTTTCCAATAAACATTGGAGGTGAAAATAGTTTACATGTTGTCAAAAATCTAAACTGACTGTTTTGCCCCATAGTTGCGCACACATCGGTTTTGTTGCTAAACAACCAAGCAGCCTATACACGAGTGGGAAATAAACTGATTCTAACTCGACAACATGAACCGTCCACCTCATCTCATAATATACACTAGTCCTGAATTAAAAGGGGTAGTGGCTCTTTTCGATATGTGGCTGTGTATGTTCTTGATTGTGCTCTCTACCTCCCCATCTGCAAGCAAACCCATCTCAGGAACAGAACTTGGCTTTATACGAGCAACGAGATTGTCACAGAAATAAGGCAGGGAAATTATGCCAAGAGCCGGCTATAAAAAGGTTTGCCTGCCTATCCAAGCCTGTCCAAGAAACCATGTGCAGCAGGATATCTGGCCCAGGTAATGTGGGTTTATCTGGCATACAACTATGTCTCAAAAATAGAGGAACCAACAAGATGTCTTCGATAAAATGACAAGTTTCATGAGCAGGTTGCACCATGGTGACCACAAACAGGAGCGGAAAATACACACATACAGACACAAAACAGACAGATAGACATCCTAGAAATGGATGATTGTAAAATGCTGCAACAGTAACTGAGTTGGAAAGAATTGCCCCACGTTTGCGAGGTTCACAACTGACTGAATGTGGTCTGGGAAGCTGGATTGCTACCAGTTGTAATCAGTCTCCTTGACATGTGCAGATATAAAAGAGGATGTATATTTTCTCCATCAAGGCATCAAAAGCAGTACTGCACATTCTAAATTGAAAGAAGATACAATTTCATCTTCATTTGGCTGGCAATGACTGTAGCACCCCTGACAGTTAGCTTTGTTACCGGCTAAGACTGTACCACATGCTGAGAGTCACTAGACAAGAGGACATATAACAACCAGTGAAGCAAGACACACATCTAACCGACATAATGTACTACTAATATGACATATAGCTGATATAATGTACTACTAATATGACATATAGCTGATATAATGTACTACTAATATGACATATAGCTGATATAATGTACTACTAATATGACATATAGCTGATATAATGTACTACTAATATGACATATAGCTGATATAATGTCCTACTAATATGACATATAGCTGATATAATGTCCTACTAATATGACATATAGCTGATATAATGTCCTACTAATATGACATATAGCTGATATAATGTCCTACTAATATGACATATAGCTGATATAATGTCCTACTAATATGACATATAGCTGATATAATGTCCTACTAATATGACATATAGCTGATATAATGTCCTACTAATATGACATATAGCTGATATAATGTCCTACTAATATGACATATAGCTGATATAATGTCCTACTAATATGACATATAGCTGATATAATGTCCTACTAATATGACATATAGCTGATATAATGTCCTACTAATATGACATATAGCTGATATAATGTCCTACTAATATGACATATAACCGATGTAATGTCATACATTATAATGACTATAATAATCTTTTAATGTTAAAATTGTCATGTCACCAGTGTTTTTACGCTTGGTTACATAAGTGGTGATCATATAAGGCCCTGCTGAGTTCAACATCAGCAAGACACAGCAGGTGTCTAATGTGAAGACGTAAGATTCTAAATCGTAGTGTGTGTGTGGGTGTGTGTCACGTTACATATACAGCCAATGTGACAGCTAGAACATAACATGCTTCACAGTGGTGATGCAGACACCCGTCTTTTACAGGAGGTCTTGACACAACTAACCTTCCAACACCCCCATAATGTGGCTCTCTCTGACTCATCCGTGACCTCAGCATCTAGAACTGGTTGAGATCCATGTCATGGCTTCTCTAAACATTATCCAACACTGCCCTCTAATGGTCAGAAGCATGCTAATCTTATATAACAAACATTTGGAAATGCAGAGTTTCCACTGGTTTACTTCAACCAACATTGAATAAATCAAAATGCACGTCCACTTTAGTGTTGAGTACTTCTCAACCACAAACTTGATTCAAAGCTGTAATATAAAAAAACACTCTGGCTTTCTAGAAGGCAATATCACTAGAAAGTGTTTTATTGTCTCTCATAAATTATAAATCTATAATGAAAATTGGAAAACATTTCGCATTCAATCACATCTCGGAACACTTTCACAGGATGTTATTTAAACTTATTTCCTTTTACTCATGTGTGTTTGTGCTTTATAAAAGTATTGGATGAAATACCACAGTGTGCCATCACAGCTGTGTGACCTGCTGTGTGTGACCTGTTGCCACAAGAAGAGGGCAACCAGTGAAGAACAAACAGCATTGTAAAAACAACCTATATTTATGTTTATTTATTTTCCCTTTTGTAATGTAACTATTTGCACATAATATGACATTTGTAATGTCTTTATTCTTTTGGAACTTTTCTGAGTGTAATGTTTACTGTTCATTTTTATTGTTTATTTAACTTTTGTTTATTATCTAGTTCACTTGCTTTGGCAATGTTAACATATGTTTCCCATGCCAATAAAGCCCTTAATTGAATTGAGAGAGAGAGAGAATAACAGTCGGGGTCTCAGCAGAGGCGGTCAGGTCCATGCTGCAGTGGGCTGGTGGGATAGTCTAGGAGCAACGACTGGAGGAGGGAGAGTCCTAAGAGAGTTGTGTTTCCTGCCTGCAGACAACCTCTCTTTGTTTTACTGACCCCCCCCCCCCCCCCCCCCCCTCTATGAAAAAAAACATACAGGGGCCACCTCCTTCCAAAAGAAGTGTCACAAACAGAAGGGGTGAGAGAGAGAGAGAGAGAGAGAGAGAGAGAGAGAGAGAGAGAGAGAGAGAGAGAGAGAGAGAGAGAGAGAGAGAGAGAGAGAGAGAGAGAGAGAGAGAGAGAGAGAGAGAGAGAGACCCAGGCAGACGAAACACAACATTGGAATGTGAAAAGAAAACAATGGCGTTGTATCCCGCTACTGTCTGATGAAGAGTGGAGGAGGTGGTTGGATAGACTACGCTCGGCTCTTTTGACATGAGAGAGGGTCACATCCCTGCAATATCCTCATATTAAGGGTTCACCGCTATAGACAGTGGGGAAGTTCCTATACCTTATTCGATTAGGGTCTGAGTCAGACCAGAGGGGCAGGGGTGGACATGAGACGTAAGTGGAGCACCATTCAGCAGAGGAGATGAGAGGAGAGGAGAGATGAGGAGCCAAGAGGAGGAGAGGAGAGGTGGGGAGAGGAGAGGAGAGTGGGCAGCCAGGCAGACAGACTGGGAAGGACGACCAGAGTCCAGATGAGCACAGCAGGTCAGGAACACAGTCAGCCATGCAAACTCAACAGACACCCCAGAAGTATGGCACATCGGAGTCTCTCTCCCTCTTTTTCCAGGCTCTCTCTGAGTGGAGCCAGTTTCCACTCTGGGCTGGGGTGTGGTGCAACGCTCACTCGTCCTGGGAGACTTGACTGCAGACCAGCTATTCAAAACAAGGGCTGAGAACCAGCGAGAGAGAAGTCTAGTCATGGACCGCTTTTAACCCACAGTCTCAGCCAAAGACACAGACTCAGACAGAGCAGGGCTTTTTATACTGTATACAGGTGTTTTAAAAGCCATCTGTGTGAGAAAAGAAAATAGGTATTTGAGGAAAAGGCAGATGTCAATCTTTAGCATACACAATGGACATACAATGAATAGAGTACTGTATGTATGCCTGGCTATACTGTACAACCAATGTAAATCAGCAGTCCTCCACTTGGGAGGCCATAGAGGGAAAGATAAAAGACAAAGAATAGCCCATCAATCTCTAAAGCTTCCCTCTCTGTGAACACTGAGGAGCCATGTGGTAAATCACTGAATCTCCAAACTATCTCCCTGTACCCTTTAGCTCAACACACATGCAAGCAAGCACATGAACACACACACACACTTTTCATGGCTGCTGCATTCCATGTTTTATTTCCTAACTTTTATTCATAACCTAGCTTTTTACACCAGACAGTCTGGAAAAGATTTGGAGGTCTCCTGCTGAATAATGGTGCTTACTATACCCTGAGAGAGCTGAGATGGTATGTGACCCTTTTCTACAGGCAATATGACTGTGAACATCTGGCAATAGAAAGTTGATAAAAGTCTCAATGCTGGCATTTCTTGAAGCAAAAAGAGCACTGTTATTATGGTAGCCCATAATAGAAATCACTTCTGTGTGTTGGGGAAATGGTGTTGAGGGGAGTTCACCTGCTAGGTCTGCCATTCAGAATACCTGCCACTGACAACCAGGAAGAATCGGGCAGAGGTGACACTGCAGAATCTTATTGAGCATGTATATTGTTGTTTGTCTATGTCTATTGTCTAAAACTCCCAAAATAAAATAAAAATCTCATCGAGCATGCCCATTGGCCTGATGGTATGAACCAGGGTGAGAACAGTGAAGCTCAGCGGTGGAATAGAACAGTGAAGCTCAGAGGTGGAACAGAACAGTGTAGCTCAGCGGTGGAATAGAACAGTGAAGCTCAGCGGTTGAATAGAACAGTGAAGCTCAGCAGTGGAATAGAACAGTGAAGCTCAGCGGTGGAACAGAACAGTGAAGCTCAGCGGTGGAATAGAACAGTGAAGCTCAGCGGTGGAACAGAACAGTGAAGCTCAGCGGTGGAATAGAACAGTGAAGCTCAGCGGTGGAACAGAACAGTGGAGCTCAGCGGTGGAATAGAACAGTGAAGCTCAGCGGTGGAATAGAACAGTGAAGCTCAGCAGTGGAATAGAACAGTGAAGCTCAGCGGTGGAACAGAACAGCGTAGCTCAGCGGTGGAATAGAACAGTGAAGCTCAGCAGTGGAATAGAACAGTGAAGTTCAGCGATGGAATAGAACAGTGAAGCTCAGCGGTTGAATAGAACAGTGAAGTTCAGCAATGGAATAGAACAGTGAAGCTCAGCGGTTGAATAGAACAGTGAAGCTCAGCAGTGGAATAGAACAGTGAAGCTCAGCGGTGGAATAGAACAGTGAAGCTCAGCAGTGGAATAGAACAGTGAAGCTCAGCGGTGGAATAGAACAGTGAAGCTCAGCAGTGGAATAGAACAGTGAAGCTCAGCGGTGGAATAGAACAGTGAAGCTCAGCAGTGGAATAGAACAGTGAAGCTCAGAGGTGGAATAGAACAGTGAAGCTCAGCGGTGGAACAGAACAGCGTAGCTCAGTGGTGGAATAGAACAGTGTAGCTCAGCAGTGGAACAGAACAGCGTAGCTCAGTGGTGGAACAGAACAGCGTAGCTCAGCGGTGGAATAGAACAGTATAGCTCAGCGGTGGAATAGAACAGTGAAGCTCAGCGGTGGAACAGAACAGCATAGCTCAGCGGTGGAATAGAACAGTGAAGCTCAGCGGTGGAATAGAACATTGTAACGTAAACTCACTCACTTTTGTACATCGCCTTGGTCCGTACAATTGACCTTATTTTTGCGCCCAAAAAACGTAATACTTCCAGATCAACTGTAATATCAATACCAATGTAAAGCACAATTTCTCCCCTTTCCAACAAAATTAATGAGGAGACCCTCATGATGCCCATCTCTGCATAATTCAACAAGGCAATGAGCTCCGTCGGGTCTTTTTAAAAATGGCGGGTGGGGAGCGAAGGCTACGAAGTGATCTTGAAAGGGGGAAATATGTTGGGTGAAGAAAACAGGGTTTTTTCACCCGATTTGTCCAACTAATCAACTTTAAAATGTATACTAAAACGTAAAGAGTTTATGTAATGTCTCATCACATACCTGTTTGAAGGTTTGTGTCGAATTTGAAGAGGGGTTTAGGGCTGCGCTAACGTTAGCCTCACAAGTGAACTGCAGCTGTTTCGGCTTTTGAGTGTCATGATGGCTCGCAGTAATGATGCGCAAAAAAATGCAATTGGCACCTTAGTCATGAAATATTAGTTTAATATTAGCAATAATTATTTTAATTTAGACAAAAATCATGAAGTTTTCTTACAAGTGTATATGGTTAAGCATGATTATAATCTACGAGAGAAGGGCTACCCCTGGTGGAAAGAGGCTGTACGGCACAAAATGAGTTACAAATGAGCGCTGTAAGTTACGTAGTGACACGTCACGATGTAACGTACAGCGTCAGAGGGGTAAGTTTTTTCATCTTTTCTCCAATACTGTTAGTCCATTACCATGTCAATCAACACTGAATCGAAACGTAGTTCACACCCCGAATTTTGATGCCAACACAGTCACTACAGTCCCATTCTTTTTTCATTGCAGCCTCTTTTGAATGTCGTGGTTACGCACATTTGTACCGAATGGGGTGAGTTTACGTTAGCTCAGTGGTGGAATAGAACAGTGTAGCTCAGCAGTGGAACAGAACAGTGAAGCTCAGCAGTGGAACAGAACAATTTAGCTCAGCGGTGGAATAGAACAGTGAAGCTCAGCGGTGGAATAGAACAGCATAGCTCAGTGGTGGAATAGAACAGTGAAGCTCAGCGGTGAAATAGAACAGTGAAGCTCAGCAGTGGAATAGAACAGCATAGCTCAGTGGTGGAATAGAACAGTGAAGCTCAGCGGTGGAATAGAACAGTGAAGCTCAGCGGTGGAATAGAACAGCATAGCTCAGTGGTGGAATAGAACAGTGAAGCTCAGCGGTGGAATAGAACAGTGAAGCTCAGCGGTGGAATAGAACAGCATAGCTCAGCGGTGGAATAGAACAGTGAAGCTCAGCGGTGAAATAGAACAGTGAAGCTCAGCGGTGGAATAGAACAGCATAGCTCAGTGGTGGAATAGAACAGTATAGCTCAGTGGTGGAATAGAACAGCATAGCTCAGTGGTGTAATAGAACAGTGAAGCTCAGCGGTGGAATAGAACAGCATAGCTCAGTGGTGAAATAGAACAGTGAAGCTCAGTGGTGGAATAGAACAGCATAGCTCAGTGGTGGAATAGAACAGCATAGCTCAGTGGTGGAATAGAACAGTGAAGCTCAGTGGTGAAATAGAACAGTGAAGCTCAGTGGTGGAATAGAACAGCATAGCTCAGTGGTGGAATAGAACAGTGTAGCTCAGCGGTGGAATAGAGGGAACAGAACAGTGTAGCTCAGCGGTGGACTAGAGGGAATAGAAGAGTGTAGCTCAGCGGTGGACTAGAGGGAACAGAACAGTGTAGCTCAGCGGTGGACTAGAGGGAACAGAACAGTGTAGCTCAGCGGTGGAATAGAACAGTGTAGCTCAGCGGTGGAATAGAGGGAACAGAACAGTGTAGCTCAGTGGTGGACTAGAGGGAATAGAAGAGTGTAGCTCAGCAGTGGACTAGAGGGAACAGAACAGTGTAGCTCAGCGGTGGAATAGAACAGTGTAGCTCAGCGGTGGAATAGAACAGTGTAGCTCAGCGGTGGACTAGAGGGAACAGAACAGTGTAGCTCAGCGGTGGACTGGAGGGAACAGAACAGTGCAGCTCAGCGGTGGAATAGAACAGTGTAGCTCAGCGGTGGACTAGAGGGAACAGAACAGTGCAGCTCAGCGGGGTACTAGAGGGAACAGAACAGTGTAGCTCAGCGGTGGACTAGAGGGAACAGAACAGTGTAGCTCAGCGGTGGAATAGAGGGAACAGAACAGTGCAGCTCAGCGGTGGACTAGAGGGAACAGAACAGTGTAGCTCAGCGGTGGACTAGAGGGAACAGAACAGTGCAGCTCAGCGGGGTACTAGAGGGAACAGAACAGTGCAGCTCAGCGGGGTACTAGAGGGAACAGAACAGTGCAGCTCAGCGGTGGAATAGAACAGTGTAGCTCAGCGGTGGACTAGAGGGAACAGAACAGTGCAGCTCAGCGGGGTACTAGAGGGAACAGAACAGTGTAGCTCAGCGGTGGACTAGAGGGAACAGAACAGTGCAGCTCAGCGGGGTACTAGAGGGAACAGAACAGTGCAGCTCAGCGGTGGAATAGAACAGTGTAGCTCAGCGGTGGACTAGAGGGAACAGAACAGTGCAGCTCAGCGGGGTACTAGAGGGAACAGAACAGTGTAGCTCAGCGGTGGACTGGAGGGAACAGAACAGTGTAGCTCAGCGGGGTACTAGAGGGAACAGAACAGTGCAGCTCAGCGGGGTACTAGAGGGAACAGAACAGTGCAGCTCAGCGGTGGAATAGAACAGTGTAGCTCAGCGGTGGACTAGAGGGAACAGAACAGTGTAGCTCAGCGGTGGACTGGAGGGAACAGAACAGTGCAGCTCAGCGGTGGAATAGAGGGAACAGAACAGTGTAGCTCAGCGGTGGACTAGAGGGAACAGAACAGTGTAGCTCAGCGGTGGACTGGAGGGAACAGAACAGTGCAGCTCAGCGGTGGAATAGAGGGAACAGAACAGTGCAGCTCAGCGGTGGACTGGAGGGAACAGAACAGTGCAGCTCAGCGGGGTACTAGAGGGAACAGAACAGTGTAGCTCAGCGGTGGACTAGAGGGAACAGAACAGTGTAGCTCAGCGGTGGAATAGAACAGTGTAGCTCAGCGGTGGACTAGAGGGAACAGAACAGTGCAGCTCAGCGGGGTACTAGAGGGAACAGAACAGTGCAGCTCAGCGGTGGACTAGAGGGAACAGAACAGTGTAGCTCAGCGGTGGACTGGAGGGAACAGAACAGTGTAGCTCAGCGGGGTACTAGAGGGAACAGAACAGTGCAGCTCAGCGGGGTACTAGAGGGAACAGAACAGTGCAGCTCAGCGGGGTACTAGAGGGAACAGAACAGTGTAGCTCAGCGGTGGACTGGAGGGAACAGAACAGTGCAGCTCAGCGGGGTACTAGAGGGAACAGAACAGTGTAGCTCAGCGGGGTACTAGAGGGAACAGAACAGTGTAGCTCAGCGGTGGACTGGAGGGAACAGAACAGTGTAGCTCAGCGGGGTACTAGAGGGAACAGAACAGTGCAGCTCAGCGGTGGACTGGAGGGAACAGAACAGTGTAGCTCAGCGGTGGAATAGAGGGAACAGAACAGTGCAGCTCAGCGGTGGACTAGAGGGAACAGAACAGTGCAGCTCAGCGGTGGACTAGAGGGAACAGAACAGTGCAGCTCAGCGGTGGACTAGAGGGAACAGAACAGTGTAGCTCAGCGGTGGACTAGAGGGAACAGAACAGTGTAGCTCAGCGGTGGACTAGAGGGAACAGAACAGTGTAGCTCAGCGGTGGACTAGAGGGAACAGAACAGTGCAGCTCAGCGGGGTACTAGAGGGAACAGAACAGTGTAGCTCAGCGGTGGACTGGAGGGAACAGAACAGTGCAGCTCAGCGGGGTACTAGAGGGAACAGAACAGTGTAGCTCAGCGGGGTACTAGAGGGAACAGAACAGTGTAGCTCAGCGGTGGACTGGAGGGAACAGAACAGTGTAGCTCAGCGGGGTACTAGAGGGAACAGAACAGTGCAGCTCAGCGGTGGACTGGAGGGAACAGAACAGTGTAGCTCAGCGGTGGAATAGAGGGAACAGAACAGTGCAGCTCAGCGGTGGACTAGAGGGAACAGAACAGTGCAGCTCAGCGGTGGACTAGAGGGAACAGAACAGTGCAGCTCAGCGGTGGACTAGAGGGAACAGAACAGTGTAGCTCAGCGGTGGACTAGAGGGAACAGAACAGTGTAGCTCAGCGGTGGACTAGAGGGAACAGAACAGTGTAGCTCAGCGGTGGACTAGAGGGAACAGAACAGTGTAGCTCAGCGGTGGACTAGAGGGAACAGAACAGTGTAGCTCAGCGGTGGACTAGAGGGAACAGAACAGTGTAGCTCAGCGGTGGACTAGAGGGAACAGAACAGTGTAGCTCAGCGGGGTACTAGAGGGAACAGAACAGTGCAGCTCAGTGGTGGAATAGAACAGTGTAGCTCAGCGGTGGACTGGAGGGAACAGAACAGTGTAGCTCAGCGGTGGACTAGAGGGAACAGAACAGTGTAGCTCAGCGGTGGACTGGAGGGAACAGAACAGTGCAGCTCAGCGGTGGACTAGAGGGAACAGAACAGTGTAGCTCAGCGGTGGACTAGAGGGAACAGAACAGTGCAGCTCAGCGGTGGACTAGAGGGAACAGAACAGTGCAGCTCAGCGGTGGACTGGAGGGGTGTGTTAAACATTTATTAGTCTCTTCCTCTCTCCCTACCTAGATACACCCTTTTCCTGTGAGCCAGGATATCACTGTTATTGCAGCCTGTTCTCATGTACTGTATGTGGTGGTGACTTCACGGTCCACATGTAAAGGATATGTACCTCATTTCACAGACACTAATATAGGCTTAGGCGGGTCTGACGCACCAAGTCTGGAACCAACAGGACCCTGAACAGCTTCTACCCCCAAACCATAAGACAGCTAAATAGTTCATTAAATAGTTAACCAAATAGCTACCTGGACTACCTGCATTGACCCTTTTTGCACTAACTTTTTTGACTCATCATACGCTGCTGCTACTGTTTACTATCTGTCACTTTATTCCTAGTTATACAGTATGAACATATCTGCCTCAATTACCTCACACCCCTGCACATCGACTCGGTACTGGTACCCTGTGTATATAGCCAAGTATATAGCCAAGTATTATGACTCTGACGAACACCTACAGTACATGTCGGTTGTTTTGATCTAGTACGTCCACAGGCCTCACAAAACTCATCTGAAGGTCCCCCGGTGCCAGTTGAAAAAATGTATGGAAGTCTATATGGAGACTGTTTAGTTCGTTTATATCTCTCAGATATAGGACACACACTTCAGAACAAACTTCCTTTAGATATTTATTTTGGGACTGTTGTGAATCTGTTGTTCAATGCGTTTGTACGGGCTTTTTTATACTTCAAGGGGTATTCCAATTCAAAATCAAATAGCCACATGGTCCTTGGTATGACCTCCTTAAAACAAGCAATTCCATATAGCTTAGTAGAACCCCCCCCCCAGACATGGCTTAGACTGTTATGGGTTTTTGAAATAGATTCAGAGGTTTTTAGGAACAATAAGTTCACATTTTAGCTGTCTGCAAAAAAACTGTCTTGCAGCGTCCTGTTCGGAAAGAATGAACAAGCCTCATAAACACAAAACACAGAATGCTAATCTACACATTAAAACACTGAACAGTGACCTACACCGCTCCCAAACCCGCACAAATACAAATCCCTCCTAAAACCTTTCAGCACCAACACATGTTCCCTCCTTGATTGAGTCAAAGTTGTGAAAACAAAAACAACTCATCTCCCTTTCTGTCTCCTTCTCTCTGTTTGCATTGTGGCTGAACCACCTGTCCTTTAAATACACCCCTCCACAAAAATGACCTTAGACGTTCTATCTCCCTGAGCCCCCCACCCTATCCTGCTTTATCTCCTCCTGTGGATAGTGAGGTTAGCCACGGCGTGCCTTTTGTCTTGCTAATTCCCTTCCATTCTGAGGTGGCACTCACTTTCCCTCATGTGCAGGTAGGCCATGAATAGCACAGACTGGGGCAGCGATGCCTGTTATTATTCCCCTGTACAAAAGATTCACCTGTTAATAACTGCGTCTCTGCCTGGTGCTGCCAGGACCTGGGTCTCGGGGCAGCTGCTGCCTCTGTGGCAGCAGACAGAGAGGAGCATGCCGCGGCTCTATTGTTTTGGCTAAATGATCATGCTAAATGAGAACACTCTTTCTGTCCTTTATCTCTCTCAACATATACCTGGCTCTCTTCAATACAGGAAACATAGTCCCCTATAAAAACACCTCTGAAATAGAAAACAGTTGCCCATATTTAACGTTAGCAGTAAGATTTTGGAAGATAATGCTGTCCTACCTTCTTTGGCAGCCAGGCTTGGAGACTGATCCATGTGAGATGGAGTGTTGTAGGATAATGATGAGCTACCTGCAACATGCCAGATAGGCACAACGTCAGAGCAGTATGATTTTAAAGTTCACAGTTATCTGTGCATAGGGCATGATTAATAAAAAATACTGGCTAATAGGTTATACAGTATAGTATACTAATTCAAGTAATTCATTTTAATGATTCATTATTCATTATACACTGAGTGTATAAAACATTAGGAACACATGCTCTTTCCATGACAGACTGACCAGGTGAATCCAGGTGAAAGTTATGATCCCTTACTGATGTCACCTGTTAAATCCACTTCAATCAGTTTAGATGAAGGGGAGGAGACAGGTTAAAGAAGGATTTTTAAGCCTTGAGACATTTGAGACATGGATTGTGTATGTGTGCCATTCAGAGGGTGAATGGGCAAGACAAAATATTTAAGTGCCTTTGAACAGGGTATGGTAATAGGTTCCAGGCGCACCGGTTTGAGTGTGTCAAGAACGTCAATGCTGCTGGGGTTTTCATGCTCAACAGTTTCCAAGAAGGGTATATCAAGAATGGTCCACCACCCAAAGGATATCAAGCTAACTTTACACAAATGTGGGAAGCATTGGATTCAACTCAATATTAGGAATGTGTTCCTAATGTTTTGTACACTCAGTGTACAACGGTTAGCAGTGAGTAGTAACACTGGCCAATACCCAGAGGGTGGCAGTAAGAAGATCATTGATTTCTGTAAGTAGATCTCAATTTCCTTTCATTTGAGATGCCTCTTAAAATTATACTTAAAAATTGCCCATGGTACATTGTAAACAATGAATCCATTCTACCCAATAAAGAATCGACCTAGCAATATTTTAATATGTAATCCTTTAAACTCGGAACGCTGTGCTGAGTCAACAATTCCACCAAAAACCTCCTGCCTATTAAAGTCCAGAAACCAAGACTATAGTATGTATAATAGCATGACTGCTTTTCATTTCACCTTATAGAGCAGAACTGTCTGCATTCCTCTGCTGACACAAGCAGCACCAAAACGCTCTCTTCATTTTAGCTGCATAAATCAGAGAGGAAAAACAGACCAAAAATGCACTGGGAAAACACCAGTGCTACTACTGCTATGGAGAGTGTAAGATTGAATACAAAGACTACTACTATGGGGAGTTGCTAGTTAGGAAGGAACTCTAGGAGCTTTTCTGAATGGGCAGGAGGAGATGGAGAGATGAATAACAGTACAGGCTACAGCTTGGGAAGCCTTGGAGTGGCGTGCCTTAGCTCATTTTAGAGGGTGTAGGGGAATGAGAGGGCCCACAGCAAGGCAGATCTGGGGACTGTTATTAGGGGGGCTGGTGGAGGGGGGCTCTACACACAAATTCTAACCCCCACCCCATTCCCACTCCACCCCAGCCCACCCCACCCCAAGGCTCTGGTCCTGATTTGGACCTGGGGCCGCTGAACAGGGGAAGCATTGTGTGAGATAGGGTCCCTGCACAGCAATCAAACGCAGCTCCCCATACAAACATTATTCCACACTCTCAGTGTAAGCGCACGGGGCAGACACGGCACCGACTCATCCTCAGGGAGAGTAAGAGAAGTAGAGAGGGAGAGGGAGAGGGAGAGGGAGAGGGAGAAAGTGAGAGGGAAAGAGAGAGAGAGAGAGAGAGAAAGAGAGAGAGAGAGAGAGAGAGAGAGAGAGAGAGAGAGAGAGAGAGAGAGAGAGAGAGAGAGAGAGAGAGAGAGAGAGAGAAAAGGGGGTAGGGTAAACCCCTCCCCTACTGCGTTCCACATGGGGGCCGCCCCAGAGAAAACAGATCCAAAAGAGAACACTGGGACCGCTATTATAAGGAAGAGAGAGAGAGAGAGAGAGAAATGGGGAACGCCAACACTGACACTTTAGGCAAGGGAGGCTTGGCTACACCGCCTATTTATTTGGACGTGCTCTTCACCCTTGAAAAACAAACACTTCCCAGTAATCTGACTGCACAGTGGGATGACTGGCTAATGTTCAGCCTCCTCCAACCAAGCAACATCTGCCCAGAGTCTGTTCCTCTATTACATAATACCTCCAAGAGCATTGTTTTATTTTCTTTCTTTTCAATGAATGATGACTCTTTAAAATGCCCCCTGTCCTTCAATCCTCCATCTTGACACACCATAATATTGACAGACATCCCTGTGAGATGGTTAGACGTCATTGGCCTTTGCTGAGTCCTGGCTTGTTGTTGATCCTACCAAGCTAAAATCTATACTACCCCCTCAAACATGTACATACCCATTTCTCCATCAACAAACTGAGGGGCACCCACGTGGGCGGTGAGACCAGTGCCCCTTAAAAGGAGGCCTAGGAGACCCCATTCACTAAACTTAATTAGCCCAGTTCCCTGTCCAATCCAAACCAACCAGAGGTGCTGTGTAATGGTAGCTAACAGCTAACAACAGAGGCAGACAGACAGGACTCTGAGCCCCTACACTGGAGTGCTAATCTGCCAATAGAAAGAGCTAATGCAGAGAGATCTCCATAAAAACCTAAAGAGAGAGAAAGAGAGAGAGAGACTGGCTGCAAAGGAGAGCACTCCAGACCACCTTTTCCTCTGCAGCCTTCAGCCCAGATGTTTATGGTCTGCATAAACTATTGAGGGCTTGAGAATTTCCCCACTCTGCACCAGCAGCAGCAGTAGGATCAGGAGCAGAGGCAGCCCGGGAGGCTGGATCAGGAGCATAGGCAGCCTGGGAGGCTGGATCAGGAGCAGACACAACCTGGGATGCTGGAGGCTGGACAGGAGCAGAGGCAGCATGGGTGGCTGGAGGCTGGATCAGGAGCAGAGGTAGCGTGGGAGGCTGGGAGCCCAAACTTATCACTTTCTCCACTCCCTCCTGTAAATCCATCCAGCCACAGTCAGCCACACAGAGCAGACCAGACCAGAGCAGGGACAGCTGGGAAAGAAAGCAATGCAGCTATTCTCCTATGGCACTCAATCAAAGCCACTTCAGGCCATTTCCACGCACTTCAATAAAAACTCCCACTCTTTCTTTCTCTCTTTTTCTCTCTCTCCCCCCTTTCTCCTGTCTCTGTGTCTGAGGATACAGTCTCTCCTTGATGGAGGTTTCACTGTTCTGTGCTTGGTTTGTTCCAGCACATGTGGTATCTAACCGACCTACATGGGTGCAATAAAGTAAACAGTCCGCAGTCCCTCCCTGACAGACTAATTTGAACAAATTCTCAAATTGCACCCCAAATTGAAAGCACATTGCAGAAAAGGCGGCCATCACGTATAAAAATCTGGATAAGTGACCAACTATGGGGCCAAAATAATGCACAGGCAACCACCCTTATTACTGTTCACAGCTGGAGACAGAGATTCAGATATGTGCAGAATGTCTTGCTGGCATGTGCATTTATTATATTACTCCCTGTGTGACTAAGAGTAATCAGACAGGTGTGTGATGTTACTGTTAGCTTATAGCCGCAGGGAGGGGAAATGTCCATGCCCTTTTCTGGCCTACAGTGAACAAGCTTAATGACACTGAAGAATGTTAATCAGAGTTTCAATAAACCGACCCCAAAGTAACACACATGGTGTACACAGATGTATATGAAATTATTCCAGCTCGTCGTCGGGTTGGAAAGAGAGTGGAGGGGGGAGGATGGGAGAGGGTGAGGCATCAGACTGCCTGTAATCACTAAACACTTCCAGGGCCTGCCTCTCCCTCTCCTTTTCCCTCTCCTTCTATATGTGTGTCTGAGTCTGAACCGAGAGCTCGGCTCCGCTCCAGCTCTCCTCGTGAGTGAAGCCAGTGGTCTGCATTCTGGATGGGCTAGCTCCTTGTCTGTGATTGTGTTTGTTTGTGCTGCAGGGGGGAAGAGATCGGCTTCAGTTTCCAGGATAAACCCTGGAAGCTCTCCACCCTCTTCCAACGTCGTGCCTTTACTAACACAGTTCCTCCCACCTCAACCCGAGCCCCCCTCCCAATATATGCCCTAGTGCTGCTCATTTCTCAAAAGGCTTGCCACTGGTCAGCCAGGCACGGGACGAGGAGAGAGCATTTGTCTCATGGCTTGGGAAGGGGTCCAAAGCAATTTCAATGGCCGAGCGGAGGATTCCGAAACATCTCTTCTGTTTCCAAAACACACAACAACTAAATCAAAGGAATTGTGGTGGGGGGAGGAGATGCAGTGCAGCACGCCTAAGCCAGGCTAAGTCCCGCAGCAACCGTTCCTAATGAAAACTGCTCTGCAGAGAGGGCCCGGTGGTGGTCAGTCAGACACACAGAGCCTCCAGTCCATGCTGCATTGTAACACAATGGGGCTGTTATACTCACGGCAGCCATCCCCATTCCCTGGACCCAGACGCCACGCACAGCACAGAGAAAACTGTTGACACCCACGGAATTAAGTTCCCATTACATCACAGCAAGACCCATCACAGTTTTAAAGAGAAATGTTAAACCATTAGTAAACCATTTGGGGCTCCACCCAAATGGTGGAGTTTTGTAGCCGCAGCTGCTATTCTTGCAGTACAGTGCAAACAGCAGAGGATAACCGTCATACATACAGTAGAGGGTGAGATATATTTACTGCTTTACTGAAATAACTGATTTTATGGATGGCCTCCAACATTATGGCTTAGTATGTTTTGTGATGGCCATCCACCAAGTCCATACAATGCAGTGGATGTCTATAAAACCTGAACTATACAGCACAGCACAGAATGGTACACAGTCCAGATGATCTGTACGCTATGCCAGATGCTGCCTGTCCTCCTGATATCTTGCGTATAGATGGCATTTGCATTATGGTGCAGAGAAACCTTGTTTCTTTACAGCCGTGTCTCGCTGCCAAAACATGCGAGGTCGTAATGTACAAAAGGCCTTCCAATTAATCAGCAAAGCTGCCTCCATTGTATATTACAGATACACTTCCTATGCTCTGCTGAACACACAGACCTCACTTGCTTGTGTGATTCCTGAGGCAATGCACATGGGCTTCATCTTACTGTGGCATATGTGGAATAAGGCACGCCTAAGTGGAGGGAGAGCGGGTTACAGTCCAGAGATGATGGTTATCTACAGGGGAAAAACTCTTAAGTCCTCATGGCTGCAATGGCTGTATGTGCCAAGGCCTGCAGGGTGACCATTTTGGAGAAATGGGGTCCAGGTTTCCAGTAAGGCTGTATCATTGTCTGGCGACTGTAAAACGATGACTATGGTGACAAAACACAGTGAGTCATGTTATTCCCCTTGGTTTGGCATTCTTACCCTCAGTTGACATCCAAAAACAGGGGCGATGGGCTGAGAAACAGACTGAAATGTCTGTACTATTTAAGCCTCCTCTACTCTTTATGAAAAGCCAATCCAGGCAAAATACCAATGTAAAACATTGCAAACGGGTAAACCACGTTTTGTGGCATTCTCACATACCCGGGTGAACGAGACTGGATGTACAGTATGTCAATGTGAGACTGCAGTACAAACTGTCTAATGGAAGAGACAGAGAACTTCTGTTTTGTCAACTTATCACTGTTTGTTGCGACATTGAGAAGAAAGATCACTAAGAAACTACAGTTCTACACCTCTATGATCCATCAGACATATACTAAACAAACATATAAACACAACATGCAACAATTATATGAACTGAGTTACAGTTCATATAAGAAAATCATTTAATTGAATCTATGGATTTCATATGACTGGGAATGCAGGTATGCATCTGTTGGTCACAGATAGATACCTTAAAAAAAACAGTCAGTATCTGGTGTGACCAACATCTGCCTTATGCAGCACGACACATCTCCTTCGCATAGAGTTGATCAGGCTTTTGAGTGTGGCCTGTGGAATGTTGCCCAACTCCTAATCAATGGCTGTGTGAAGCGCGGGATATTGGCGGGAACTGGAACACGCCGTCGTACATGTCATGCTCAATGGGTGACATATCTGGTGAGTATGCAGGCCATGGAATAACTGGGACAATTTCAGCTTTCAGAAATTGTATACAGATTCTTGCGACATGGGGCCGTCCATTATCATGGTGAAACATGAGTTGATGGCAGAGGATGAATGGCACGACAATGGCCCTCAAGATCTCATCACAGTATCTCTGTGCAGTCAAATTGCTATTGATAAAATTCATTGTCCATAGCTGATGCCTGCCCATAGCATAATCCCACCGCCACCATCGGGCACTCTGTTCACAAAGTTGACATCAGCAAACCGCTCGCGCACACAACGCCATACACGTGGACTGCGGTTGTGAGGCTGGTTGAACGTCCTGCCAAATTCTCTAAAACGACATTGTAGAGAAATTAAAATTAAATTCTCTGGCATCAGCTCTGGTGGACATTCCTGCAGTCAGCACGCCAATTGCACGCTCCCTCAAAACTTGAGACATTTATGGCATTGTGTTGTGTGACAAAACTGCACATTTTAGAGTGGCCTTTTATTGTCTCCAGCACAAGGTGCACCTGTGTAATGATCATGCTGTTTAATCATCTTCTTGATATGCCACACCTGTCAGGTGGATGGATTATCTTGGCAAAGAAGAAGTGCTCACTAACAGGGATGTAAACAAATTTGAGCACAACATTTTGGAGAAATAAGGTTTTTGTGCGTATGGAACATTTCTGTGATCTTTTATTTTAGCTGAGACCAACACTTTACATGTTGCATTTATATTTTTGTTCAGTATAGATCAATTCAAATGGCTGCCAGAACTTACTTTCTCTGAGATAATTGAGATGAGAGAGCAGGACTTCAGCGTTGTACATGGTGGTGAGTCGGAGGAAGTCGTCCTTGCTCATCTTACACAGTTCCTTGCCGTCTGTGTTTTGGAGCATGGCCGTGTCCATCTCCAGCAGGCCATACTCCTTGATGGCCCACTCCAGCCACTGGCGGACATGATCCTGAGACCACAACGATGGATCTGGAGGAAGACAAGGGGACATAGGTAATGTAAACACCACTGGACAATCTACTCTTTTCACAGTGATTGAGAATGCAATTCAAGTTTTAGTGTAATAATTATTTCCAAATTATGGCTAATGTATTCATCCGTTATTGTCACTTGTTTATTTATCTAGTTATTCATTCATCCATCTTTCAATTAATTTATGTGACCCATCCTTTCCCAGATTGTGTAGCCTATGTAATCATACACCTGCATATATTCTACAGTATATCTGATGTACCATAAATCTCTTCCAAGACTGAAAGAGAGAATGTTTCCCAAAGCATTTATCCCTCATAAATAACACTCTGTAATATGTGAATCAATTAGTTAATGTAAAGAGCTCTTTGACTGAACAGACCTCTGTTGCCTCTATGTGTTTAGTCATGCTCCCATGAGTAAGATAAAACATTACTAACAAAAGCATCAAAGATCCTTCACCCATGACCCAGCTAAATAGATCTGGGGCTAATAAAAACATTTCTACGACATCAGAAAATGAATGCCAATTGAGAGCCTGTTTATACGCCCGCCATCTGACTATGAAGAAAAACTACTGAGAAATAAACATTTCTCACAGCCTGGAATGGAGAGTCATTTAACTTGTAGGTCTAGTTTATGAACAATTAATAACATGAGAAATAAAATAAAAATAATATGACATTTTTGTTAATTATAAAGAAATACCACGTGGTTTGTATCATAGAAGTCATTGTTACCTGCGGGGACGATCACTCTCCTCTCATTGATAGTCATGTTAGGGGGCGGAGCATTCTTCTCGTCCATGTAGCTTCCGTAACTCATCTGAGATGTGTCGTTGCCCCCCACCAGCTTATTGCATTTACCTCCCACACTGCAGTCCACTGGGGACTCCCTGCTGCACAGACACACAGTGTCAGTGTCAGGGAGAGACAAGACATCTTTATATTGTCTCAATGTGTGTATTAAAGGGAGATGAAAATGTTTTGAAATATAGACAACCACAGGGCCAATGGAGTGGAGCTAGAGAGCCCAATGGAATGTAAGTGTCACTTTCTGCAGGTGGCCAAAAATCGTATCTAACTGTGCACAAGCAATTGTTATGATCAACTGTCCTTTTGAATCTAGACTAATCTATGGAACATCAACTCTAATCAGCAGAGATGAAGACATACAGGGACAAGACATACGATCTGGAGTCTAGTGAGATGGACTGTGCATACTGCTGAACATACCTGGATCCATTGATCTGGTCATACTCTGTCTTGACATTGACTCGGACTGGCTGGTTAATCCACTCTTGCTGAGGGGGTAATGGGTGGATTTTGTGGGGCTGGACGTAGTCCTGTGTGCCAGATGCAGTCATGTCTGTTTTGGGTAGAGGGGCAGCAGCAGCGTAAGGAGGCTCGAACAGGGACTGGTCTTCACTCACCACTGACAGTGCCTCCTGTAGGCCAGAGGAGGAGCAGGTTATAGCGGGGCTCCTCTAGAACAACAGAGAGAACCTGTGATCTCACAACTTCAATCTCTCACTTGTTGTAGATACATTTTGTTTAGAGTAATTATGTGCAGTTATGTCTCATATCACAATCTGGCATCCTAAGTGGTTTGTGTATAGAGCAATTGGGCCTATTTAGCAACTACAGCTTCCTGTTGATGTTACCATGACTTCAAACATGACTACAATTCGGATGACTACTACACACAACAAGATCTAGTCTGAGTTTTCCTTCCACAGAGAAGGAACGGCAGCTGAAGACTCAACTGGATCAGGGATGTGGTCAGTTCTACATTGACAGCTCTGCTGGAGCAATGTACGTTTATTAAAGAAAACAAACGTCTCCACTGGAACACTCCTCTGTCTGTGTCCACGTGTTCCGTCTCATGCCTGGTAACTGATGCATGGAATACATATCAGATCAATCATTGTCAGAGATGTATATGGGCTAATGGGAATACAATACTTGCTATTCCAATGATGTGACATACAATAACCTATACACAGAGCCAAAGAGATGTAGAGTATGTATGAGATATACAGGTAAATGGCTGCCTGTATAGACTGGGGCAGCCTCTTAGCTAAATCAGTTTTAAACCCTCTGTTTACTATGAAATAAGGAGCTGGTGAGGCCTGCCTTGCCTCAGCTCTGTCAATTAATCATTTTAGTGAAACAAAGCAGTAGCAATAGAGACAAACTGATCTAGTCATTAAAGTTAAGCCATTTCAAGGATTATGCTCACGTCTGACACACATCTGATCTGATAGCATCTGATGTCACAGATTAGACAGAGATATCTGTAATCCTGGGGGATTAAAGATATGTTCAAAGATAACATACTAGATCAAGACAATGATGTGCCATTAGCACACAGTTCCTCCCCTGTCGAACAACAAAGTATGTACGTATCAAAACACGTCGGGCTTTGTTCATGAAATAGCAAACATGGATAAAAAAGGCTAGTAGTGCTACATTTCAATAAGTCCTAACAAGAGAAAAAGTGAAGCAGAGTTTGCCCTGGGACTGAAGTTCCAGTGATACATACAGTGGCCAGTCTGCTGTTTACAGCCTGTGTACTCATTTCCTGAGATGTCTATCTTGGGACGGGGATTTCTCTCTTCACCGCTAATCAGAAGAACACACATATTATATTCACGTACAGTACGTTTCAGCATACTAATGCTACAAAGTACATTCACTAACACTGACTGTATGTGTCTGTGATGTGTCAAAGGTTCCAAACTGACCAAGGTGACAGCTTTTGAGGCCATTCATTGGGAGGGCTGGAGGGATGATACTGTGAGACAGCATCAGATAACGCAGTCAGAGTTGGACAGACATACCTGTGATTTCATCAGTCAAACCATCATACTGTAGCTGGACACTGGCAGTCTGGCAGCCATATACCCTATCAGAGTGGTTTATACAGCAGCTGGCCAGGGCTGTGGATTATATGTTGAGAGCAGTGAGGGAATGTGCAGCTCTGCTATTATGGCTGTTGCACATTACATTTACACTGACATATCAGCCCCTGCCATGTAATCCATGATTGGCAAGTGGCATGTGCCGATCAAGATTACAGGTTTTAAAAATAGTGTGAATGTATGCACTTCCAAACAGTCTAACACACCACTCTGAGTCTATTTGGTATGTGTGTTCTGTATCAGTGTGGAACACACACACGGCCTATGGTACGGGTGGGACAGAGATACAGTTAATTGATCTACATTTGTCTCTTCTGAACATCTTGTGCCAACAACCCTGCCCATGTAGGCTATTCAAGTAGCCTACCATTTTTTTCTCTCAGGGAACAATAATAACCGCACTCCAAGTCTTGCTTTCTCTAAATTATTTACTGTACATATCAATCATTAAATGGTACATATGGTGCCATTGTCATCTCAAAATAGTGTAATGTTGTTCACCACCCTCATTCATAAACTAACAGATCTTTCTAAACTCTTCTTGGGAAACTGACAGTGGAAGCTGCCACGTGCCTGGGCCACCACAGATGCTTTACAGCCAAACAGCCTGCCTGCAAATGCATCACGTCGCGTTTTTTTAAAGGGTCTGTGCGCCAGTGCCCAGTGCGCTACTTCCAGACTGCACGGGTCTATTTTGTTGTCCACACACACCCATCAGCATCGTTGCGATTCAGGGTGCATTCCTGTCCTTTGTTTGAGGAGGAAAGGGAAACCTGTCAGGAAACCAGATTGTGTAAAACAGGAAGCTCTCATGGCTCGATAACACCCCCCCCCCCCCCCCCCCCTTTGATGACTAAAGTCTGAATACAGTTAGTAGTCAATCAAATATACACACAGAGACATACACAGTCCTGATACATTTATAATAATGAGTTATTATTGTTGTTATAGTATTGTCATCAATACATGATAATTTAGGATAATATAAACAATCATTTCACAAGGGCTACATTTTTCTATTTTGCATGTTTGAGTATTAAACAATCACAAACCAGTCGGGTGAGAATGATTTAATATAAATTAAACATTTCTGTGCAGTCAACGCTTATACTGTTCAAAAACTTACACCACATCCAGCCGCCACTTCAACCACACAAACCAGCTTTTTTCAACCAGCAAAGAAAACACACTGACAGACAATACGTGTACATGGCAATTATACTAGTCCAGTTCGTTGGAAATAGGAGCAGAATAACTCGGCCGTGTCTACAGGACAACCGGCCATGTCTACTCAAACTCAAGACACAATACCGTGGTGTGAAATGCAGCGACCTAGCCATCAAACATCTGCATGGCAATGCATCTGGAATTTCAATACCGGAGGCTGCATGGCTAACCGAAGACCGCGCTTGAATACCCGTCCCTCAAAACTAAAATATGCACCCTCCCTATAATGAATTACTTTTTGTGTTCAATATAAGCATGAATACCCAGGTAAGCATGTGCGCCTTTTGTTAATAGTGAATTACAAGGAGATGCGCAGTTTTCGCTTCTCAATCACCCCGTGATATTTCCAAATTACATTTTGGCCATTGACAAGGCTACTAAAAATGGCAAATGTTCTACACTCTTTTTACAACCGAAAATATGCGTATAAAATCTATGGTTTTACGCACGGATTGTACTTCCTTGTATATCCTGCATAATAAACGACATGAACCACCGAAACACCATCATTAACGTTTTGAACCATGAACTGGGAAAGGATCCCCGGTCACCGTGCCACCACTATTGCGCAGCCACTTCTTTGACACATCATACATTACTTGACAAAGAAACGCACGTTCATCTAACAGTACAGCCATATATCGCCTACATATTGCTTAATCCCTCCTCATCACTATATCAACTGGAGAAATATAATTGCCCTACATTTTGTTATATAAATACATACTTTTCACTGAATAAAATAAGCACTTTAATTCCAGACGTAAGTCTACGCGCTCGCATCCAACCAAATCTTATTTTCACTTTTAGAGTTTCCTAAAGGAAAAGGAAACTTCGGGATAAAGAGGAAAATAGAATGACATCTGGTTTACCGATTTCGGAGCAAAATAAAAAGCCGTTCATTGCCCAAAATTGTAGGCTACTACTCACAGACATAGCAACTCATGCTAAAAAGAGGCGCAACTCCGAAAAGCAAAGCTCTCACAAACTCGTACACCCCGTCCTCCACCCTTACCTTAATAGTTCCGTCCATTTTGCGCAATTTTCAGCGGACCCCAACAATATTCCAAACATGACACGCTCCTGAATTAATTCCAGCCCCCGATATATCTTAGAGAGAAACAGACAGTTAACCGGATGTTTTTTTCCTCTACATTTGGGAAGGGAAGTCACCGCTTTTGAGAAGGAAGCTATGTGTGTCACTTCAAGCCCTGCCTTCATTGTAGTTCCAAAAAGCAGGATACTTGTCACAAAGAGATAAGCAGGGAAAACAATTGCGTGTCCCCCCCCTGTTAATATTTTTACTCGGAAACTTTTATAGAATGGTTGCCAGCGTTATGCATATGTTGTTGTAGGCTACATTTGTGTATTTTTGATATCCAAAAGTCACAGACACTGGCGAATGAGTTTGTTTCAGCAATTCCATCGATATACATGTATTATGTTAAATTTACTTTACTTTAAAAAGTTATCATTTTAACCGCTATAGGCTGTTATGTGATTCCATTATGTTTTATAATCTCCGTATGTATTGCTTTAAAGCAATGCGTGAAACATTTTTCCACAATTCTGATTTTACTGTAGCCCAAATCATTCCCAACACTATTAACTTCTTATATTCACGTTTCCACTGCGAGATGGATATATAAAATAGAGTTTCACTTTCAAAACAGACAGATGTTTTCCTCGAGAGTGCTGATGAAATGAACTGTAAATCAAACCAAGAGGAATACGAACTTGAACTACCTGTGGCAAGGGTTGTTGCGATCTAGACTACTCTTTGTTATAGCCTTCCAAGCCTCTGTGAAGTTTTCCTAATAAAACCCAAGCACGCAGCGCCCCAGAGGCATAATATCAAGGTCTGCTCTACATGTGTGAGTCTGCATCAAACACAGGAGGGAATGATAATGGATTGTATATTTCCAAATATTGCTAAGGGGAACCCCGTCGGAAGTTTGGAGTTTAGTTAATGAGTAAATGTGTATGGTTTTCGTTAAAGTCATGATGAAGTGTACTTACTCCCATGTTATGTTATTACATTGTTATTACATTATTATAGGCTTCTAATATTATTTTGATTGTTGTTGTTGTTGTTATTATTATTATTATTAGACCTAGGCTATAGTTGAACTACTTTCTTAGGCTACTGGACCCATGGACAAAAATCTCCAGTCCCCATCCCCAACCATTTTCCTCTACATTTGGAAATTGTCCTTGTCAATTCAGACACAATTGCAGCGCAATGCTAGACATGGAGCCAGCCCTGAACGTGACCAGACCAATGGGCTCTGCCTGGGGGAGAGGCCAGGCCACAGAGCGGCCAAATGGAGCCTGCGACGCTGTGACTGACAGACTGGCCGGCCTGTCTGCTCTCGACTTGGGGGTCTGTTGGGGGAGAGGCCCCCTCTATACCACCACATCTGGATCCTGCTTGGGGTCAAAGCTTCTCCTGCCTGAGGCCAATTCAACCTCGTGTAATTAAGGGAGACACCTTGTTTAACTATTTAGTGGCCGTTACATTTTCTTATTCAACATTCCTGTTTTGGGTTTGTATTGGATTTAGGCCGAAAGAAAGTAGGCCGAATGAATGTCATGGTATACTATTCATTATAAACTGGGTGGTTCGAGGACTGAATGCTGATTGGCTGACAGCCGTGGTATATCAGACCGTATATCACGGGAAAGACAACACATTTACTTGTACTGCTCTAATTAGGTTAGTAACCCGTTTATAATAGCAATAATGCACCTCGGAGGTTTGTGGTATATGGCCAATATACCACGGCTAAAAAGGGCTGTATCCAGGCACTCCGCAATACCACACCTCCTCGTGCGTTATTGCGTAATTATAGATTCCCTCCATTTTAGACCCGTTTGCAATAGCAGAGGGCATTGGTATGGCTTAGCGTTTTGAAAATAATAAATGTTTATTATTTTTAATAGCCTGTTGGCTAGTAGGCCTAATAGTGAATGACTGTCATTTTATGGGCCATATAAGTAGGCCTATTTCAAATATGCCTAATACCCCGTAAAACGCAAACAAAATCTTATGTGATTCGTTGACACCTGAGGTTACTTCAGGTATAATGTGACCAAATTCTGAAATCACTTAGCACTATTGATTGAGTTGGTCACAGAGCCACAGTAACCGAGGCAAATCGCTAACAAACTAAAGACTAAATAAGAGCAGGCTATAGCTAATCAAATGATTCACTCCATTACGCACGGAACGTGCATGCTTATGCAAAGAGAGTGGTAACAAATATTTTCGGAGGCCAATAAACAGATGCAAGTTGGTTTATACAGCGAACCACAGAACATCTGACTTGACGCTGAAATCTGACAGCCAAACATTTCCTACCACGAGCTGTGGGAAGCCATAGCACCTCCATTGGACAATACAATAAGTGGGTGGACAGCACTTGGGTTAGTTTCAGTTTATGCTCATCGTGAACTTATAGCACTTCACAACTTCGCATGCTTACAAATGTTCAATAATAGCCGATATAGGCCTAAACGTCTCCATTATGTTACCAAATGATCCAAGGCTAAATTATGACGGTGATCATTATGTCGGTATTATTATAGGTTTTCATTTGAATTATTAGGCAAGATTATTAGCCTACTGAAAGAGGCCTATGTTTATATTATTCGTGAACAAATATTCATTCATAGGCCTAATGTTGTGACTTCTATAAATTCATTTATGTGACAAACGTTTTCGACCTATTATTCTAACCACTACATAGACATAGACATGTATCGGCCATTTAAGATTGTTCATTAGACTTGAGAGTTCTGGTAAGCCCCTTCTCTTTCTCGGGCAAAAATAAAGCCCAAGTAAAAATACTCAGGAAAAAAAAGCCGAGACCAAACGGTCTGGTCCCTTGCTCCGGGCCATAATTAATTTGAGATGTATTTTTATTGGAGAGCTCGAGTCTCGCCTGGCCTTAATCAAACAAAACCAATGCTAGACCATGAAGCAGAATATTTCTTACAAATTTGTCTTGAGACGTGCCTGGTTCACATTCTGAACAATCAATATCTCCCCCCAAATGCAACATAATTCAGTGCAGGTTTAGATTAAAACGAGGGCAATGTGATATTCATTGACCGGACGAACTTTGTGTTCAATATGGGTTGTTTAAGCAATCGTAAGCGTTCAATGGTTAACCTGAGAACACTTTACACAGGTTCCTGGATTTGTTTCCCCGTCATTGACTTGTTGTCTTATTTAGGGAGCAGAAAGGCTCATTTCAAAGCATATTTTCTTCTCAAACATTCCTTCCTTCCTGTTCAAGTCTCCCAAAACAAATCGGTAGTTGTTCAGAGAACTCAAGCAGTGTGGCCAGTGAAACCTTCTGCAGAGCGCTACAAACGGTATGGATGTATGAAAAGAGCCCTTATATGCAAAGGGAAATAAGTCGACAAAGCATAACAAGTCACTCTTGGAATATTTTGAGTATAAAGATATTATGAACGGCTTGACTAAGCACAAATGTTCATTTTCATAAGCATACAGGCTCCGCCTATATGCAATTGGTCTTCGACGAATGATCTATGACAGAAAGACATGGCATCACATTTCCTATAGTATTTTAAAACAGCCAGATTCCCATAATAGCCTACGGAAATGTTGATGTGTTATGGTGAGCAGTCAATGACAGGTAGGCATACATTCCCATAATACATGGCGACTGCACTTACACTGATAGTTTCTTAAACGTAGGTTATGGCATGTCGTGGATTGTGCAGTTTAATATAGGATATAAGATTAACAATGGGAATGCATATTTCGTTTCCAACAAATCGTCCCAAGGCCTATACATTGTCAGGTTGCAGGAATTCCACGCCGTACCACGTGATTCGATGCACAGAGTTTTAAACGTGAAAACCAGATGTCCACTATTTGCTTTGTTTACATTCTTTGAGACTGTGGCGGAGAGAGAAAAAAAACTGCATGATGTCAAATATAACAATGTGCTATAACGGTCCCGCACTGAAGGCAAAGACATTAAATGAATCGTGATGTCCAGACAAATGCAAATAATCACATTATACAGTAGGCTACCATAAAATGTTTGAATGCAGGCCTATTCTTGCATAACGGTTATAACATGGTAACAACAACCGAATAGAGAGAGACAATTGTGACAAGATTTAATTGATAGGATACCTATTCAATATACCTATCATATTAGGCCTATGGTATGCTTACCGATAGCTATTTAAAGAATGACAAGACGATGCTAATTATTCACAAAGGCTCATCATGAATAGAAAATTAGGGAGAACCCAGACCGTCCAGCAAAATGACCTGCTCGAAGAGAAGATGTTGTCTTACCTTGACGTAAGACGAAGTGTCAGGCACGGTCTGAAACATGTTCATAGAACCGAGAGGGTCGAGAGGTCTTCAACAGTGTTCAACGGGCCCTGGGGAGAAGAGAGGAATATTAGCACAAAAAAGGGGAAAAAGTGAAAAAGAGCAATATATTCTAAAATAATAAGGCAATAAAAGAATTAAAACAACACAAATAAATATAATGGTAAAACATAGTAATAATATGCTAATAATGTGCACAATAATTATACTAGTTGGCTAGTGTGCCCAATAATACTATTTCTAATAATTATGGGCATATTGATCATCAATTGTGGTTCAATGCAGACGAAAATAATCAATAATGTAATAACAATGTAATGACAAATAAAGCCTATTGTGTGGGGAATAATACATATTATGTCATGGCAATATGTCATGTCTAAATAGCTATGATAGCTATGTCTGTCTGATTGGTGGAAGAATGACTCAGCTTCCTATTGGTAAAGAGCTATAGTATAGGCTAGACGTAACACTGGAATCACAAACTCTCCCGCCCAATCTTTCAGTAATGCATTTGACCATCAACAACCTTTATTCATAATGCACTAATATCCACACATCCAGTATTCAAGCTTCATTCATCGATTAACTCATACTTCATTGACTCTTTTGCTAGCTCATTTTTTAATGTTAAATTAAATAACTTGTATTTTCAGGGCCCCATGCAAACTTTTGTGAATGTTCAATGGCAGTGATACCTCCTGAAAATCTTCCCCTCAGGCTAATAGTTCCGTTTTCTGCACTCTGGTTGTTATCACGTTAGCTTTGTTTGGATCTTTTTTCTATTCGCCCTCAAGTTAAATTATTTATTTATGTATAGGCCTAGCCTCAGGCCACACATTCAATTAAATAAACCATTTGAAAACCTTTTTACTTTCGGAAGCCTTTTGCTATTGTTCATGTTGTTGTGATATCAGGGTAAGTTATTGACAAAGTTATCAATAACCACCAGAGCTAGAGATCTCTGGAGCGCGCCAGGAGCGAATTGCGGTTTAGTGGATTGCGTTCCATTCTGTGAAAGCACTTCCACCAAAATATATAGTAGGTTCAGATTTGGTTCATAGGCCCACTGTAAATTATTGGACTCAGACTTGATTCATTCAGCCGTATGACCGTCCGTGCACTGTTGTTTCCTTCATCACATATTTAGTGGCACAATGATAATCTAATAACCAGTCACATATTCGCATCCATAATACCACTGTTCATGATGGCCTGAATCACTACCATGGTTGAATGACTTTAGTTATCTCGATAGACACCTCTGGTGGAGAGAGCAGGGCAGCAGATCCCAAACCCCAACCTTCACTACGTTTCTCCCTAAAGCTTACCACATATTGAAACACTTTTCTCTTTAATAAGTGCAGCTTACAAAGTCTAGGGTGAAAGGGCAGCTCGAATACGATGTCTTTGGCCGTTCCCTCAGTGTGGAATTATTAAGAAGATTGGCACATGCAACATTTAACATTCCTAACATCAAGCAAATTACACTGAGACAAACACTGGTCTCCAAAAACAAAGAGGGAATAATGAGAACTAACTTTTTATTGTCAATGCAAAGATTGCAGCCATAGCCTAATTAATTTCGACTCATCCGTTGACAGGAGACACCCACTGTCACTGTGAAAACTGGGAATAACGAAAGGTAAGGTAGCACTTGTCAATATAGGCCTACAATACATGGTGCAGGGACCCTAAAACAACTGCGGCATTATGTTAAAAACAACCACATAGCAAAAATACGACTAAAATAGATGGACCACTACACATCCAGAATTCATGTTATAGCAATCTCTAAATAAGTAAATATGAAACACACGAACTGACTAGTGTGTGATCAGATATTTTATAGGCCCACACTCACATATTTTATGGAATACTTTCATGTTTGGCTGAAATGTTTTGGTTATTGCATTTCTGCCGCATCACCTCGGCTACTGATATATTATCTAAGGGGCTTATGATCGTGGCACTATTGATAATTGTTGGTGACCACTATTTTTTTAATTTTCAGCTTCTGCAGGCAAACGTTAGGCTCGCCTAATAAAGTTTCCCAAATGCATCCCATTTCTAAACGGTAAAAGAGCATAGAATTCCGCATCTGTAGCCAATTAGGCGACTCGCGGCTCAGGAGGACTGTTGAATAACTGCAGTGGCTGTCCTCCGAGACAGCCCGTGGGCTGAAAGCCTCTAGTGTTACATTTTAAGCATCTTACCTTGCACAAGCGCGTGCTGTCATCCATCATAAATGAGAACGAACTGATTTTCCCTCATCTATGCACTTTTTCTAACCACAGTTCTCACTCATCTAGAAACCTTGAAAGCGAGTTATATTAGGGCAAACCAAAACACATTTCGAAAACAAACTTGTAAACGAAAAAATGTCATTTTTATCGGATGATAGCCTGAAAAGCATTTGTTTAAGCTAAATGAAACCAGATCCGAAGACTGGCATGGAATCGTGATAAATTAGATAGTTTTATGAAAAGGCAGGCTACATGAATCTAGAATTAGTAACAAAACAGCGGAATTGATTTATAGTCACCAAACATGCTGCATGCACAGATTTGTGGATGGTTAGAAAAGACAACGAGTCGCAATCTTACAAATGGAATTTCCTCACCCACCTGTCGTTATGTTGTCAGTCGTCTACTCTTTCAGTTGAATTATTCCCCAATTGAAATGATTTGTCCCGTCTATTCAATGTCGGTACCATGGATGACAGTAAGTTATTTTTAGAAGGCGTACACAGGGGTATGAATGAGAACCTTACTGTGATAAGAGAGCCGCCAGTCGGCAACCAATTGGAAGAGAGCGAAAAACTTCTCGTTGCGTTTAGTGTGAGAGGGAGCCGGAGTTGCAAGTCAACTGAACCATGACATAAGGGAAATCTAGAATACAGAGGAACAGCACCATAAACAAGCAGGTCCTTTGAAATTTGCAAAAGACTACGGCTTAATGTCCTTCCGCCCTCCTTTCGTAAGCTATTGACTAAATAAAATATAGGCATTTCTACACACCTGTCCATGCAGGCTATGTGTATGTTATGGATAGAACAGGAAATCGAATGAACTTTGTACAAAAGTTAAATAAAATGCTTTATCAAAATAAATATCATGCCAACTTTGAAACCACAAATTATATTTTATTGACATCATCCCTATGAAACAGTTTCTGTTGTTTAACATCATGTTATTTCACAAACAAAAAGACCTAACATCATGTCTGATGGAATATGTTTTCCTCCCCTTTACGCATTTACAACAGTGCAGACCCATTTAATTAAATGCCAATCTATTAGAAGAAAAAAATCCGAATTTCTCAGATTTTACTTTGGAATCCAGCAAAGCAGATATTCTATGGGGCATATATTTTTTCATGCTCCATCGCCCCTCATGTGATAGTTCCCGCCCCGCAGGAATAACTGCAGCCATAGCAGGATCCGCGCTTCACGGCCTCGTGACAGAAACACGCGTCTCCAGTGAGAGTCTTTCCTGTTCAGTTGACCCCACTCAGTTCACCAACTTCCTTTCCTACACAGTGTCCTTATCCTCCACCCAAGAGTCCCTAAAAGGATGTTGGGCAATTCACAGTGAAAAAAGTTGCCCAAGCATTGAATTTTACAGCCTCGTTAATGTCGTCATTTCATGCAGGACTACCAACGTTAAATTGAGAAGGTTTCAATAGTTATCTACAATAGCCTTAAAGGGAAATTTCTAAATTGTACAACTCTCCAGCACCACCCCAACATTAACATATGTGAAAATGGCACGTTTCTGTTTTTTTTTGTAAAAAAAAGTGAGGAAGATAAGTGTTTGCAATGACATCATCTGTGTGCAACTCATTATGTGATTTTAACCAATTATGAGTAGGCATTGCCTACTAATTGCCTACTAATTAGTTGATGATGTCACTGGAAACGCTTAACTTCCTCTATCTTTTTTTACTGCAAAACATAGAAATGTGCATTTTCACATACTGAGTATAAAAAACATTAAGAACACTTGCTCTTTCCATAACATAGACTGACCAGCAATGTTCCCTCTAAACTGCATGCGTGGCGCACACTAGATTGAACTTGACTCAACTTTCTAGAGTTTTCCTCTTTAGTTAACACTATCAATGTTTTGCTCAACTGTGGGAATTGTGCTTGAATCAACGCAATATTAGCCACTTTCAACGTAACATACCGAAACAAAATGAACTATGCAAGACTTAATATGGAAAACTAACTGTGGGAGAGCTACAGTAGGCCGATATGCAAATAGCCATTGCCATAAATGGATCTGTGCAATTCACTTTGAATTGCTGTATTTCTAGACCTTTGTCCAGTACACAACACACTGACATATTGGTGGCAGTAAGAAAGCCATCGCCATCAGAAACCCATTCAACATAGCCTAGATTTACATTTTTATTACATCAAAAAAACTTTTTGGGTTCTCATATGCTTACAATTATGTTTTGATTCTTGCTTGAACAGTCACTAAGACTATATTTGGTCGTGATCATTGCAAAATAACAATTTTGGATGCAGCAGTTGTTAGCTGAATGCTAATGCTCATTGATATAGGCTGTAGCAAAAGATAGCCAAAGAGCCATTTTACTGGATGAAGTTGAAGTATTTTTTAAGTATAATGCAATTGATTTGCAAGGATGACAAACACATTTTATTAAGCAGGACATTCATACGAGCCTTAAAATTCAATTATAATCCAAAAGTTGTGTGAAATGCACTCATAAGCACATGTAAATAGAGGCTTTTTTTTTCTGGCGTTCTATAAGAACTACCCTTTGTTCTGCCACCAACTTGCACATCGCCCATCGCCCTTTGCAAAGACAAAAAGGGGTTTATATGATCAACAACAAAAAGTAGCGATTGATGGCCAGAGAACTGCTTGAGTGGGGCATTCGCGAGTAGATGCGCTTCTTTTGATATCAAAGCGAGAGCTGCAAGTACACACCTGTGCACATTTGTTCATATTCTTTGCTAGTTATTGAGTTATTAGCCCAGCCATAGCTAATTTCTAGGCAACAATAGGGGGAGTGGTTGCTTCCTATAAGAGCCCACATTTTGTAAAAATGTTTTTCCCTTTAATGTCTATTCTGGTCTGTAGCTGAATGAAAACACATTTAAGGTTTGGTTGTCTGGGTTGATTGCTGCCAAAATACTTGTTGTTCAATGCTGGTTGCCACCACGTGACCTTCATATAAGGACGGTTGGTATACTTTCAAGATGTGGTTATGTTGGAGTTATCCACTGCCCAGGTGAATACAGCCAAACATACTACTCTGGAAATGTGGGAAGTAGCTGCTTCAGAAATCTCTTATTTGCTGGAGAATGTGCAGGTGTGGGATAAAATGGCTTTCTTGATGTTGTTATACTGGTCATAAATCTAACTGTGTGTACTTTTTATTTCATTGTAGTGTAGTATTTTTTTTTATATATATATGTTTTTATATATGTTATGTGTCTACCCAGGTTGGGGATGGGGTGGGGCTACCAGGGGTATGTTTGGGATGGGAGGTAGGGTTATTAAAAAAGGGGGGCCATTTTACTGTCTTGTATTGATTGCATTGCCTTTGTGACACAATAAAAACAATTGTTCACAAAAAATAAAAAACATAGTAATGCTAATCTGATGCTAAATCAGAGAGATGCCATCCAATCTGCCTTCCAATCTAACTTCAGAAAGTTTCCAAGAAAAACAACCTCACAGTTTCCATTGATTAGATTTGGATTAAATTGTAAGCTAGTTGTGCACCTGAGGATGGTCATTGTGGTGTTACAGTTACACAATCTGCATATTTTCAATTGTTACAGTAGCTAGGCTTTAGCTTTCTCTTTATATCTCTTGGCTCTAGCCATTCATTTTGTCTTGCTCTGTAAGAAACATGTCTTCAATCAGGTCTGTGCCACATCTCCATTCCACTGGCAGGCCATGGCCCCCTGACTGGTGTAAACATCATGGGCTGTTCCAGAGTTCTACACCGTCTCCTGGGATTCCACCAAAACAGTTGTGTTTAGGACTTTGTGGCAGCAATGTCGTACAGACAGCTCTGATTACATCGACTGGAGTAAATGAAGCCCCTTACTGACTCTGAACTGTAATTGGTTATTTATTTATTTGGAGGAGCTACCAGGAGAGATGATCTGGAGATGGAGATAGCTCCCATTGCAGCCCTGTTTTTAACTCCTCGGGGGCAGAGAAAATGGGAGTGTGGCACCAGGCAAGGCAAGGCAGGGCGGAATATGACATATTTTCACGGTAGCCCCCGTCAAGCCCAGATGCAGCGCAGTTAAACCCAAAGACCCGTGACTTCTGGGGAAGGGAGTTCTGGTCCTAGGAGAGGGGTAAGGAGGGAGTGGGTGGGGGTGGAGGGGGGATTATAGACTATGAGTAGAGAAGACTATAAGGCCTATATAAGTCTCATCATTCGTCTTTTCATGAAAGACTGTTACAGTTGAATGTCTAGAAGAAGAATCCTCCGGATTCATGGTATGTAATATAAATTCATAGACGACGAGAGGAAAATACCTCCATCAATCCCACCCTGTGTAAACAGAGGCACGCTAACGTGTGTCATATTAATTAGCAGGGGGAAGTATTAAATTAAAGCGCTGCAGTCATTTCATGAGGCAACCATTTATGAAGGTAATGGCATCCCTATAAATTAACGGGAGGCCGACAAGCCACCTGATGTGTTGCCACTCATCACGCTCTGAGAATATCAATAATACACCCTCTTTGACCTCATGGAGGCATAAGCAGTCCCTTATATGAAGGCCTCGCTGGCTTCGGCTCGAGGGTTATCTTCCAGGCAGCACTTTGGGAGAGGATCTATGATGCTTTAGATCAAAATTTGGCGTGGAGACAAAATACATGCTCTCATTATACACAACATGTTCTGCTATCCGTTTAATCAAAATCCCTGAAAGGATGTGTGTGTGTGGTGAATACATGCCTTACCATTGTTTCACCACACCTTCAACGTGTATCAAATAATCGTAATCAAATAGTACTTATCCTGTGTGTTTATGTTTCTCTGTGTGAGTACAAAAGTGCAGAAGGCTGACATTCTTCCTTACTGCATATGGGAACCAAGGTGCTGCTTACTTTACACACTTACTAAAAATATAAAAACTCAAGGGGATTCATCCCTGTATAAACTACATGGGAATGGAATAAAGCCTCCTTAAGAAGTGTGTTGTTCCCTGTAAGGTGGTTGAAGGCGGTAGAGCTCTCAGGTTTACCGTGCCATGCATTCTCAGGGATTTACTTTGAGGCCCCCGTCCCCCCAAGACATGTCTGACAGCCTGAACTCTCTCGATGTGGGCTGTTTACCAGACTACAAAAATCATTCATCTGTGCTTTCAGACGGTCAAATCTGGATCCAATAAACAAACCCACTACTGATCTCCCTCTTTTAGGAGTTATTACATCCTTAGACCACTAGAGGGCTCTCTGGTCCAAGCTAGAGCAACTCACCTAGCTTAGTGTTGTAACCATCTTACAAAGCATATTGAAGAGAAGAAGCAGTCCTAAGACGTGCAATTATAGATGTGAACAATATGTTCAGTTTCATTGGCAGATCTGCACGAGACTTGACACGAAATTAGTATATCCTACTACGCCTTTATCCTTTCACTTATTATACCCCAAAATACAGACATCTGCTATACTTTAGTGAAGTATTTTAAAACAAAAACAAGTCAAGTGCTGAAATTAGGTATCTGACTCAACTTTAACATGAAAAGAAAGTGTATTTGTTTCCTATCTGACATCTTTAGAAGGTTGAGCTGTTAATGAACCAAAAGATAACAACGGTACAAAACAGAGCTTCCCACCTCTCTCTCTCTCTCTCTCTCTCTCTCTCTCTCTCTCTCTCTCTCTCTCTCTCTCTCTCTCTCTCTCTCTCTCTCTCTCTCTCTCTCTCTCTCTCTCTCTCTCTCTCTCTCTCTCTCTCTCTCTCTCTCTCTCTCTCTCTCTCTCTCTCTCTCTCTCTCTCTCTCTCTCTCTCTCTTCCCCCAGTTCGCCTGCAGTACTAACAAATGTGTGAAATGGTAAACAGACGCTGCAGTTTACTGATGCCAAGCCAGCCAGACAGCCAGGCCGCAACAACAACACACATTCTTCCAGAAGACAAGACTTTAAAGAGGAGATAGAGAAAGAGAGAGAAATACAAATTCCATCTAGACACCGTTGACCTAGGGCACACAATAAATGATACCTACCTCGGCCTAAACATCAGCACCACAGGTAACGTCCACAAAGCTGTGAACGATCTGAGAGACAAGGCAAGTAGGGCTTTCTAGGCCATCAAAGGAACATAAAATTCGACATACCAATTAGGATCTGGCAAAAAATCCTTGAATCAGTTATAGAACCCATTGCCCTTTACGGTTGTGAGGACTGGGGTCCACTCACCAACAAATAATTCACAAAATGGGACAAACACCAAATAGTTTTTTTAACATTGTACCTCCTCCGTGTACAACGTAAAACACCAAATAATGCATGTAGAGCATAATTAGTATGATACATGATACCCACGAATTATCAAAATCCAGATAACAGCCTTTAAGTTCTACAACCAACTAAAAGGAAGCGATTCCCAAACCTTCCATAACAAAGCCATCACCTATGAACCAAGAGAAGAGTCCTCTCAGCAAGCTGGTACTGAGGTTCTGTTCACAGACACAAACAGACCCCACAGAGCCCCAGGACAGCAATACAATTAGACCCAAACAAATACTGAGAAAACAAAAGGATAATTACTTGACACATTGGAAAGAATTAACCAAAAAAACTGAGCAAACTGGAATGCTATTTCGCCAGACCACTATGACTGACCAAAAATGAAGGAAAGCTTTGACTATTTACATACTCATTGAGCTTATCCTTGCTATTGAGAGAGGCCGGGCAGGCAGACCGGACTCTCAAGAGAAGACAGGCTATGTGAACACTGTCTCCAAAATTATGTGGAAACTGACCTGCACTTCCTAACCTCCTGCCAAATGTATGACTATATTGTAGACACATATTTCCCTGAGATTACACAGATCCACAAAGAATTAAAAAACAATCACATTTTGATAAACTCTCATATCTATTGGGTGAAATACCACAGTGTGCCATCACAGCAGCAAGATTTGTGACCTGTTGCCACAAAAAAAGGGCAACCAGTGAAGAACAAACACCATTTTAAATAAGACCTATATTTATTTACTTTCCCTTTTGTAGTTTACATTCTTGCACATTGTTACAACACTGTACATAGCCATAATGTAACATTTGAAATGTCTCTATTCTTTTTAAACTTTTGAGTGTGATGTTTACTGTTCATTTCTGATTATTTATTTCAATTTTGTATATTATCTATTTTACTTGCTTTGGCAATGTAAACATTTGTTTCCCATGCCAATTAAGCCCTTTGAATTGAATTGAGAGAGAGAGACAAACCAATTAGGATCTGGCTAAAAATACTTGAATCAGTTCTAAAACCCATTGCCATTTATGGTTGTGAGGTCTGGGGTCCGCTCACCAACCAAGAATTCACAAAATGGGACAAACACCAAATTGAGACTCTGCATGCAGAATTCTGCAAAAATATCCTCAGTGTACAACGTAAAACACCAAATAATGCATGCAGAGCAGAATTAGGCCGATACCCGCTAATTATCAAAATCCAGAAAAGAGACGTTGAATTCTACAACCACCTAAAAGGAAGCGATTCCCAAACCTTCCAAAACAAAGCCATCACCTACAGAGCAATTAACCTGGAGAAGTGCCCCCTAAGCAAGCTGGTCCTGGGGCTCTGTTCAGAAACACAAACAGACCCCACAGAGCCCCAGGACAGCAAAACAATTAGACCCAACCAAATCACGAGAAAACAAAAAGATAATTACTTGACACATTGGAAAGAATGAACAAAAAACAGAGCAAACTAGAATGCTATTTGTCCCTAAGCAGAGAGTGATTGACCTAAACTTAAGGAAAGCTTTGACTATGTACAGACTCAATGAGCATAGCCTTGCTATTGAGAAAGGCCGCCGTAGGAAGACCTGGCTTTCAAGAGAAGCCATGCTACGTGCACACTGCCCACAAAATGAGGTGGAAACTGACTTGCACTTCCTAACCTGCCAAATGTATGACCATATAAGAGACACAGATTTCCCTCAGAAATCCTCAGATACACAAACAATTCGAAAACAAACCCAATTTTGATCAACTCCCATATCTATTGGGTGAAATACCACAGTGTGCCATCACAGCAGCAAGATTTGTGACCTTTTGCCACAAGAAAAGGGCGACCAGTGAAGAACAAACACCATTGTACTGTAAATACAACCCATATTTATGTTGATTTCTTTTCGCTTTTGTACTATTTGCACATAAAATGACATTTTTTTATGTCTTTATTCTTTTGGAACCTTTGTGAGTGTAATGTATACTGTACATTTTTATTGTTTATTTCACTTTTGTTTATTTTCTAGTTCACTTGCTTTGGCAATGTTAACATATGTGTCCCATGCCAATAAAGCCCTTAAATATAATTGAATTGAGCGAGAGAGAGGTTGCGTTTGTGTGCAATTGTGAGGGAAGTGCCCCAAACGCCTGGGTAGAACCACTGTGTTCATGCCTGCCTCTTATAGAGACAGTGTCAGTGTCATCATATGTGTATCTGGTGATCAAAGTGTTAACATATGGTGCTGTTCTCTGGGTCTGACTGTAAGACAAGTTGAAGCCAGCAGGTGGCCATACTAGTTCTTATAATGGGCTTTGTGTACATAAAGACAATTTATTCAGCACTGTGTTTGATCATAGCCACTTTAGTCATTTAGTGTACAAAACAAAAATCCTATATTAAATTGGTTTTGGGAAAGATAAATACACTCAAATGTGGAAAATGCCTGAATCAAAGTAATTATCTCAGCTTGAGCAGGTCTCATGAAAAACATGTTTATCCAAATGTAATCTGCCACTTGAAACAGTACTGCACTTCTTCACTTTGTCATCCTACTGAGAGGACCGGCTGAGAAATGGCCGTAGTGTGGCGTTCCACTGATAGAGGGCACAGTTGAGCTTTGGAACAAACTGAGAACCTCATGTAAGTCTATTCACCATTAGTATGCTAGTAACCAGAGGACCATTATAAGTAATAAATAAATTGACTGCAAGGAATTGGAACAAACATAATATGGACCAACTTCCAAAACATTTATACTTTGAATAATTTATGCAGGGTGACAACTGATATGATTGACATGAGAGAAGAATCCAATCTTACTGGGTCTGTTCAGTTTCCAATAGCAGAGACATGGGGTTGGAGTTGAGGACCAAACATGCCCAGAGATCAGAGTTCAGAGTTTGGTCAGAGGTGTTCTTGATAGTCAGTGTTATGACATACTGTATGGAAATGGAGACCTCCTGCATATACATACAGTTGTGAATATAACATTTAGAAGACTAAGTAAGACTCAACAAGGTAATCACCTACAATATACAGGTAACTGTCAAAATAATGGAAAACCTTGAGTAAACGACAGATACAAAGTATACTGAAAGCAGGTGCTTCCACACAGGTGTGGTTCCTGAGTTAATTAAGCAATTAACATCCCATCATGCTAAAGGTCATGTATAAAAATGCTGGGCAGGCCATTATTTTAGCTACCATGGCTATGCCCCATAGGATGACAATACCGCCATCCACAGGGCAAGAGTAGTCACTAAATTGTTTGATGAGCATGAAAACGATGTAAACCATATGCCATTGCCGTCTCAGTTACCAGATCACAACTCAATTGAACCCATATGGGAGATTCTGGAGTGGAGCCTAAGACAGCGTTTTAAACCACAATCAACAAAACACCAAATGGTGGAATTTCTCTTGAAAGAATGGTGTCGCATCCCTTCGATAGAGTTTCAGACACTTGTTGAATCTATGCCAAGGTGCATTAAAGCTGTTCTGGCTTGTGGTGGTCCAAAGCCCTATTAAGACACTTTCTGTTGGTGTTTCCTTTATTTTGTCAGTTACCTGTATGTTCACAAACATAAAACAGTTAACATGTACAGAATAAAGGTACATGATGTACCTAGTGGTGTGCTGACAGTAACTGTTGGGCGCCCTTGACCCCCACAGACGGTTCTGGTGGTGAGGGTGAGCAGGCAGAATGATGAGAGGCCTAGATTAAACAGAGACAGAGAACAAACCACAATGACACCAACACTGATAACAACACTCTGAGTCTTCACAATCAGCAACAGGGCAGGAGAGAGAAAAAGTAATGGCCCATGCCTAAACCACACAAAAACAACACAGGACACTATGGAACACAAATATTTTACTATCTCAACCTGGAATATATAAGGTCTGAGGTCATCTGCCTTTGGCCTAAAAATCAGGAACCCAGATTTCAGAAATACAGACATTGTCATCCTGCAAGAAACATGGTCCAGAGGAGATGGACCCACTGGTTGTCCTCTTTGGTTACAGAGAGCTGGTAGTCCCATCCACCAAACTACCAGGTGTTACACAGGGATGAGACTCAGGAGGTATGCTAATTTGGTATAGATCAGACTTAACCCATTCCATTAAATTAATCAAAACAAGAACATTTTACATTTGGCTAGAAATGAAATTGGAAATAATCTCAACAGAGAAAAATGTCCTTCTCTGTGCTACCAGATAGCTTCTCCATCCTAGAGGGGGAGCTTAACTGTTTCCAGGCCCAGGGACATGTACAAGTCTGTGGTCACCTAAACACCAGAACTGGACAAGAACCTGACACCCTCAACACACAGGGGGACAAGCACCTACCTGGAGGTGACACCATTCCCTCCCAAATATGCCCCTCTAGACACAACTACGACAAAACAAACAATAAACATGGGTCACAACTCTTGCAGCTCTGTTGCACGCTGGGTCAGTAAATAATCAATGGTAGGCTTTGAGGGGACTCTTACGGTAGGTACACCTACAACTCATCCCTTGGCAGTAGTGTTGTAGATTACTTTATCACTGACCTCAACCCAGAGTCTCTCAGAGTGTTCACGGTCAGCCAACTAACACCCCTATCAGACCACAGCAAAATCACAATCTACTTGAAAAGATCAATACTCAACCATGAGGTGTTGAAGATGAACAAACTGCAAGCTATTAAAAAATGCAATAGATGGAAGGAGGGTAGTGTAGACAACCGACCAAAAAACAGTTGGCCAAAAAATACAATCGATCCTAGATAACTTCCTGGACAAAATATTTTCCTGCAATAGCGAAGGTGTAAACTTAGCAGTAGAATGCCTGAGCAGTTTATTTGACCTATCAGCTAACATATCAAAGAAATACAATTCTAGCAGAAAACCTAAGAAAACTAACAATGAGAAATGGTTTGATGAAGAATGCAAAACCTAGAAAGAAATTCAGAAACCTATCCAACCAAAAACACAGAGACCCCAAAAAACAGTACCTACGCCTTCACTATGGGGAAACACTAAAACAGCACAGAAATAGACTAAGAGAAAAGAAGGAACAACATGTCAGAAAACAGCTCAGTGTGACTGAAGAATACATAGAATCAAATCACTTCTGGGAGAATTGGAACACCCCAAAAACAACAACACGAAGAGCTATCTATCCAAAATGGAGATGTATGGATAAACCACTTCTCCAACTTTTTCGGCCATATACAGTTGAAGTTGGAAGTTTACATACACTTAGGTTGGAGTCATTAAAACTCATTTTTCAACCACTCCACAAATGTCTTGTTAACAAACTATAGTTTTGTCAAGTCAGTTAGAACATCTACATTGTGCATGACACAAGTAATTCTTCCAACAATTGTTTCCAGATTATTTCACTTATAATTCACTGTATCACAATTCCAGTGGGTCAGGAGTTTACATACACTAAGATGACCGTGCCTTTAAACAGCTTGGAAAATTCCAGAAAATGATGTCATGGCTTTAGAAGCTTCTGATAGGCTAATTGACAATATTTGAGTCAATTGGAGGTGTACCTGTGGATGTATTTCAAGGCCTACTTACTCAGTGCCTCTTTGATTGACATCATGGGAAAATCAAAAGAAATCAGCCAATACCTCAGAAAAGAAATTGCAGACCTCCACAAGTCTGGTTCATCCTTGGGAGCAATTCCCAAATTCCTGAAGGTACCACGTTCATCTGTACAAACAATAGTACACACGTATAAACACCATGGGACCACGCAGCCGCCGTACTGCTTAGGAAGGAGACATGTTCTGTCTCCTAGAGATGAACATACTTTGGTGTGAAAAGTGCAAATCAATCCCAGAACAACAGCAAAGGACCTTGTGAAGATGCTGGAGGAAACAGGTACAAAAGTATCTATATCCACAGTAAAAAGAGTCCTGTATCGACATAACCTGAAAGGCCGCTCAGCAAGGAAGAAATCACTGCTCAAAAAAACGCCATAAAAAAATCTGATTACGGTTTGCAACTGCACATGAGGACAAAGATCGTACTTTTTGGAGAAATGTCCACTGGTCTGAAGAAACAAAAATAAAACTGTTTGGTCATAATGACCATCGTTATGTTTGGAGGGAAAAGGGGGATGCTTGCAAACTGAAGAACACCATTCAACCGTGAAGCACAGGGGTGGCAGCATCATGTTGTGGGGGTGCTTTGCTGCAGGAGGGACTGGTGCACTTCACAAAATAGATGGCATCATGAGAAGGAACATTATGTGGATATATTGAAGCAACATCTCAAGACATGAGTCAGGAATTTAAAGCTTGGTCGCAAATGGGTCTTCCAAATGAACAATGACCCAAGCTGTCACGTTGCTGACCTTATTTTCCTTTGTTTAACTTTGTTTAGTGGGTCAGGACGTGAGCTGGGTGGGTAGTCTATGTTATGTGTTTCTATGTTGGGTTCAATGTGTTGCCTGATATGGTTCTCAATTAGGGGCAGGTGTTTGACGTTTCCTCTGATTGAGAACCATATTAAGGTAGGTTGTTCACACTGTTTGTTTGTGAGTGATTGTTGCTGTGTCTGTGTTTGTTGCACCACACGGTACTGTCTCGTCTCGTTCGTTCGTTCTTTCCTGTTCGTGCGTTCATTGTTTTTTATGTTCACAAGTTCAGGTCTGTTTAATGTCGTTTGTTGTTTTGTAGTTTATTCAAGTGTTCTTCGTGTTTTGTCTTCATTTAATAAATCATTATGTCTACATACCTCGCTGCGTGTTGGTCCGATCCATGCTCCTCCTCGTCTGAGGAGGAGAACGAATATGACAGCCGTTACACAAGCATACTTCCAAAGTTGTGGCAAAATGGCTTAAGGACAACAAAATCAAGGTATTGGAGTGGCCATCACAAAGCCCTGACCTCAATCTTATAGAAAATATGTGGGCAGAACTGAAAAAACGTGTGCGATCAAGGAGGCCTCCAAACCTGACTCAGTTACACCAGCTCTGTCAGGAGGAATGGGCCAAAATTCACTCAACTTATTGTGGGATGCTTGTGGAAGGCTACCCGAAATGTTTCACCCAAGTTAAACAATTTAAAGGCAATGCTACCAAATACTTGAGTGTATGTAAACTTCTGACCCACTGGGAATGAGATGAAAGAAATAAAAGCTGAAATAAATCATTCTCTCTACTATTATTCTGACATTCCACATTCTTAAAATAAAGTGGTGATCCTCACTGACCTAAGACAGGGAATTTCTACTAGCATTAAATATCAGGAATTGTGAAAAACTGAGTTTAAATGTATTTGGCTAAGGTGTATGTAAACTTCCGACTTCAACTGGAACAAAGAACCAACAGCAAACACATATACATGATCATTTGCAAAACTTAGAATCAGCTATTAACCACTGGATTCTCCAATTATATTGTATGAGCTACAGAACAAAATACAAACCCTCCAATCCAAAAAGACATGTGATGTTGATGGTATACTAAACAAAATGATGAAATACGCCGACCACATTCTTAAACTTCAGCATTATCCTCAGTTCTGGCATATTCCCCAATATTTAGAACCAATGTCTGATCATCCCAATCCACAAAAGTGGAGACAAATTTGACCCCAATAATTACCAATGGAATCGGCATCAACAGGAACCCCTGCAAAATCCTCAACAGCAGACTCTGACAATGTTCTGAGCAAATGTGAAATTGGCTTTTTACCAAAATATTGTATGACAGACAAGGCATAACTAACAAACAAACAAAACAAAACAAAAGCAGTCTTCACATGCTTGACTGATTTAAAAAAAGCTTTTGACTCGATTTGGAATGATGGAAAGCGGTGTTGCATATAATATTATGAAATCAATGTATACAAACAACAAGTGTGCAGTTAAAATGGGCAATAAACACAGATTTCTTTCCTCAGAGCTGTGGGGTAAGACAGGGATGCAGCTTGTGCCCCACTCTTTTCAACATATACAGTATATAAATGATTTGGCAAGGGTACTAGAACATTTTGTAGCACCCCGCCTCACCGTACTAGACTCGGAAGTCAAATGTTTACTGTTTGCAGATGATCTGGTAATTCTGTAGACAGCAGGTAGCCTAGTGGTTAAGCGTGCTGGGTCAGTAACCGAAAGGTTGCTGGTTCAAAAATCCCTGAGCCAATAAGGTGGAAAAATCTGCCATTCTGCCCTTGAGCAAGGCAGTTAACCTCCAAAATGAACTGCTCCCTGGGTGCTGATGACATGGATGTCGATTAAGGAGCCCACAGCACCTCTCTGATTCAGAGGGGTTGGGTTAAAAGCGGAAGACACATTTCAGTTGAGAAAATAAAAAGATAACTATTTGACACACTGGAAAGAATAAACCAAAAAACTGAGCAGACTGGAATGCTTTCTGGCCCCAAACAGAGAATAGAAAGTAGCAAAATACCTGACCACTGTGACTGACCCAAACTTAAGAAAATCCATGACTATGTACAGACTCAGTCAGCATAGCCTTGCTATTGAGAGAGGCCGCCATAGCCAGACGTAGCTCTCGAAAGAAGAAAGACTAAGTGCCCACTGCCCACAAAGTTAGGTGGAAACTGAGCTGCACTTTCTTACCTCCTGCCAAAGGTATGACCATATTAGAGACCATATTTCCCACAGATCACACAGACCCACAAAGAAAACAAATCTAACATTGATAAACTCTCATATCCGTTTGGCAAAATCCCGCAATGTGCACTCACAGCAGCAAGATTTGTGACCCGTTGCCATGAAAACAGGGCTAGCAGTGGAGCACAAATAACATTGTAAATACAACCAATACTTATCTGTTTACTCATCTTCCTTTATTATTCATACTACAACTATTTTCACATTGTTAAAAACACTGTACATACTGTAGATGATAATATAACATTTGAAATGTCTTTATCCCTTTGAAACCTTTATGAGTGCAATACTGTACATTTAAAAAAACATTTGGTTGATGTTGTTTCGTGTTTCTTCTCACTTTTGTTTATTGTTTATTTAACTTGCTTTGGTAATGTAAACAAAAATTCAAAAAAATCCCCTTTGAATCAAATTGAGAGAGAGAGAGAGAGAGACAGAGTGGGGGGGCTAATCAAAGAGAGTGGTGAAGGGAGAGAGAATGTGAGGGGAGGCAGGGAAGAACGGAAAGAAGAAGGGGGGAAGACAGAGAGCAGCCCCTTTCCCCACAGAGAGATTCACGGCAAAGGATGGACTATACATCCTTAAAACATAAAAATACCCCCGGCGCTGCACGGTAAGGGGACGGGGTGGAAATTGTGTGGGGGTTTAGGTGGGCATGGGAAGGGGAGCCAAGTGGGATAGTCAGGAGGAAAGCTAGTGAGAAACACTACTCCGGAGGACGGTTTTGATGGGATAAGACTGAGTGTGAGTGAGAAGGGGCGAGATGGAGAGGAGATGGGATGCGGGGGGGGGGGGGGCATTATTTATGTAGTTGTAATCTAACCCCCTGGCTGTATCTATCTACCTCCACAGAACAAAACCAGGACTCAAATGAACTATCCTGTCATTAATTACAGGCGCTGGATCTGTAAACACTTCTCTAAGCCTGGCCTGATGGAGGGGAAGGAGGGAGTGGAGGGAGAGGAGGGAAGGGAAGGGAAGAGGGAACCAGGGGTTAGGGGCTTCTGCTTTTCTCAGGATGAGCATTAGCAGGCCTCCATTGTTGGGAAAGTGTGTCTTGTCTTGAACTCTGCTGTTGCAGCTGGAGTACCTGCAGTATTGTGGAGGGTTGTAGAGCAAAGTTCACATCCATTCAGATATGTTAATGAAACCAAGGCCTGGTAAGAATAAGGGAGAGTATGAGTGAGGGGTGGCAGGAGTGATGTATTTCCCTGGGCAGACAGGAAGACAGCATAGGCTCTGGACTGGACACTACCCAGACCCTGGTGAAAATCACTCACTGACAAGCAGCAACGTCTTCCCTCTCATCGCACTGCCGTTGATAAGCCTCGCTGCACCTTCACAGATCACAGCGTAGATGAGCTGAGTGAGGCTGACAGATCTACTTGTGCCACTTATGTTGCTATCAATGCTAACACAACTGGACTAGGATTGAGTTACTGATTGTCCAAAACACACCGAAGAGAGAGTCACAAGGGAGGCTGTTTTACACTGTCATCTCCCTCTTTATTCAAAGCAAGCAAGCACCTCCAGCTGACCCCTCTCTCTCATCCTCCTCTTCAGCCCTCTTCTCTCTTCACCAGCTTTCTTGCACGTCTCTAATGAGAGTGTGTTTCACAAGCATTCAGAAAACCCCTCTTTTAACTACATGGCAAGCAGTTCTGGGCGGCTAATGAAGAAGAATAGCTAGTGCTGGCGCTGGGACTGGGGCCCAGTCTGGGGCTGAACAGAGGAGGGGAGGGGGGGCTGCGTGGGGGTTTGTTTTGGAGCTCTGCCAGCAGCTTATCAAGGGCACGCTGGACTGAGCATCTTCTTCTCCCTCCTCTTTACTCCATCTCCTGTCTGTCTCCCCCTTCTCTCATCTTTCTTTTCTGCTTCTTGAGCTAGAACTACGTTTATTGCAGTTAGTTAACTCACTGAAATGTTTCATCACACTGTTGTATTTGAAAAGAGACATAAGGAGGGGATGATTTTAATCCCTGTGTTTTAACTTGCAGTCACTTGGTACATTTGATGATCTTGAATAAAAATTCTGAGAACAAACATTATATTGGGTCAAAATCAAACTCTGTAAATGTGCCACCACCTCCAAAAATGGCAAGTCAAGTCCATACATGTGAATTGCTCTTCTAAAAGGTTTTACTTTTACTTTCTGGTCCTTCACTCAAAAGGTGAAGTGGGAAGCATTTGTTTTAATAGTACAGTGACAGTGTCAGTGTCATATTTCAAGACAACAACTTGTCTGCTGAGCTGAGCAACAGTCAACCACTATCCTCTGATCCCAGGTCAGATGCAGGGAACAATGCTCTTCAGATTGAACTAAACACAGTCCCTGACTGGGGGGGAGGGGACTCAGCATGTGATTCTGTATAACCGGGTCTGTCAAGGCAACGCTTAAACAGAAGATCTCTGTCCTGGGTACAGAAACATGAACCATCTGGGGCGAGTGCACGCTCCCAAACTATCAAATACTGAGGATGTTAGTCTGATTTAGTAGCCCTATTTAGGCCTGTTTAGACAACTTGCCAAAGGGATTGGTGCCTTAATTAAAGATAATATATCTCCCAAGACCTCTGCTTCATAGTCAGACGGCAACAAAGTCACAGTTCTTTGGGTCAAAGTGTGACCTAACCTACCTAACCACTGCCACTTCTGTATAAACCCACTCAAACCAATACAGAGAGCCTTTCCATGACTTGAGTATTCATTTAGTACTCCAGTGTTTCTTTCTTTTTACCAATGCCAATATAGCGTCTCAGCTTTTTCAACGACCTAAAACTCTACCATAGCGATCACACATTGATACTGTCATAAAATATTACATCCTCACTTTAGTCATTTGAATTGGGTCTTTAATCTAAAAATATCTCGGCAAGGAATAAAACAAGTCTTGAGCAGAAAGATCAGGCCTCTGCCTCTGAAAGCACCACATCTCGGAAACAGAAACACACAGGGACCAAAATAGACATTCTCCTCATAAAGAGCTCCTTCTTTGTAGTTGGCCTAGCAACATCTGCGGGGCAGTTTCTTCGGTGGGGAAAGGATTCGGGCATCATATCAAAGAAAATGGCCATCTCCTGTGTGAGGGGAGTGGGAAGAGAACTCCCCATTGTCATTCTCTCCCCTGAAAGAGACAAACACAGCCCAGGCAGGTTTACCTACAGCAATCAGAACACTGCTAATAAAATACCATTAATATCACCTGTCAGCTCTATCTCTAGAATATCCAAAAATGAGAAAGTGAGACAAAGGTTTCTTGATCTACACCCAGTCAACATACCACAGCACACCATTAGGGAGAGGGGGAGGGTGTTGATTAAAACAATATTGATCTACACCCAGTCAACATACCACAGCACACCATTGGGGAGAGGGGGAGGGTGTTGATTAAAACAATATTGATCTACACCCAGTCAACATACCACAGCACACCATTGGGGAGAGGGGGAGGGTGTTGATTAAAACAATATTGATCTACACCCAGTCAACATACCACAGCACACCATTGGGGAGAGGGGGAGGGTGTTGATTAAAACAATATTGATCTACACCCAGTCAACATACCACAGCACACCATTGGGGAGAGGGGGAGGGTGTTGATTAAAACAATATTGATCTACACCCAGTCAACATACCACAGCACACCATTAGGGAGAGGGGGAGGGTGTTGATTAAAACAATATTGGGAATTGGGATGACAAAGGCATACTATCAATGAGGCGACATAAGTACAACACACAGGACTGAGAGATCTTCTAAATTATATTCTTATTTTTAATTCACATTTTTTAGAGGGTGGATCAGCTTTAATATTGCAGATAGATTGTAGTTTCCATCAATGTAATTGTCTGCATTATTTCCAATCCCTCATATATTTGTTTTGTAAATATATATACAGTACCATTTAAAAGTTTGGACACACCTACTCATTCAAGGGTTTTTCTTTATTTTTACTATTTTCTACATTGTAGAATAATAGTGAAGACATCAACATTATGAAATAACACATATAGAATCAGGTAGTAACCAAAAAAGTGTTAAACAAATCAAAATACATTTTATATTTGAGATTCTTCAACGTAGCCACCCTTAGCCTTGATGACAGCTTTGCACACTCTTGGCAAAGCTGTCTGGGGAACGGGCGGGCCAGTCCATAGCATCAATGCCTTCCTCTTGCAGGTACTGCTGACACACTCCAGCCACATGAGGTCTAGCATTGTCTTGCATTAGGAGGAACCCAGGGCCAACCGCACCAGCATATGGTCTCACAAGGGGTCTGAGGATCTCATCTCGGTACCTAATGGCAGTCAGGCTACCTCTGGCGAGCACATGGAGGAAATGCCACCCCACACCATGACTGACCCACCGCCAATCCGGTCATGCTGGAGGATGTTGCAGGCAGCAGAACGTTCTCCACGGCGTCTCCAGACTCTGTCACGTCTGTCACATGTGCTCAGTGTGAACCTGCTTTCATCTGTGAAGAGCACAGGGCGCCAGTGGCGAATTTGCCAATCTTGGTGTTCTCTGGCAAATGCCAAACGTCCTGCACGGTGTTGGGCTGTAAGCACAACCCCCACCTGTGGACGTCGGGCCCTCATACCACCCTCATGGAGTCTGTTTCTGACCGTTTGAGCAGACACATGCACATTTGTAGCCTGCTGGAGGTCATTTTGCAGGGCTCTGGCAGTGCTCCTCCTGCTCCTCCTTGCACGAAGGCGGAGGTAGCGGTCCTGCTGCTGGGTTGTTGCCCTCCTACGACCTCCTCCACATCTCCTGATGTACTGGCCTGTCTCCTGGTAGCGCCTCCATGCTCTGGACACTATGCTGACAGACACAGCAAACCTTCTTGCCACAGCTCGCATTGATGTGCCATCCTGGATGAGCTGCACTACCTGAGCCACTTGTGTGGGTTGTAGACTCCGTCTCATGCTACCACTAGAGTGAAAGCACCACCAGCATTCAAAAGTGACCAAAACATCAGCCAGGAAGCATAGGAACTGAGAAGTGGTCTGTAGTCACCACCTGCAGAACCACTCCTTTATTGGGGGTGTCTTGCTAATTGCCTATAATTTCCACCTGTTGTCTATTCCATTTGCACAACAGCATGTGAAATTTATTGTCAATCAGTGTTGCTTCCTAAGTGGACAGTTTGATTTCACAGAAGTGTGATTGACTTGGAGTTACATTGTGTTGTTTAAGTGTTCCCTTTATTTTTTTGAGCAGTGTATATATCTTTATTATATTCCCCTAACCCTACCACCCTAATTGGAGTAAGTTAATGAACAACAACACTTAGGATTCTACTTCCAGGTTATACATTCTATTTACATTTTGCGGACAAGTGTATTTTACAATAGTTATCTTTTGTTTGTTTTTAATCCCATCCAGCTACCCACAACCCCTTCCATCTATCTCTGAAGACCATCCAGTTTTGATTTCTATTTGCCATATATTTTTAACTGTGCTGTTTCACAAAAGTTCTGAACCTATAGACATTTTATGGACATAGTATATTTTAGTCCCACCCTTCAGCACCACTCAACCCTCCCATTATAAGGGCACAAGGCGAGACCCAGATGCAGACACAGGAGGCAGATGGTTAGAGTCTTTGTAGTTTATTTATAATCCAAAAGGAGTAGGCAAGAGAATGGTCATGGACAGGCAAAAGGTCAAAACCAGATTCTGAGTCCAAGAGGTAAAGAGTGGCAGACAGGCTCGATGTCAGAGCAGGCAGAAGTGTCAGGCAGGCGGGTACGAAGTCCAGAAAAAACAGGCACGGGTCAAAACCGGGAAGACTAGAAAAAGAGAATAGAAAACAGGAGCATGGGGGAAAACACACTGGTTGTCTTGAAAACATACAAGATGAACTGGCACAGAGAGACAGGAAACACTGGGATAAATACACTGGGGAAAATAAGCGACACCTGGAGGAGATGGAGACAACCACAAGAACAGGTGAAACAGATCAGGGCATGACACCCATCTATCTTTGAACACCATCCAGGTTTGATTTCTATTTGCCATAACAAAATTCCTAATGATTTACTCATGTTCTACTGGCTCATCTGGAAAGCACTGCTCTTACTTTCACTTCAGTTTAAACACAATAGTTCACCCAAAATCTTAGTTTGTTAGATGTTTTTATACTTCAATAGTGTTCCAACTTTACCATGCCAATCCTGTGCCAGTTCACTGAGGACTGAGACCTGCAGAACTCTCCTGATGCCTATAGACAACAGATGGTGTGGAAATGGGTTCAGTTTGACATCAAACCACGTTTGAGGTATGAAAATGTCTGCCAAACTTTGGGTGAACTATTCCTTTAATACCCAGAAGGGTCTGTCTGATGGCCTAGTGACTAACAGTAGGGTAGACTTGGGCTTCATGCAGAAGAAGACGTAGCTAACCATGAAGCAAAAAAGCAAACAGCCATCTCAAAGTAAAACATAGTGAAATAAATAACCAGAGTACATATAACTGTAGTTTCACTAAGACAAAAAACAGAAGGGAAAAAATGAACGTCAAGTAACACCATGACTTTGGTGCAAGGTACAGTTGGCAATAAAAAAGTTCATACTCTTTGAATTATGGGGCTTACTGGTGGTGATGGCATGATGTTCACTATCTGTTTAATGTAAAGCATGACTGCAGTTGAGCCAGAGAGAGAAGGAAAGAGTGAGAGAGAGTGACTGAGCGTAAAAAGGTGGCACAACAATGGCATGAGGTTAAGTGATGAGAGCTGCTTCATGTGGAGCAGAAGTGTATTGGGGCCTCCCCTTTGAACTCCCAATGCTGATTATTGAAACAGCATTGAGGGGGCATTAGAATAGATCTGGATTGCATTCCTGCCCCTTTATTCAATTTAGCTCATCAGAGGGGCGAGCCCGATCTCCTCTTTTCGCATCGCAATAACTCATCCCCTCCCCTTTTGCCCCCGACGTGTTGCCTATCTATGCCCTGAGGGGGCCAGGGAAGAACAGGGGTGGCCGGGGGCGGGGGGCCGGGGGCAAGGGAACCGCGTCAGGGCTTCAAACGAGGTGCTGAGAAAGCGCAGGCCACGCGCCCCAGCCCAGCTTGCCACTGGGCTCCTCGTCTACAGCACTTCTTCACGCCTCTCACCTTGGACTTGAACAAGATGTACTTTAAAGAGGCAGCCTCTGCCAGGGGCTTGGTACTTTATCATTCAAACAAATGTTCTACCAGGGTCAGGAGAACATCACAGAGTCACAAGGTGTTTCAGATGAGACGCAAGTGTTGAGCTGATAAATCCCTGCTTTTCTCATTTCACCATCATGTTTTCCAGTAGAATGCTTTTTACAGATAGAAAAATACTTATAGTGCAGTTAATAACCAAATGAATAGATACATATCATGTTGTTTCCTGTATATCACAGCACCCTATCAGATACAGAGGGCTTGTAGACTTCCCGGCGTGTGGAATCACCTCTTCTCATTTCGCAGACGACTGCCTGAGGTTTCCGTCAGGGCTCTAATCAGCGTCACACACGCATGGCCTGGGATGGGGCTGAACGGCGATGAGGCACCAGCCACTAGAGAGCTGTGGAGGAGCAAATAGATGACAAATATTCAGGAACCAGATACCTCTCAAGGGTATCCTTTATAGACCCGGAGGCAGCCATGCGCCGCAACTACATGTGCTGTTTGAGACACCTTGGTGGTGGCACACTGTTGATGAGCACATGCCTTCTGACACCAGGCAGGATAGAAAGGGCCCTTGGCCTGTATGTTCTAACAACTGACTGACCACTCCCTAGGTCTCACCCTTTCCTGACACTTCACTGATGTGATACTGTGTGGCCTGTGTGCCCATAATTGGGGACTTTTTCCAGGCCACCCAGGAAGCCTATCCATTGTCACCAAGTTCCAACTACAGCTGCAAAACCAAGCGAGATGATCATATCATTGGCTTGATGGTAAGAATTCAAGATGACACTGAAAAAAGTATATATGATTGACAAACCTGCATAGGACTGATGGTGAAAATCCAGATGTGTCACTAAACAATAACACGTTTTTCTATTTGGATAACAACAGTTCGATTACTCAGCGATTGTGTGGAACACCCCAAAGGGAATTTGAGTAGGTCTCGGTATGATTCGAGGGTGGGACTTAAATCCGGCAAGTGCATATTCCTTCTTCCTTGGACTCACTATAAGCCCAGGTACAGCATCAGTGCATTGAGTCTGTCTACAGCTGAACTGTCACAGCCAACTAGCCTACAGAGCGCACCACTCAACCAACCTGCAGGAAGTTTCACTCACAACACACGGTAAGTTTATACTCTTACCAATTTTACAAATCCAGTAGATATATGTTGGTAGAAAATAATGTTGTTTACATATAAATATGAGAAACAACAGGAGTGTGATGTGTCGGGTTGTAAAGCTCGCTTTGAAGTGCAGTCGCGCTTCCCGTGAGGAATGCTGTTGGAGCGTGAATGAACCGTGCAATCTGGTGCATTTTGAATTAAACGGAGAAGACCGCGTTAATTTGATCAAACGTACATCAAAATAGTTTTGAAAAAAATGTTAATTACAGCTTAATAATATTTGTGGTATATCTGCATTGATATGCAATAGCATATCACGTGCGTCTCTGTTTGGATTCTCTGCTGTGCCATTGGCCATTGACCCAGTCATTTGGAAAATATGTTTATATAAAATGTTTTACCTCACAATAAACCTTGAATTGAATGCAAACTATTGGTGTCCTAATGTAATTTCGTGACTTTGGCTGCATAGATTTATGATACATATTTTTCTCTTGTAGTCAATTACAATAGTTATCACTTGACAATGATAAAGTATTTGTGATGTTTGCTAATTAAGGCATACATTCGAGGCTACTTGTCCCTACCTACGTTGTCTGTCATCTCCCCTGGAAACGCACTCCTCTCAGCTGGGTTCCTGTTCCCCGTCTGTTGATGTTTCTACTAGTAAACACATGATAATGAGATGCCCAAAGTGAGTGGGAGGGAAGGAAGGAGAGTGGGAGGGAGGGACAGAGGAGGAGGAGGAGAGCGGTAGGGAGGTAAGAAGGGGGGGGGGAATCAGGCAAAGAATTATCTATCAATGCTGGAGATAGTGTGACTTAACATGTTCAGCCCTGAATATTGAAAAAGCTGCCTCATATAAATGTCCAAATATGGAGACACACTAGCAACTGAATCCATTATAATCTTGACTGGGATGTTGTAGGCTAGAATTTAGTATTTGTTATTGCATTGTTGTCCATGCTAATTTATTGATTTATTTTTTGCCCATGTAAAGAGGAGGAAATAATCAAGTTGTTATTCATTAAAGATCCTCTATTTCTAACCCCATTTTCATCAAGTGATTATGTCATTTAAAGTCAACATTGCAAAAAGGAAGAATTATCACAACGTTGTTTGGGATGTCTGCATTAGATGTTACACAGGGCAGTGGTGGTGCCACTCTATGTAGAACTGTGGTGACAGCTTATTGTAGTCACACACACAGTGTAAACAGTGTGTGATTGATAGGGGCCCCGCCTCGGCTGTTTGTATGCTGATCCCTTCCACAGGCCTGCTGCTCCATCCAGACCCCAGGATGAGTTACTACATGGATCCAGTTTCCTCCTACTCGACCCTTCACCCCTGTGACCGTCTGGGTGCGATGGTAAGACCCCGACCACCATAAATCACACTCCTGTTACAGCCTGTGGACGGGCTAGCTACCTACCACATGCCACGGTGTAGGAGGAGTATGCAAGTGTGTGTTAGCAATGCACCTCTGGATTCCATCAACCTACTGCAACACTGGAGCGTTGTTAAGTTTACTATAAAAAATCTGCACTTTATTTGTCATTAAAAAAATGCTACAATCAGTTCTTCATTCTAGACCACTATGGACCAGAGGTGAATGTAAGGTAGAAATTGTCTTGGGAGGCTGCAGTGGAATAAGAGATGGACGACGAAGACCAAGGTCTGAAACCTATAGTTTCAATCAACTCTGCTCTGCAAAACAATTATTACCTCCATATCGGCAGTAAATACTTAGAAGTGTGGGGCCCAACCATCACTGAGCCTATTTGGAGTCATGCAGAGCACCCTCACAGGAAAACACTTTACCATGTAATACCATCTTGATGTGCTATAGAGCAGGTTATTTAGGCTATTTGTAAACACAGTCTTTTTAACACCATCCAAATGAAAGGACCATATGAATACAGCCTGTCAGATCACAGGAATCAGGGACATTGGGATTCCTGTCATTTGAGCTCTGAAAGGTGAAGGCCGAGAAGCGCTGGCAGAAATGTTCCCATTTGTATGCAGAATGCAGCCCTGTTAGACAAAGAGGACGAGGTCACATGCAAATATCAACCCAACCTGGCTCTGGTACAAAACATGGAGGGATAAAGCTCCCTTGCCCCTAATTGGCTCAGGTGGTTCTGCATGCCTTTGAAATTGAGATTACTGTACCCGAGGCCAGACGTGGTCAAAAGGTGAACTTGGGTTGCCACAGCTTTTCCTATGAATTGACATGTATTAGTAGAGAAAGGTCCTCTGATTACCCCGCTCTCTGCCTTTGTGATTTTCCATGTTATTCTGGATGCAAAGAGGTTGTTTATGTGAAAGAAATGGCCAAGGTTTCCATGTTTTGTGACCATGTCCTGTAAAATGAGACTGTGGAAGAGGCTGTAGTTGAATTGTCCCTGACTCTCCTACTTTCACATATCAGATGTGTGGCCTCAAAAGTTCATCCACACAAGGGATGGAGGACTCACGGCAATCTACATTTGCTGGTCCTCCAATATCACTTTAAAGCAGTGGAGGCTGCTAAGGGGAGGACGGCTCATAATAATGGCTGCAACAGAGCAAATGAAATGGCATCAAACAAATGGAAACCATGTGTTTGATGTATTTGATACCATTCCACTTATTCCGCTCCAGCCATTACCATGAGTCCGTCCTCCCCAATTAAGGTGCCACCAACCTCCTGTGCTTAACAGTGCCGATACAACTGCCCGCTTTCCCTGGCTATCACTCCCCTCTCCCTGCCAGACTGGACTGATAGTGCCGTCATCGGCCCACGTACCCCCTAGAGACTTCACTAGATTAGACTCCACAGTCCCCTCTCACTATTAGCTGGCTGTAAATTTGACAGCCTACTGATAAACCCAGCATCGCTTTAACAAGAGTCCTTATCAGATGGGCAGTCAGTCAGGTACCCTGATCTGAGGTCTCTACTCCTAGCCATGCCTGTTGTGAAGACCGACCAGGCAGTCAGTTAAGTGGTGAGGTTACAAGAGCCACCACTATTGTCCCTATGGTGAGCTGATAGAGCTGATAGATGGAAACTGCAACTGTAGAGGCTCCTATGCTTCTTGCTACTGGTCATCACATCCCTGCCAGGTTTGCATCAGATATCACTTTCAGAGTGTCACCAGAGTGTGATCACCCATTTCTTGAAGGAGTGCATCAGAACTGCAACAGAACTGCATCATGTTCCATGTGCTTGCTTAGTGCGATTTTGAGTCAATGGAAAATGTTCTCAGAATAGTCCTGAACCGTTATCTACTCTCCTGCTATTTCTTGTATCCACATACGTACAGTATTCCTATATGGTCCTCCTCCCAACTACTCATTCACTTTGGACATCCCCTCAGTCCAATCTGAGGGGACAACAGATTGAAACAAAGATAAACCTATTGAATCCAATTTAGCCTTCATTTTATCTGTACTGAAAGCATAAAACAAAACCATCTCCACTCCAAAATAGTATTTTTAAAACTCTAGCTTGGTCTCTTCCCCCTTACAATCGAGCTCATTGACATTCTTACAGTAAGTCAGTAAACGTTTTACTCACATGTACAGTAAGCAAACACAGTTTGAAAGTAAACAAAATGTGAGGTTGAGATATACTGCATCTGTGCCTTGCTGTTGCTGTGCAGTAGGAACCAGGTTAGAGTTGGGCGATATATCATCTTTTAAGGTATGGATCCACATATGGATTTTTACAGTACTAAATATAAAGGTAATTTAATACAGTGTTAAATAAATGAAAAGTTCTACAAATTGGACTACTTCACTGTCAGGCTTGTCCTAGTTTGGTTGAGTATAAAACTATCATAATGGAGAAAGCCCATTAAAACTACTTAGAATTAATTTGTTGCCATCCTAGGGTCATGCACTACTCATAAAACATTTTCAACATATTATTCAGAAACATAAAATACCACCAAATGCCATCATATTGTCAAAAATAAGAAACATATTGTGATATAATATTTTGGGCCAAATTACCCAGCCCTTGACCATTTCCAGGCTCACTTAGTTAACCCCCTGTTTTGTGTTGCCTTTACAGAGGCAGAGTGGAGGGGTGGCTATGGGACCACTGACCCAGCTCCCTGGTATGGTGGTTCACCCCCAGCAGCAGCAGCACTACCCCCAATCCAGAACCCTTTACCCCCAGGACATCACCTTGCAGGAGGTCCCCAATGGACACGACCTCATAGCCACAGGTAGGAGCCAAAGTAAGCCTCTGTTTGTTCAGGTTACTGCACTTAATACAGTGAATTAAGCAAGCATAGTGAAATCTGCCTTTTAAATTTCTCAAAGGAACACATGGATAGCTTCATATAAACGGAAACTAGATTGGGGTAAAATGGAACTGAGATTGGGGGTGAAAGAGATTGTTCATTGTGGATTAAGTGTTCACTGCAAACAAATTACTTTGTGTGGAGAGGTGTGGCAAATGAACTGTGACTCACATACAGACACACACACACCTCATCCCCACATCTTACATGGACACACACACACACACACACACACACACACACACACACACACACACACACACACACACACACACACACACACACACACACACACACACACACACACACACACACACACACACACCGGTCCAGGCAGTCCGTCTTGCTCCAGAGTGCTGCATACAGAGCGGCCGGCTGAGCAGCCCCGCGGCCCCCTGTGGGTCTCCTCCTCCCTGGCGACCATGGTGACGTTGACCCCAGGGCCGAATGCCTTTACCAGATGCCTCCTCCTCTCCTCCTCTGGGGACCTCCACATGCCCCGCATTTTTCTGCCTGCACTCTGTTTTTTTCTGCCGTTTATTTTAAACTGGAACATTCCTCCCAGTGCATTGCCTCTGTTTGACTCTGGCCTCCCTCTTTCTTAAGAGTGATTTATTCAGGGGACTGGGACACACGCCATGGGGGATTGGGGGGGTGGTGCTTAGGCCAGGCACCAGCTTTCTTCCGTCTCCTCCCAGGCTGGATGCAGGGACACAGGGGAAAGGAGGACAAAAGGACAGCCGTCTTTTTCCCAAGCCTCTGGTTCCCCCCGGGGGTAAGGTCGGGGCTGGATCTGATGGGATTTGCTGATGTTTGTTGCTGGAGACACACTCCTTTGGAGCCTCCAGTGGTTCCAGTGCTAAACCGTTGACATAAACATTATCACATGGAAAAAAACGACCTCCTGTTGACCTCCTCTCCCTCGTGATGGTGATCAAGCAAACCACTGCTGTTCATTCATCCGCGCAATGCAACCACCTGTAGACGCAATTAGAGTAATTTGGTGACCCCACAGAGTGTCATATACATGCTGTTGCTGTCATTGAAGCGTAGCCTCCCAGTGTATGGAGCTGAAACCTCCTAACCAGTAACCCTTGACATACTCCACCTCCTAAAACCGTTGATCTGACCTATATGTTTCTCAAACTTATATATTTTGACTTCTTAACCACAGTCGTTCGAGGTCATCTAATAACCTGTTGAGAAAACCAACTATATAGTAAGGATAGAAGTGAAGAAGTCTTCTTTGGCTGTCTGTGCCACCGGCAAACATGCTCTTCCTTTCCTGAAGCCACGCTTTACCGTGTGTGTAAGTTTGGCCTGAGACCACTCCTACACCTTGCTTAGCTTTGAACACATTTGCGTTTGCTTCCCTTTCATATTTTACAGCCCAAGTCACTGCGCACAATTAATTGGTGACATTTTTCTGCTAATGAATATTTTGCCAGCTACTACATGTTTCCTTTCGTGGAACCAATGCAATTAAACACAGATACCACCTCAACTGCTGTTGAGTCAGGCTAACATTATGGAAAATGACTGTCTGTGTGTCAGTATCCACCTAGAACGTTGTCACGTTCCTGACCTGTTTTCTCTTGTTTTGTATTTATTTAGTATGGTCAGGGCGTGAGTTGGGTGGGTTGTCTATGTGTTGTTTTCTATTTTGGGGTTTTGTGCGTTCGGCCTGGTATGATTCTCAATCAGAGGCAGCTGTCAATCGTTGTCCCTGATTGAGAATCATACTTAGGCAGCCGGGGTTCACGTGTGTGTTTGTGGGTGTTTGTATTTCGTGTCAGTGTTCGTGCCACACGGGACTGTCTTTCGGTTTGATTCGCTTTTGTTATTTTGTTTCGTGTAGTGTTCAGTTTATTGTTAATAAATCATGGACACTTTCCACTCTGCGTCTTGGTCCGATCCCTACACCTCCTCTTCAGACGAAGAGGAGGAAATCAGCCGTTACAAACGTCCAATACAGTATACAACTTGTGAAGAACCTCTTTGTGTTTCACTATGTATACGGCCAATACAAACTGCCCTGGTTCTCTTTCATAGAAATGATAGCTATAATACCAGCACAGGTGCACTGAGTACTGGGGCCAGTAACGAAAATGTTTTCTACTTTTTATAGAGGAACACAACTTAAAGTTTGAAAGACTGAGTTCCTAACACAGTACTGTAACACCCTTTTAGTTTACATCGCTTGGATTTATAGCTTGTTGCTACAGTAACTGTGAGAGAGACCTGAGAGCTGATGTGGTGAAGGGATGTTGTATGTTAAAGGGCCTTTGCATGTTTGGCCCTGAGCCCACTGTCATACACATCTTCCTGACATCCGCCATACCATGGCACTGTTTACAATAACCCCCCTCTCACTTTCCTCTCTTTTCCACTCATCTCCTTTCCAGTCCTCTCTGCTCCACTCTTCTCTTCTCCACTCCTCTCTTCTCCACTCACAGAAACCTAGCCACTCTCACACCGCTGGGTCTGATCATTAACACCCACTTAAAGATTCATGATGTGTGTGCTGCACAGTCTCACTGAAACCCAGAAACCCAGACACACACATACACACATACTTTACTTCCGGTAGTCGCTCACACCCCACATAGTCATTCATTAAATTCACACCAGTTCTCTGGCATTTATTGTATTACTGTATCCTCCCATTCAGTAAAAAGCCCACTTCCACACACATCCACTCCCAGGCACTCAGGCTCTCACTGTACATTTAAACATCCACTCCCATTTAGAACACAGCTGTGATATGGAACCCAGGGACCATTGGTCTGGGTTTTATTTTTTTGTGATTTAACAGCTGGATAGTAGGGAGGGGGGATGGTCACAGGGCTGGGGTGGAGGGTTGGAGGGAGGAGGAGAGTAAAGGAGTAAAGGAGGGGAGGGGGGAGAGATTGGGGACAGGGGGGGGTGGGCGTCTTCGCCTCTGATGAGGGGCACGTCCTCACGGGCGCAGGCCTATTTATTTTTTCTAAGAGTAAACAAGCAGCCTGCGGGGGTCTGGAGGTTATGGGAAAGGAGGAAACAGCGATGCTAATCAGGCCGAAGCACACTTCCCCCAACAATAAAACAAAATGAGGGGGAAAAAGAGAGACAACTCTGAAGCAGAGGGTTGCAGCGCAGCCCCACTTCGCTAGGCTATGTTTTTGTGAGTGGTTGTAGTAGTGACATTGGCTTTGTTTGTAGTGATAGCTGATAAGCTGGCATTGGGCCGGGGATGGCACAGCCATTAGGCATATGTAAAAATTGTTCTCTAGAGAGCCTCTGTACATAGCTGCATAGACCAGTTCTGGTAAGGGTAAGTGGGGTCAGTTCCTCTACGGTGACTAACGAGTGACCACATATACAGAACATTCAGTCTTCAAGGACATACACTACCATCATGGGAAGAGGTGATGCATCTAATGCCAGCTCATCGGAAAGGTGGAACATGTGGGTATGATCCAAGAAAAGACCTCTATTGTAAAAATGCTATTATGTGGCTTAGTAATACCTACTGTCATTACACCCTTACGAGTGTGTCAGGACTGAACAATGTGTCAGTGTAGATAACGGTAATGAGAATATTGTTATTATCATAATGGTATCATAATCATATCACATTTGGTATAGTGTGAGCTTTTATAGTCAACCAATGAATCCATCTAGTGATGTTAACACTATATTGTAATGCAGACCAGCTTATAATTAACAGGCTGTAGTCTAACTGGGGAGACGAGGGGCTTTCCTTTAGCTGCGGGGGGTGGTTGAACTTGATCAGTGAGCTCTCTCGCTTTCTGTGAAAGAGAAGGATGGACTGATGGAAAGAAGGAGGGAGACCTGGGAGGCTCAGAGACTCTGGGGGGGGGGGGTGGGGGGTAATTGAATTATTTGCACAATGGAGTGATGGGGGGCACATGGTGGCGCTAATGGAGGAAGAGACATATTTTCTAGCGAAGGCAATTGTTCAGAAAGAGCTGAGCTTTTGTTCAGGGAGGCCCAGAACCACCCCTAGCATACTCACTCAAACACACACAGTCGTGCACGTGCACAAACACAAACACACACACACACAGAGACACACAGAGACACACACACACACACAGAGACACACACACACACACACACACACACACACACACACACACACACACACACACACACACACACACACACACACACACACACACACACACACACACACAGCCCGTGGTCCTGTCCCTACTCGAGGCCTATGATCTCAGCAGAACTGCATCCAGCTTATGGCATCCCTAGACGGCTAAGGGATGTCTGTCTGTCTGTCTGTCTGTCTGTCTGTCTGTCTGTCTGTCTGTCTGTCTGTCTGTCTGTCTGTCTGTCTGTCTGTCTGTCTGTCTGTCTGTCTGTCTGTCTGTCTGTCTGTCTGTCTGTCTGTCTGTGTGTGTGTGTGTGTGTGTGTGTGTGTGTGTGTGTGTGTGTGTGTGTGTGTGTGTGTGTCAATGAGTGATTCATCAATTACTCGCTAAGTGGTGTCTAAGCACAGGGAGGACAATCCAGTCATGCCATACCCATTGGCTGGTGGTACCCTTTAGCTGGTACCAGCAGCAGGTTATTTCAGCTAGCTAGCTGTCAGTTAAACCCTGATAGCAGCAGCAGGTCTTTTCAGCTAGCCTGGTGTCAGTTAACCCCTGGTAGCAGCAGCATGTCCTTTCAGCTAGCCTGGTGTCAGTTAACCCCTGGTAGCAGCAGCAGGTCCTTTCAGCTAGCTAACTATCAGTTAACCCCTGGTAGCAGCAGGTCCTTTCAGCTAGCTAACTGTCAGTTAACCCCTGGTAGCAGCAGGTCCTTTCAGCTAGCTAGCTGTCAGTTAAACCCTGTTAGCAGCAGCAGGTCCTTTCAGCTAGCTAACTGTCAGTTAAACCCTGGTAGCAGCAGCAGGTCCTTTCAGCTAGCCTGGTGTCAGTTAACCCCTGGTAGCAGCAGCAGGTCCTTTCAGCTAGCTAACTATCAGTTAACCCCTGGTAGCAGCAGGTCCTTTCAGCTAGCTAACTGTCAGTTAACCCCTGGTAGCAGCAGGTCCTTTCAGCTAGCTAGCTGTCAGTTAAACCCTGTTAGCAGCAGCAGGTCCTTTCAGCTAGCTAACTGTCAGTTAAACCCTGGTAGCAGCAGCAGGGCCTTTCAGGTAGCTAACTGTCAGTTAACCCCTGGTAGCAGCAGCAGGGCCTTTCAGCTAGCTAACTGTCAGTTAAACCCTGGTAGCAGCAGCAGGGCCTTTCAGGTAGCTAACTGTCAGTTAACCTCTGGTAGCAGCAGTAGTTCCTTTCAGCTAGCTAACTGTCAGTTAAACCCTGGTAGCAGCAGCAGGTCCTTTCAGGTAGCTAACTGTCAGTTAACCCCTGGTAGCAGCAGCAGGGCCTTTCAGCTAGCTAACTGTCAGTTAAACCCTGGTAGCAGCAGCAGGTCCTTTCAGGTAGCTAACTGTCAGTTAACCCCTGGTAGCAGCAGCAGGTCCTTTCAGGTAGCTAACTGTCAGTTAACCCCTGGTAGCAGCAGCAGGGCCTTTCAGGTAGCTAACTGTCAGTTAACCCCTGGTAGCAGCAGCAGGTCCTTTCAGGTAGCTAACTGTCAGTTAACCCCTGGTAGCAGCAGCAGGGCCTTTCAGGTAGCTAACTGTCAGTTAACCCCTGGTAGCAGCAGCAGGTCCTTTCAGGTAGCTAACTGTCAGTTAACCCCTGGTAGCAGCAGCAGGGCCTTTCAGGTAGCTAACTGTCAGTTAACCCCTGGTAGCAGCAGCAGGTCCTTTCAGGTAGCTAACTGTCAGTTAACCCCTGGTAGCAGCAGCAGGGCCTTTCAGGTAGCTAACTGTCAGTTAACGCCTGGTAGCAGCAGCAGGGCCTTTCAGGTAGCTAACTGTCAGTTAACCCCTGGCAGCAGCAGCAGAAGGTGCACCAGTTATATGTCTGGATTAAGGAGAAGCAGGCAGCCATAACAGATGTGCCTGAGGAGCAGCTTTGCTTTAGCTACAACTGCTAAACTGCAATGCTATTGCATGAACCCCTAATTGTCAAAACCATGGCAACAGCATTTGCCAGGTAAAGAAGCTAGACATTGAAACCCAAGTGCACATGTTGCCTGATCAGTGGGAGATGATGGTGGTGCTGCTGCTCAGTCTCATGGGAGGGCTGTCACTTACACGTACAATGACATGTACAGACTTTTTCATTCCCATAAATATCCCTTCTTCCTGTAACTTTACAATGTATACATTACAGTACAATGACCAGTGACTAAAATATTTGGGAAAGGAAACCTAGTCAGTGGTACAACTGAAATGTGTCTTCTGCATTTAACCCAACCCCTCTGAGGTGCTGGGTGGTGCTGGGTGCTGCCTTAATCAACATCCACAGCACCCAGGGAAGAGTGGGTTAACTGCCTTGCTCAGGGACAGAACAACAGATTTTTACCTTGGATTCAATCCAGCAACCTTTCAATGACTGGCCCAACACTCTAACCACTAGGCTACCTGACGTGGTAGTATCCAGGAAACTGTATCTTTGGGTAAACAACAATAGCCCTAGATCTTACAAATGTAGGATCTTCATTTGAGGCAGTTTGCTACAGCAGGAAAATAATCCTGCAGCAACAGGAAATGTGAATGATTATGTGGATTACAATGAATGGACATTTTTGTTGGAGTTGATACATTTTTCGTAAATTTCAAACTTCGGAAGCCTTTTTAAACTTCAAATGCACTACAAGTTGTACATTTCCTGAATTTCACTCCTGCAAATTAAGATCCTACATCTGTACCTGGCTTTTGGAATGATAATGTTTTTATTTTAATTTTATATTTCCTCTCAGATTCTGTCTTTGAAGTGTTTTAGTAAAGGGAGACCCAGCTCTTATTCACTCTGTTGTAACTCTCATGGAAATGAGTTTAGCAGGTCAGATAGATAATACTGAATGAAAACTAGAGTGTATCAACCAAGTAGAAAATGGGTACATCAGTCTGCCTGCGCTTATATGTGTCTGTGGAGCTCTCAAAACATTAAACAGAAGTTTATATTCAACTTGATCTATTTGCAGAACTTAGTAAGTTTCAAGCTAATATATTAAGTACGTAGATAGATTAATACCCACTTTAAATGTTCACCATTAACACATGGATGATACAAATAAGGGAGCGAGAGGGGGCATAATGCACCCCCATTGAAAAGGCCACTCTGCTAGCTCCTGTCCAGATATTAGTCAGCAACACTATTAGTCTTAATGGCTGTCCTCAGGCACAAAGGATCTGGGCTGTCCTTTTAATAAGAGTAGATACAAGGAGCTCATTAAGCCAAAACAAAGAGGGTCAGGGAGAGGGAGAGAGAAGAGAGTGACTGACTGACTGAAATGAATTGAAAGGTATCCTTAAACCACCCCTCCCACCCTCTTGACGGCCCCTTGTGAGGAGCAGTGAGACCGCAGAGGCCACACGACATCTCTGCCTGGCATTTCCACTACGGCTGATATCTGTGAAGTGAAACATTATCCAGGTTCGCTAATGGAGACAGTGAAAGATCTCTATTTAAAAATCCATACATGATCAATACCCCTGGCTCCCCTACCTCCCAATCCCATTTGGAGGTATACTGTAGCTACGTACATGCATAATCATGTTGTCTTGCATATTAGGATGGACCATATTGACTTATCTAGCTAACTATGTTATTTTGTGTATGCAGACCTGTGTAGATTGGATGCTGATACACTGGCTAAATCCAATGTCACTGTATTGTTTGTTTGAGCAATTAATTCCACAGCTCAAAAACAATGAAACGATTGTACTTTATCTGTCTACTTCTACCAGTAATATTGTCTTGGACAGACCATCTTACTGTTGTCAACATCGCTAGGTTCCACTAAAGAAGCAAAGAGACCTGCATGTGACAATTGCAATGACAATCTGTTGCCATGGCAGGTAATTTCCATATGGTTGTCTTTGTTCCAAGTGGAGCACCAGCACTCTTTCACTCTTGCTCATATATTCAGTCATTTTCCTACAAGAGGCAGAACTAAATCTTGATTCAATTTTCGAAATTACACGCTGATTGTCCCTCACCGGAGTAGCCTAAAAAACTGACTAACACATGAAAAGGAGCTTATAGATAAAACAGTAACCCTTACAAATCAAATTAACTGTGATGGCCATGATGACAGGGGCCCCAATTTGATTTGTGTCGATAAAGAGCCAATAGATCCATTTATTTTGAATTCTCTGTGTCCACTGAGCAGTGACGATTTTAGCATTTAAATCTTGGTGGGGCAAACTCCACCCAAAATGTTTTTATGCATGCCAGGAAATCCACTACACAACACAACACTAAACAATACATGAATTGCACTACAACGGTGACAAACAGTGCCCACAAACTGTTGGGGCCTACATAAAGCTGTCCCAACAGCAGAGTCCCAACAGCAGTCCCAACACCTTACCACTGCTACACCTTGATATTAGCAGAGCCTTGTCTGCGAGCTGAACAGTTCATTCAGCCTTGTTGTGCTGTGCTCACTTGAACAGGAAGGTGGTGCGGCGGCCCTTCGTAGGCTAATTTTGTCATCATGAAAGTCTGGCATTCTCTGGATTTATGGGGTTTTCAAGACAACTGGGAACTCGGAAAAAAACAAGGTTGAATCATGACATCAGTGATCTTCAGGTAGAAGCTCTAGAAAGAGGCCCGAGAATCCCGACTTGGAATTCTGAGTTGGATGCACATTTTTTCAGAGTTCCCAGTTGTCTTGAACTCACTGAAGTATGAGATTTCCCGGTTCCAAGTTTCCAGTTGTTTTGAACGCAGCATAAGTCATGCTGGATTGACAACATGGCCAATGTTGAATGTTTATCCTTTCAAGCTTGGGAAAAAGACCCCTAAACCCAGACTTGGACCACGCACCCACTCCACTGAATAGCAGGCTAGTGATTTTTTTGCAATGCTTGCAGTTAGCCATTGATTCCTTCCAAACCACTCATTGTTGCAATTTCCAACTTCTTGTCTAATGTTTACGTCCAATGGCCGATGAGCACCAATACAGTTTATGTATAATTTCTCTTCATATGACAAGTATTAAAAAGGATTTGCCAGTAGGTTGTCGATTTGATTCATGATGATGACTGCTAGCTTGCTAGCTAAGATTTTGAAAGTATGATGTCGACATAATCAGTCCAATCAAAGCTATGGTAGACATAACGTGATTTGACATCATTTTATATGTGGCCAATGACCATGAGCCTTATTGGATGGGCACTTCTAATGTAACCCTGCCATAGCAGCACCCAAGGGGCTTACATTTTAGAGCTCTCCCCATAGATTTTGCGGTGGCGTAGTGTCCCAATGAATGATAGAACACTGAGCCAATCACAGGTGCAACTACAGAACATTACCAGCCCCTACGCTCCATATGTTCCGCTGGCTGCCCAATCACCACAGAAAGCACTGAGCTAGGCTGAAACTCCTGTTTGTATGGATGCTTTATTAACTCAATGATAAAACATTTTTACATTGTTTGCAAACTGATATGTGACACATATTAGTGCCAAAATAACATGCAAAACAGGGGCAACATTTTTTAAATAATATATATTATTTTGGGGTGGGGGGCAAAATAGGCTCTGCCCCACCTGCCCTGAATGACGGGTCGCCATTGCCACTGATTGATTTTGGATATGTTTCAAGTTTCAGCAGCATCAAATCCTGTGCATTCTCCCAAGACGTCATCCCTTTTCAAAAGCCTGAGAGGCAGTTCTCTAAAAAGACAGGCTTGGTTTTTATTGATCAGTACAAGGTGAACAGGAAATACTCTGAGGTGTTTATGAGGATGCTTGGACCCTTGGAGTTGGACACAGATGGTCCCCTTAGCCTGAAATGCTTGGTACAGTGCCTTCAGAAATTATTCAGACCCCTTGACTTTTCCCATTTTTTTTAAAAGTTACAGCCTTATTTTAAAATGTATTAAATTGTTTTTTTCCCTCATCAATCTACACACAATACCCCATAATGACAAAGCAAAAACAGGTTTTTAGAAATGTTTGCTCATTTATATTAAAGAAAAAAACTGAAATATCACATTTACACAGGTATTCAGACCCTTTACTCAGTACTTTGTTGAAGCACCTTTGGCAGCGATTACAGCATCGAGTCTTCTTGGGTATGACGGTAAAAGCTTGGCACACCTGTACAGTACTTAGGGAGTTTATCCCATTCTTCTCTGCAGATTATCTCAAGCTTTGTCAGGTTGGATGGAGAGCTTTGCTGCACAGCTATTTTCAGGTCTCTCCAGAGATATCCGATCGAGTTCAAGTCCACGCTCTGGCTGGGCCACTCAAGGACATTCAGAGACTTGTCCTGAAGCCACTCCTGCGTTGTCTTGACTGTGTGCTTAGGGTCATTGTCCTGTTGGAAGGTGAACCTTCGCCCCAGTCTGAGGTCCTGAGCCCTCTGGAGCAGGTTTTCTTCAAGGTTGTCTCTGTACTTTGCTCCGTTTATCTTTCCTTGATCCTGACTAGTCTCCCAGTCCTTGCTGCTGAAAAACATCCCCACAGCATGGTGCTGGCAACACCATGCTTCACCGTAGGGATGGTGCCAGGTTTACTCCAGACGTGTCGCTTGGCATTCCGGCCAAATAGTTACATTTTGGGTTAATCAGACCAGAGAATCTTGTTTCTCATGGTCTGAGAGTCTTTAGGTGCCTTTTGGCAAACTGCAAGTGGGCTGTCATGTGCCTTTTACTGGGGAGTGGCTTCCATCTGGCCACTCTACCATAAAGGCCTGATTGGTGGAGCGTTGCAGAGATGGTTGTCCTTCTGGAAAGTTCTCCCATCTCCACAGAGGAACTCTAGAGCTCTGTCAGAGTGACCATCGGGTTCTTGGTAACCTCCCTCACCAAGGCCCTTCTCCCCTGATTGCTCAGTTTGGCCGGGCAGCTAGCTCTATGGACAGTCTTGGTGGTTCCAAACTTCTTCCATTTAAGAATGATGGAGGCCACTCTATAGACAATGTGTCTCGGAGCTCTATAGACAATGTGTTCGACCTCATGCCTTGGTTTTTGCTCTGACATGCACTGTCAACAGTGGGAACTTACATAGACAAGTGTGTGCCTTTCCAAATCATATCCAATCAAGTGAATTTACCACAGGTGGACCCCAATGAAGTTGGAGAAACATCTCAAGGATGATCAATGGAAACAGGATGCACATGAGCTCAATTTCGAGTCTCATAGCAGAGGGTCTGAATACTTATGTAAATAAGGTATTCTTTTTTTACATTTTATACATTTGCAAACATTTTGAAAACCTGTTTTTGCTTTGTCATTATGGGGTATTTTGTGTAGATTGCTGAGGATTTTTATTTATTGAATCAATTTTAGAATAAGGATGTAACGTAACAAAATGTGGAAAAAGTCAAGGGGTCTGCATACTTTCTGAAGGCACTATACTGGTCTGTATACTTGTCTATCAGACGCTAAGTAACCCTCCCTCACCTTTCTTTTAACTTGTGCCTTAGGGTGACAGTGAGACGTTTCAGAAACAATGGGAATTGTATAGGGTTATTGACTCACTGTATTAGGCCTCTATCTGGATAATTATGTAATTTGTTCAACATTGTAATTGAAGACCTTCTTATAATGTTTCAGAAAAGTTGCCTTATGGGGGAGTCTTTGACATTAGGGTTATAGAACATGGAGGAACTTCTGTGGGCCTATTGTTGTGTGTGTAAAAACTGTAAACAAAATGAATCAAAATGAGTCTAACTAATCAGATGTCCAAAATAGCCTACTATCAGCCTCCGAATTGGACTAATTTGCGGGAACATGCGGATGATTGATTCTCATAGAAAGACAGCAGGCAAGAATGTAATTGAATTGTGAATCACTGGTGGAGTTCGTTTGCATGGCCCGATGCTCCGGTATGTTGGAGATTTCACTTAAAGACCAATGGAATGGTGTAAAATGCGAACTCTGCTTGCCGGGGAACCGTGCCAAGCAAAACGAGTTTGACCACTGGCGGTAGAAACGCCGCCCCTTCAGATGCCGGTGGTACATTTAGGCTCCACGGAGGGAACAACACAACCTCTTTCGTACTGCTCAGTCAGAGCGACAGAAACGCCCTGACGGAGATAGATAGAGGGAGGGAATGAGTGAGAGAGAGAGAGAGAGAGAGAGAGAGAGAGAGAGAGAGAGAGAGAGAGAGAGAGAGAGAGAGAGAGAGAGAGAGAGAGAGTAGCGGACAGAGAGCGATTGAAAGAGAAGTTTGTAGCCTACTGGATACATTTTGGTGGAGATAAATTGAAGCGGGAGGACAGGAAAAACGCAATATTGTTTTTGAGTAAATCAAAACTTTATTAGACGGCAAGAGAAGAAAGCAATTTTTAATAAATTATCACGGAATTATTGTGTTAGAGAGAGACACAATTGATCATCCCGTTATCGAACAAATTGATCTGATGATCATGACGGCAGCTGTCGATATGAAACCGACATTAACCATCATAAAGTCTGAAAGAATGGACGGTGAGTAAAGCAACTTTTGTATTTTGACATATAACATTGTAATTACAGTTGCCTATGCTCCCTCGGTATGTTTCATGTTGTGCGGCGCATAGCGGCTTGCATTTAAAACTCGGGTCAACTTTTGTAAGGAAAATGCCATCCTATGTAGTGCAACATGTATCAGTGGAGGTAATACGTATTTCCCTATGATAAAGCTATCATTTAGCCTAACGGGATATGTCCGTGTCCTATCGCGTCTTCACAATTGTTGTGCATGCAAAACATTAATTTGTTTATTGTGTAAACGAATAAGACAATATTTTTGGATAAATGTTTGTGGATCCAGACAGTTGTGCTAGATAAAATAAGGGACAAGGGGAAATACATTATTACTCTTATGCAATTTCGGCTAAATGGTATCCCCGTTTACATAATTGTATTTCTTAATCGTCCATCTCATGTTCTCAACATACCGGTCTAATGCTCTGTGTCACACGGCTAGACTGTAGGCTAAAGCTGC